>NC_133784.1:6128990-6186563 GCF_003597395.2 Chelonoidis abingdonii
TTGTTGCTCTTCTCTGGACCCTCTCCAATTTCTCCACATCTTTCTTGAAATGCGGTGCCCAGAACTGGACACAATACTCCAGTTGAGGTCTAACCAGCACAGAGTAGAGCAGAAGTGTTTTAAAATGCGCTTTAACATTGAAAACTGTCTTTGTAAAATGGTGTTGGGGATTCAGTTTTTGTGTAATTTCCACAGCAAATGCACTCTGTTTTTTGGATTTCTCACCCTTCAATCTCAGCCGAGGATTTGAAAATCAAGCTAGGTTTTTCTATAGCAACCTTATTCATCAGTGATAAACTTTCCATAAGGCAAATTAGATTCTTGGATACACACATATAACCCCATTGCTGGCAGTAGGTTTGCACTGCTGTAACTCTGTAAACAATTCTGTTAATGCTCAAAAAGTAATAGAACAGTTTACAGAATATTTAGCTATGTTAGATGTATGCAAGTTGGCAGGGCCTGGTGAAATTTCACCCTACGGTACTTAAGAAACTAGCTGAAGCAATCTCTGAACTGTTAGTGATTATCTTTGAGAACTCAGGCAGGACGGGTGAGGTCCCAGAGGACTGAAGAAGGGCAAACTCAGTACCTATCTTTAAAAGGTGGAACAAAGAGGACCCAGGGAATTATAGATCAGTCAGCCTAACATCAGTATCTGGGAGCTCCCTGGAAGCGGCAATATCCCCCTCGCTTAGCTGCTGTGTAGAGGCGTGGCCAGGCAGCTCTGCCTGCAGGCACCGCTCCCGCAGCTCCCACTGGCCACAGTTCGTGGCCAATGGGAGCTGCAAAGCCAGCGTTCTGGGCAGAGGCTGTGCGAGAGCTGCCTGGCCACGCCTCTGCCTAGCAGCTGAGTGAGGGGGATATCACTGCTTCTGGGAGCCCCTAGGTAAGCGCTGCCCATCCTGTGCCCCAACCCCCTGCTCCTCCTACACCCAAACTCTGCTGGGGGGTGGGAGGGCGTAGTGGCCCAAGACTGCCCCAGAAACAGCCAGTGCACTGGTGCAGGGGCTGCCTGAGCTGCCCCTGAGCCAGGTGCACTGGCCACTGCAAAAGTCACGGAGGTCACGGAAAGTCACAGACCTGACAAACTCGCAGGCTTACTCATAAGCAAACTATTGAACAGGTTTATGGAAGGTAACAGGATTTGGCATTCAAGCTACTGATAGTTCTACCCAGCTCAAGGAACTGGAACTAAAACATTTCTTCAGCTCAGGCAATCACATTAAAAGTAGCAAAAGGCCGTGGTAGCTCTTGAAAAAAATATATAAAGTACAGCAGTTGATCTCAGGTGAAGTTACTATAAGGTGGTTGCACAACTGGTTGAAAAACCATACTGACTTGGATAACTGAGTAGAGAGTACATAAACTGGTTGGTCAACAAGTTTAGGTTTGATATTAGATGAAGGTTTCTAACTACCAGAGGAGTGAAGCTCTGGAGCAGCCTCCCAAGGGGAGCAGTGTGGGGCAGAAAACCTAAGTGGCTTTAAGACTGAGTTTGCTTGCTAAGTTTATGAGGGGATGGTATGATGAGACCACCTGCAATGGCATGGAGTTGATATACGACTGTTAGTAATCAATATCCCCCAATGACCAGTGATGGGGCATTAGATGGGGAGGGCTCTGAGCTACTACGTGAATTCTTTCCCAGGTGTCTGGCTTCTGGGTCTTGCCCACATACCCAGGGTCTAACTGATGGCCATATGTGGGGACAGGAAAGAATTTCCCCCCAGATCAGATTGGCAGAGATGCTGGAGGGTTTTCACCTTCTTATGCAGCACGAGACACGGGTCACTTGCAGGTTTAAACTAGCGCCAGTGGTGCATTCTCCGTAACTTGAAGTCTTTAAACAATGATTTGAAGACACCAGTAGCTTAGCAGAGGTTAGGGGTCTATCACAGGAGCGGGTGGGTGAGGTTCTGTGGTCTGCAATGTGCAGCAGGTCAGACTAGATCAGGCCTGCACAACTTGTAAAGCGGCAAGGGCCATATTGCTCCAAAGAAAACAGTTGAGGGGCAAACCCGCTCAGCCCCGCTGACCCCTCCCCACCACGTTGCCAAGCCCCCCCCAAACCTCAACATCCCCTCAGCGCTGTCCAGCCCCCATGAAATACTCTCCCCCCTCCCTAGCACTGCCCACCCTGTGGAAACAAACCCTCCTTCCACAGCGCTGCCCCACCAAAGCAGCGGTGTTGAACCTTGGTGATGGGTTATAGCGGGCCCCTAAGGTAGTATAATTAAGGTAAAAGAAAAATGTCTTTTTACTAGAAGTAGAATAAGCTCTTCCCCCACTTTGTAATCAATTGTCCTGTTGAATGAAGGAGCTGGGAGTGGGGAAGGCAGCACCTCCAGCGGCTGCAACCCTTGGAGAGGGGATGGGAGCCAGCCCAGACCACTCACCTCCACTGCCCGCCCACTCGCCTCTTCAGCCCCCCACCCACCCCGGCTCCCACTCACACCGCCACTGCCCAGCCCCCAAGCCCCAGCTCGCCTCCTCACCCCCCGCCACTGCCCGCCCACTCGCCTCTTCAGCCCACCCACCCGCGCGCTCACCTACTCACCCCCCGCCACTGCCAGCCCCCAAGCCCCAGTCCTGCCCTCACCCCCGCCACTGCCGCGCCACTATCGCCTCTTCAGCCCCACCCGCCCCAGGCTCACCTACTCACCCCGCCACTGCCGCAGCCCCCAAGCCCCCAGCTCGCCTCCTCCACCCCCGCCACTGCCCGCCACCGCCTCTTCAGCCCCACCCCGGCTCACCTACTCACCCCCGCCACTGCCTCGCACTACCTCTCAGCCCCCATGGCCGCCCGCTCACCCTCCCTCACCCCCGCCACTGCCCGCCCAATCGCTATTTCAGCCCCCACCCACCCGGCTCACCTACTCACACCCCCGCGCACGCCATGCCCCAAGGCCACCCAGTCGTCGCGCCTCACCCCCCCGCACTGCCCGCCCTCGCCTCTTCAGCCCCATCCGCCCGCGGTCACCTACTTCACCCCCGCCACTGCCCAGTCCCCCAAGCCCCAGCGTCGCCTCCTCACCCCCGCCCACCACTCGCCCGCCCACGCTTTGCCGCCATCCCCGTCAACTATCAGCCCCGCATGCCGCCCCCAGCCCACTCGACCCTCACCCGCCCGCCCAGCTGCCCCAAGCCATCAGCCTCCTCTCCCACCCCACGCCCCCCATCGGCCTCAGCCCACTGGTTCACCTCTACACCCCCCGCCACTGCCAGCCTCCCAAGCCCCAGCTTTGCCTCCTCAACCCCGACCATGCCCACAACTCACCTCTTACAGCCCCCAAGTCCATCTGGTCACCTACTCACCCCCTGCACTAGCCCAGCCCCCCAGCCCAGCTCGCCTCCCTCACCCTCCCGCCACTGCCGCTCCCACTCACTTCTTCAGCCCCACGTCACCCCGATCACTTACCACCCCCGCGCCACGCCCAGCCCCCAAGCCCCAGCTCGCTCGCCCACCCCACCACTGCCGCCACTGCCCTTGTCAGCCACCACCCGCCCGTACCTACTCACCCCCTCACTGCCAGCCCCCAACCCCCAGCTCGCCTTCTCACCCCCCCCACTGCCCCCACATGCTTCAGCCCCGCAACCCCCGGCTCCATCTTACCCCCGCCCCCCAATTGCCACCCACACGCCCTGGCTCACCTCATCCCTGCCACATGCCCAGCCCCCCAACCCCCCGGCTCGCTCCTCACCCCCGCCATGCCGCTTCAGTCGCCTACCTCTAGCCCCATGCCCTGCTCGTGTCCTCACCCCCTGTCCTACTGCCCCAGTCCCACTCCGCCTCCTCAACCCCCTCGCCACTGCCCACCCACCACCTCGCCGCTTCGCTTCCCCCTGCCTCGGCCAACTACTTAGACCCCGCCCACTGCCCAGCCACTCACCTCTCAGCCGCCCACCGCCCGGTCCGCCTCCTCACCCCCCACTGCCCGCTCCTGCGTCCCTTAGCCCCCAATCTTGCCCCGGCTCGCACGTACTCAGCCCCCAACCCCCGGCTCGCGCCTCACCCCCACCACTGCCCGCTCACTCGGCCTCCTCAGCCCCCATCGCCTGCTCGTTGTCCACCCTCTGCCACCTGCCCGCCCACTCGCTTCCTCACCCCCCGCCACTGCCGCACCCACCACCTCGCCGCTTCAGTCTCCACCTGCCTCGTCCATACTTAGCCCCCGCCACTGCCCAGCACTACCTCCTCAGCCCCCACGCCCCGCTCGCACTCCTACCCCCGCACTGCCTGCTCACTCGACACTCGCTTACCCCCAATCTCCCCGGTGCGTGCGTCAGCCCACCAACCCCCCGGCTCGCCGCTTTCACCCCGCCACCACTGCCGCTCACTCGCCTCCTCAGCCCCCGCACCCCCGGCTCGTGCCTCTCACCCCACACGCCCGCCCATCGCCTCCCAAGCCGCCACACTCCAAGCTCGCCCCTCATTCAACGCCACTCGCCCGCACAGCTCTCAGCCACCGCTCAACCCCGCCCGGGCTCACACACCGCTACCACCGCCGCCCACTTGCCTGCCTACCTCTTCAGCCCCCTCCCTCACCCACCGCTTGCTTACTCACCTCCCGCGGGCCACACAGTGAGCCCCCGGGGGCCGCATGTTGTGCAGACCTGGACTAGATGTTCACGATGGTCCCTTCTGGCCTTAAAGTCAATGAGCCTGCTTATAGAATGTCCATGGGACACTGAGCGGGGAGGGGTTGCTGGCACTTTGGAGACCAGAATTGGAAATCAAAAGGACTTTAGCAAATAAGAGAATTGGTCTGAACCCAACAAGATGAAATTCAGTAAAGATGAGTGCAAAGTGCTACACTCAAGAAGAAAAAAATCAGATGCATTACAAAATTAGGAATAACTGGCTAGGGGATAGTACTGCTGACAAAAATCTGGAGGGTGATTGCAGATCATAAAATGAATATGAGCCAACAGTGCAGTGCAGCTGAGAAAAAGGTTTATATCTGTCTGGGGTGTATTAACAGGAGTGTCGTATTAGAGACTCAAGGTGAGTGGGATAATATCTTTTCTTGGACCAGCTTCTGTTGGTGAGAGAGACAAGCTTTCAGGCTTACACAGAGCTCTTTTTCAGGTCTGAGGAGTGTGGTATGTAAGGTGCAGGAGGTAATTGTCCTGCTGTACTTGCCACTTATGAGGCCTCAGCTGAAGTACTGTGTCCAGTCCTGGTCGCAAAACTTTAGGAAAGATGTGGACAGTTTGCAGAGAGTCCAGAGAAGAGCAACAGAAATGATAAAAGGTTAGAAAACCTAGCCTTTGAGGAAAGGTTAAAAAACTGGCAAGTTTAGTCTTGAGACAAGAAGACTGAGGGGAACCTGCTAACAGTCTTCAAATCAGTTAAGGGTTGTTATAAAGAGGGTGGTGATCAATAGTTCTCCATGTCCACCAAGGACAGGACAAGTAGTAAAGGTCTTAATTGGCAGCAATGGAGATTTAGGTTACATATTAGGAAAATTTTTCTAACTCTAAGGGTGGCTAAGCTCTGGAACAGGCTTCCAAGGCAGGCTGTGGAATCCCCATCACTGGAGGTTTCTAAGAACAGGTTGGAGAGACACCTGTCAGGTTTACTTGGTTCTGCCCCAGTGCAGGGGGCTGGACTAGATGGGCTCTCCAGGTTCCTTCCAGCCCTACATTTCTATGCCTCTAGCTCCCATTTCTGCAGCTGTGTCGGCTTTACAGAGCACGCAGGATTAAAAAGCAGTTAAACATAAGCTTTGCCTACATACAAACTTGCCCTGGTTGAACTGTACCATTTTAATTCAACTGGGACTCATGCCTCTGGGGACACTCCTAGTTTGGTTTAAGAGTGACTTATTGTGTTTTATCTTAAACTTGATTCCTGAGTGACTTGAGCTCAGCTGAAATAAGCTTGGTGTGACGGGTTCCCGCCTGGGGTGCCACTGAGCCCACCTGTTCATCAGCCTGGGCTCCCTCACACTGTCCTGCTGAGCCAGGCCTCAAGCCTCCTCCAGCACACAGAGGTAGGGACACGCCCAGCTGCAGACGGACAGACACTGAGATCAGCTCTGCCTGGGAAGCCTTCAGCTAGGGGATTGTCCAGCACTCAGTGCTCACTCCCTCTGGGCTGTAAACCCCAAATCGTGTTGTCTTGCAGAGAACTGCACAGCGTAAGCTCATGAAATCCGCCCCCTCCCTCAGGGAGGAGGAAGATCTGCACAGCTTTTCACCCCCTAGTTATGAATTCCACAAAGTGGTTTTAGGGAAAACAAAAACAAGTTTCACAACTACAGAAGATACATTGTAAGTGATTATAAAGGTTGGCAAACAGACCAAAGCAGATTACCCAGCAACTGAAACAAACACCCAAACCAGACTTACTACTGAAGAAGCTGGTTACAAGTAGCAATTCATCCTAATGTTGTTTTAGGCGGATTGCAGAGGTTCTTGAAGGCCAGCTGCTCTTACCTGCAGCTTAAAACTCCAGGTATTTCTGTCACAGGCCAGATCCCTTCCTAGCCTGGGCTCAGTCCTTCTCCTCTCATTTGTCTTTGTTTCTTAGATGTTCGTCGCAGTCATTCTGGGCGGGGATTCAGTGAAGAACCCTGGTTATGTCCCTCCTCCGTCTTACAAGTTTTACATGTGGCGGGAAGCCTTTCTTTTCCAGTGTGGTACACCCCTTTCCCCCCACTACTCCCAGTGGGAAAATATTGGTATTCTATCATGGAGTCCAGTACCAGGTGACTTAATCACATGACCCTGCAGTGTCAAAGCAGCCATGAGTCAGAGGTTGATTGTAGCATCTCAGGAGGGTGGGAGACTGGCATCTTCAAAGACCAATTGTTCTCCCTAATGGTTCATTGACTTGTCCCCAGCTAGCTAGCCAGACTGATTGCATTCTGTCTGGTGGGTGTTTCCCAGGTGCAAACACTTTTGGAGTACAGATGTACAGTTGATATTCCTAACCTTAGACACAAAAATGATACAAATGGGACAATCATATTCAGTACATGCTTAACTTGCACAAAATATATCAGTTATGCTATAATCGTATTATAACAATATTTCTATGAAGAATATAGGGCATAGTGTCACACTTGGTTTAATCCAAACAAACATGTCCACACAACCTCTTACAACAGTTTAACATAATCGGTTAAAAATCACAATTTCAGTTAGAAATGGCTGTAACGCTGCCTGTAGACTAGCCATAGAGACAGCTCGGACTCTGAACAATGGCATGGTCTGTGGAAGTGTGAGTGACAGCATCAAAACTCAGCTTCTTCTGGTGGCAGAGGGAGGAGAGTTGTAGGAGTTGGGGAATAAAAGGGTGTTTGATTGTGAGAGTCAGTAATTATGGCAGGGCTTTCTGCAAGAGCCAGGGCCGGCTCCAGGGGTTTTGCCGCCCCAAGCAGCCCTGCCCCCGCCCCAGCCCCCAAAAGCCATGATCACTGTCTGCTGCATTTCAGCGGGAGGTCATTTGCTCTGACCGGGAGTGAGGGACCCTCCGCCAAATTACCGCTGAATAGCTGGACCTGCCGCCCCTCTCCGGAGTGGCCGCCCCAAGCACCTGCTTGCTAAGCTGGTGCCTGGAGCTGGCCCTGGCAAGGGCAAGGCTTTGCTGTGTGTCCTAAAGATGGTCAGACTCTGGAGTCACCTGATCTGAAGTTAGACCACAGTAGTCAAAATGCAGGTGCCCTATAAAGACTAGAGCTGGCACAATGCTGTCAGCAATTAGTGACATATGGGTCCAGGGCCGGCTCTAGCCATTTCATCGCCCCAAGCACGGCGGCACGCCACGGGGGGCGCTGTGGCTCCGGTGGACCTCCCGCAGGTGTCCCTGCAGAGGGTCCGCTGGTCCCGCAGCTCCGGTGGAGCATCCACAGGCACGCCTGTGGGAGGTCCACCGGAGCAGCGGGACTGGCGGACCCTCCACAGGGACGCCTGCGGGAGGTCCACCGATGCCATCTGCTGCCCTCCCGGCAACCAGCAGAGCGCCCCCCCTGGCATGCCGCCCCAAGCATGTGCTTGGCGTGCTGGGGCCTGGAGCTGGCCTGTATGGGTCCTAATTGCTCTAGCAGAGACAGGGCCTTCAGGGTTTGGAATTCCCACTAAGGAGTTACAAACACCTTTGGCAGAAGAGACCCACGAGCATTGATGATCAGCCTGTGCTAACTGGCTGTCGTAGGCTTTGTCTGCAGTGAGAAGGGTGGGGAACGTTTTCCTAGTTGGTAGCACCAGTGGAACTGCATGGTGAGAGAATCTCTGAAAAAGTGTCTAGGAAATGCAGCCTTGGTGTTGTTTTGGCTTCTTTGTCTTTACCCTTGGGTGTCGAGTGGCTGGTCACATTCACTTCTCTGAGAGTTCGGTTCCCCTCAAGGTGCAAGTTAGTGGAGATGAATTCTGACTTATTTTTTATGGCAAACAGGCAACTGATGTTTTTCTGACTCAGTTTTTTTTGTAAATTTGAAACTGAACCGTTTTCTTGCTTAAATGAAAACTGCACCGAAATATAAAATGTATTCTAATCACAACATCTAATTACAAAGAGTAAGTTGCTAAAATCTATTATTATTTATTGGTATTACCATGGCACTGAGGAGCCCTAGCCATGGAGCACAAGAAAACAATGAGATGATATTGGTCAGCGTCATAGGCACTGGCTGGAGTTTGCCTGCTTTAAATATAATAAAGAGTTTTTAAGTGGTGACGGCATGGTCAGTGCTGTTAAAGACACAGTTCATGCTTTAAATAGCTTACAGTCTCTCACGGATTCACAGATCGTGCCCACTCTTGGCCTCATGCAGTCCATCGGGGGGGGTGGGGGGAGGCTTTCAGTGAGACAGCCCTCACTTCGTCACACAGTCTACCCAGGCAAAAATTGGACACTGAAACACCCTGGGAGACTTGGGGTGAAGTGCTTACTTAGAGGGATGGGAGATGGCATTTTCTGGACAAGGATTGGGGTTTGTGAGCCTTGCGCTAGCATTGAATTTTGTCCAGAGATATGACTGGAGACTGCAGGTGCTCTTCGGCCAGTGAGCTGAGAAGGAAACTTCAGGGACAGGGGAGCCAAATCTGTGAGATGTAAGGATGAGTGTAGGGAGCTAAAGAAGAGATACGGGGAGTAATAAGAAACAAGAACAAAGATGTAGGTAGGATGAAGATGTGCAGAGCTTTGAAGGTGAGGATAAGAAGCTTGATCTTAATAGGGAACGAGGTATGTTAGGACACAGGAAATGTCCCTCTTCATTGGAATGCATGAGAAATTCAAAGATTTCCTATTAATTTTTTTTGTTTTAACAGCTGTCTGTCTACTGCAAAATTAACCTGTATCATTTAATAGCAGTTGAACAACAGCTAAATTAACCCACATTAAAAATAGAACTTACTTTAGCCATCAACTTTGAGTCAGTCTTATTCCCCAGGCATTCTAATGGTGAAATGCATTTTCCTTGTCTTAACCTACTTCCCAACCAGCCAGGCCTTCTGATGGACTATTAGCAAAAAGTCAATTGCCAATTGAAGGACAGCAGTTAGCTGGAGATACTGACATATTTCTGAAATGGGCCATTCATGTTTCAAAATCTATTCTTAGGCAGCACATTTCAGCATTTGTCGGTAGAGAATGCTAAAGCTGAGGTTACAGAAGTGTTTCTGTTACAGTACAGCCTTGTCTGGCCAACGCTCAGTTATCTAAACTCACTGGTTTCTGAAATGGGGTCACATTCCCAAACGTCAGTTAATTACACCGAAGTTTCCCATTATTCTCCTATCTTATTCAGCATGTCCCTCCTGACATTTGGATAATTGCGATTCTGCTGCTTGTATATTTAGCAGTCTAAGGTGCTATAGCTAATTGCTGCATCTGATCTTTTACATCTTCAGAGCAAAAAACCCTGCCTCACTTTTGCCTGTTTCTGCAAGATTCATGAGACTAAAACCCTTGAAGTTCCCTGTGTTGGACGGTGGCAGTGCTTAGTGCTAGGGTTCCAGAGCTGGGCTCAGGAATGACTCTGGGGTTGTCTGCACTAGAGATGTTTACACGCAGCAGCATAAAATGAGGGTCTCGTCCATGAGACGTACCCTGGCGTAAGCCCTGTGTGACCCTAGTGCAGGGCATCTCCGGTGAGGGTTTGTGCTGGGATAGCTACAATGGTGCAAAAATCCCTAATGAACACAAGCCATAAGGTCCTCATCCTGCAACTGAGCCCCTACTGACTTCAGTGTCTGAGCATAGGGATCTGATTACAGGATCTGGGCCTTAGAGCTGCAGTTCCTGATTTACCAGAGCCCAGACCAGATAGCAGCAATGATGTGTTCGGAGACGGGGAGTAGAGGTGTCTACACAATACCCTCCTATGGGGAGATTCAGATGCCACTTGCCTCTTTTGTGTTCATGGAATCATTCAATCAGACAGTGCATCCTCTTGCTTAGCAATGGGATTGTTCCCTGCATGTCCTTCTCTAGTGTTGTGTCCAGGTGCTTTTACATTTAAAAAATGTGCCGTGCTGTGAAAAGCCTTTGAAGAGCTCTGCACGGCTGGTGTGGTTTGCCAGCTGTCTTCTGGCTTTATAATATGCACCTCAATGTAGTAGCTAGGTACACCATCTTCCATAATGCCATGCTCAGCGCTGATGCTGTTGGAACCATCACACACAGGAGCACTCATGCTGATTTCTTATTCCACCTCTTAAAAGAAAAATCTTGGTAATTAGAGAAATTAGTCAGGACAATTGTGAAAAGCCCTTGAAAGCCAGTACATGGGGCAATGTTTGCAGCTTGATAAATTTCCCCTGGTTTTAAAGACATGGGCTAGATGGCAAGGTTTTTAATTAGCCCCAGCGAGGCTAATGTTAGATGTGTCACAACTGGTGATAAACCCCTGTACAGGAGTAGGGTGGAAGCGAGCAGAGACAGGAACACTGCAGAAACAAGAGTGTATTATGGATTATGTTTGGTTTTAATTGTGCATAAACTACCTTGACCTTTCGTGGCTTTGTTTGGATACAGGTGGGGAAGAAGGTTGCTTTCAATGTGTAATCCCTCTACAAAATGAATACTCTGAAGGGTTAAAAGTCTGAACCAGGGCTGGGTGCCTGCTGTTTATTGGAGCCAGTTGATTCATTGTACATCCCGAGTAAATTGATGGACAAGTGCACTTTGCAAAAAATCCCTATAACTTTTTATCTTTCTGCTTTTAGTTTAACTCACGCTTTATAAATCCCCAAAGCAGGTCATCAGGGACAGCAGAAATCCAGGACCTTGAAAATTCAGTGGGCCTGTGGTCTTTTTCTGGAACTGTTTTGCTTGTGCTATGCAGCACTTAAGCTTTCAATTTAAGTTAAGAAAACATTCTCTCACTTCTAGTTGTTGCACTGAATTTCTCCTCGGTCTGCACTGCTCATCTCTTTCCTCTGCAGTCAGACAGAATCACTGCAGCACCAACAGAGCTGTAAACTACCCTGTTCTTCAGCTGGGGAGTATTACGTTCAAAGCATATGCTGAGCACTGAAATGTGTTACAACTAAACTGGTTCATCCAAACCACACTTAATTACTGAGGCCTTGTATACGCTAGAAAAGCTATACCAAAAAACCCGCCTGGTGGAGATGGATCTTATACTGGGTGCAAAAGAATTCTTTTGTTGGTAGAACGTGTGCCAGTTTCCCGAACGAAATAAGCTATTCTCGCAAAAGGGCTTCTTTTGGTGGTGTAACTGCATGTGCACTAGGCCTTTTGCCAGCATAGCTCTGTTGGTTAGCATGGTTTTGTTTGGTTTTTTCACACTCCTAACTGCTGTAGCTATGGGGGCAAAACATTTAAACGTAGACCAAACCGGAATCTCAACACAGATCACAATGACAATACTTGTACATTAATGTGTCTTGGATTGACATATTGCTAGAGAAATATTCAGGTCAGGTATAGAGAGTAGTACTCATGAGTCCTGAAAAATGTTCCTTTAATTGTGTTCGAAAGGTGAACCTGCCTGCACAACTTAGATACAAAGCAGGGCTCCAATTTGAAGTAGCTTTCTGTTGCCCTCTCGGTTTGATTGTTTGGATGCGCTCCCTTTCCTGCCTTGGCAGGGCGTAGTCCATTGTGCGCACCTGCCCATCAGAGTCATCTGCATGATGGCAGAAGAGGGAGGGGGAAGGTCTCCCCAGTACAATACTCAGTTGGATTTTATAAGTTTATAGCTATGTTTTGTTTCTTTTCAGGAACTATATAATCGTGGTGCTTAGAGTGGTCTGAAAGGAACAGAAACACTTAGCCTTGAACTTCTGTTCTGCTGCTGCTTCTTGTGCCTCTGAGGTACAAAACGTATCTGTAAACTTATAATCTATCAAACTGATGTTCAAGGGCTTAAAAAAAGAGACCCAGGCTTCACACTCAATAGAGAGACTCTGGGGGTGGGGAAACGGGCACCACACTATTCTGATGGATAGGTTTTTGGAGACCAACGTTCCAGGTAGGTTGGTGTGAAACAGTCACACTCCCCCTTTCCCCCACTGCCTGTCCCCAGAAGACACACACAGGATCCTGGGCTCGTTCAGCAAGAGGCTGCCCAGAGTGATGTGCACCAACCCTGAGGAGCAGGGTAACTCCATAAACGGTAATGGCAGGGGCAAAATGAGTTAAAGGCAGAGCCCGCAGAGCTCCCACGTGCACTGCAGATAATCTGGTGGTTCCTCTTGGCTCTACACGGCCGTGTTCATACCTAGGCAGTCTCTGGTTCTTACTGAGAAATAAATAAGTGCCTTTTATGGGCTAGATCACTTATGTCTGCTCAGCCTTTGTAAGAGCCCCTGGATTTTGTGAGAGCTGGGGAAGGAATGATTGTGAACTCTACAAAATAGTGGAGGCTCAATGCAAACAAATGGATTACAGCATCCAGCTATGCAAATAGCTTCAGAGCACAGCCCATTTTGCTGAGAATTAATTGCTACACCAGGACTGTTGCATAGCAACAGCTGCATTTGTACAGCTGACAGCTACTGCCCCTGAATTTCTCTGCCAACCTCAGTGACAAATTGAAAAGAAGGGGACTGTCCCCGGGAAAGCTAGTAGGTGCTAAGAGCACCGGTGTCAGGCCAGGGAATCTACCTGGGCTACCCAGGGTACACGTGAAATTGTGTACACAGCAGTGGAACTGGAGTCGCATGTGTGGCTGGGACATAGGGCGAGGCGGGGATTGAGGTGGTGTAGACCAGTCAACTAGTGGAGTATGTGCAAGAAGGGGTCATTAAAACAGCTAGTTACACCTCAGCGTGAGTGGCTTCAAAGCTGGAATGACTGGCAGCAAGGACCTGTGCAACACAGGTACTGTGGTAACTTTCTGGGCTGAGACTAGCAATCGTAGTGCTGGAGCAGCCCTTCCTCCAAGAAGTAAATCTCGCTGAAGATCCCCTTGTTGAGTTCCTGACCAGGCCCCCAAACCTGGGTGATCCTCACAGATCCACATGAAGCTCCCGTGTTCCCAGCAGATACTCAGCCCCCTCGTACTCTGGTAGCACAACTGCGTTAGCAGGGAGTCTCCCTGGCCATAGCTTCTCCAGAGACCACCCTGATAGGGTGACAGATTCTTTGGGCACATCCAAGTAAGAAACCCCTGAGCTCCATCCCCAAGGAAAGAGGACAAGTGGGGAAAGAGACTGGAAAGCAGATCATAGAGGTTAAGGACAGCAGGGACCATTAGATCATCTAATCTGACCTCCTGTATAACACAGGCCATTACAGTCTGCCTCGTTACCCATGCGTTAAGCCCATTAACTTGTTTGGCTAATGCATGTCTTCCAGAGAGTGATCAGTCTGGGTCTGAAGCCACCAAGAGGTGGAGAATCTGCTACTTCCCTCGGGAATTCGTTTCACTGTTAAAAATGTGGGTTGGATTCTTAATTGTACTGGGTCCAGCTTCCAGCTCCTGGCTCTTGTGCTGCCTTTCTCTGCTAGATGAAAGAGCCCTCTGATACCCCCAGGAAGGTATTTGTACCCTGTACACAAGTCCCCCTCCCTCTTCTTTTTTATAAACTACGCAGGTGAATGATTTCTACATAATCTGTAGGGAACCCTGCCTAAAGGACACTGGGTGCCTTAAAGAGCCCCCCAACATGATTTATCCCAGAGCGAGTCACATGCGCAGTCTGTTTCTTGCACTATCCACGGTTCACAGTACTGCCAAAACAGAGACAAATTGGTGAGGAATCTAGCTACCCGAGAGCCGCTGTCCCCAGTAGACCTGAGAATGGAAGCAATTAGCAGCCTGCAACTCATCTGCATCATAACACACATAACCCTACACTCCGCACTGAAAACTACGGGGGAACCCAAAAGCCCAGGTTACTCTGACAGATGTGCTCTAAGGAAGAGAAGAATGTTTCTGTAGGTAATGGAGAAATCTCTACCCTGAGGTCACTCTGCAGCCCAGGGAGATGAGGCACAGCCAGAGGCAGGACTACCGTTTCCGGCTGACGAGGGGATGGGTCAGCTGGAGATGAGATATTGAAATAAATCCCCAGGACTGAAAGTGTTAAACCGGAGCTTTCTGAACAAAAGATGCCCCGAAACAGCTGAGTGGCTCTGGGTCACTTGGGGCAGGGGGGGAGGGCGTCAGTTTATTGATGATAAACCACCCCCCCTTTGTTTCCTTTACAAAATGCAAACTTTTTCCTCCCTCGTAAATCTTCAAGTTAATGGAGCTGAGAGTGAACCCTGCTTGTGCCAGCTGAGTTATGGTGGTGTAAATGAGATCAGAATCAGGCCCCCAGCTTACACACCAGGAATAAATTAAACTACGCACAAGCAGAAGAGAGACATGCCCCGTAAGCTGTTAAGAATGGGAGCTTGGTGTCATCCTAGTGACGCAAGTGGAACGTGGGCTCTGTGGACTTGCTGCTTCCCTGTCCTAGAGCCCAGAGACTTATTCACACCTGTGCAAAGGGGATTTACAGTGCCACCCCCTGCCTTGCATACTCGCTACACAGGTCCAGGTTACCGTAAAGCAGGGGAGAGTCACCACCTTTCCTTTCCCAGGATTGGGGCCCCCAGATTTGGTCTTTGAGGACTGATAACCTCGTCCCTGGCAAGAAACTGTTCAGACCACAACATGCTTTTCCTTATACTAAGCAGATCCAAATAAATCCTGTATCTGCCTAGGGTCTGCCTTCACAAACCCCATTGCTTTAAACCCCCCAGACCAGCCCTAACAAGGAAGAAGTTCATTGTTTTGCCATTGTAACCACTTCCTGATCCGCCATCATTCCAGCATTCCTTTGAGCCTACTTCGCTAATTCCACAGTAGGCAAAGGAGTGTGTCACACAGGTGGGGGCTAGTCAGTAGCCACACCCCTGAGTGTGCTATAAATTCAGGCCAGATTGCTGGCCAACTGCTTGAAAATGGCTGCCATCCTCAGAAACTGGGCTTTCAAACAGGTAAAAGAACCCACGCCTCTCTCTTGTGAAAATGGCACTAGCCTTCAGTTGGAATAAGTACTGCTGAGCCCCGTCTCTTTGAGCAGTCAGGCTGAAACCCACCCTCTCCTCTCTCTAGTGGGGTTTAAGGCTTGTTTTCTCCATTGTTACTCTGCAGCCTGGGGGGGGGACAAGCCTGCGTAAGGGATTTGCTCTGACATGCAGTGAAAACAGTTACTATACAGAGCCGTGGAGAGATGCCAGCATTGTACCTGTGTCTCAGGAATTCCAAGCTGTCTTTCAGCAGTCTCAGCAAACACATTTCAGACACTCGCTGGAGATAGAATGATAAAGGAGAGTAAAACTGTATGTAGTAAAATGATATCACTGGCTTTTGTAAGGGGAAATGGTGCCTCTCTAACCTGTTAGATATTTTCTGAAGGAGCTAAAGCAGTGGCTGAAGGAGACTCACCAAGTGTCATGTACTCACTCTTTCAAAAGTCTTTGCTAAAGCCCTACACCAAACCCTGATAGGGACCCTTTGTAACCAGAGTGTGAGATAGTCTTGTTATGAATACAAAGCTGGCGGAGAAATGGGAAGTAAAAAGTAGCCAGCGGTTAATACTAGGGTGCCCAGGCAACAGTTGTTTGAAAAATATTGAAGAGCTGGAAGAAGGATGAGGAGAGATTAAAAAGACTAGGATGGTTCAACTAGGAAAGGAGACGACTAAGGGAGGAGTTGACAGAGGGCTGTAAAATCATGGCTGGTGTGGAGAAAGTAAACAGGGAAGAGTTATTTACTCCTCCTCATAACACAAGAACCAGGGATCACCCAATGACATTAATAGGCAGCACGTTTAAAATAAACACAAGGAAGTCACTTCTCCACACAGCGCACAGCCAACTGGTGGAACTCTCTGTCAGGGGATGTTGTGAAGGCCAAAAGTATAAGTGGATTCAAAAAAGAACCAGATAAGTTCCTGGAGGACAGGTCCATCAATGGCTATTAGCCAGGCTGGGCAGGGATGGTGTCCCTAGCCTCTGTTTGCCAGAAGTTGGGAATGGGCGACAGGGGATGGATCACTTGATGATTCCCTGTTCTGTTCATTCCCTCTGGGGCACCTGGCATTGGCCACTGCCAGAAGACAGGACACTGGGCTGGATGAACCATTGGCCTGGCCCGGTCTGGCTGTTCTTATGTTCTTAAGGGATGGGTTGTAAGATGCTGAACTTGTAAATGAAATGATTCTGAGGGATGGCTGAGACTGGGAAGGAGAGCAAGGAGCTTCAGAAGGATCTAACAAAGTGAGATAACTAGGAAACATGATTGCAGATGAAATCCAGCCTAGCCCAATGCAGAGTCATGCATTCTGGGAAGAGTAGTGTGAGCAGCTTGCACATTGATTGGCCTCAGTATAATATCTCAAGGGATGGGAATGCAAATACCCAAATAGGCTTTGAATCCAGCACTTGCAGTCCATTGGGAGTGTTTGCACAGACTCGAGTGGGTTTCGGATCAGACCCTAAGAGTCCCTGGGGAGAGATCACTGAAGACACCAACCCAGTGTTTAGTAGCTTTAGAAGAGGGACTAGGAACCCACAAGTAATTGTGTGATACTAACTGGGGAGTGCTCTCTAGTGCTCTCACAGACCAGACATTCATTGTGTCAGCAATACACTAGATTTTCTAACATGTCCAGTTACTAGCTTGACCTCCTCTTTCCCCGTGTCCTACCTTTGTCTGTCTGTAAGCTCTCCGGTTCAGGAGCATTGCCTTCTTGTATGTCGGGAAGAAGCCAAGGGCATTATGGGTGTTACTGAAAATATAACAATGGCAATAGAATGCTAGGATGTATTACGGGAAACATGTATGAATCATAGGACTGGAAGGGACCTTGAGAGGTCATCTAGTCTAGTCCCCTGCACTCATGGCAGGATTAAGGATTATCTAGACCGGGGTTCTCAGACTTTTGTACTGGTGACCCCTTTCACACAGCAAACCTCTGAGTGTGACCCCCCTTATACATTAAAAACACTTTTTCATATATTTAACACCATTATAAATGCTGGAGGCAAAGCAGGGTTTGGGGTGGAGACTGACAGCTTGTGAGCCCCGATGTAATAACCTCATGACCCCCGAGGGATCCTGACCCCCAGTGTGAGAACCCTTGATCTAGACCATCCCTAACAAGTGTTTGTCTAATCTGCTCTTAAAAATCTCCAGTGATGGAGATTCCACAACCTCTGTGGGCAGTTTATTCCAGTGTTTAACCACCCTGACAGGTAGGAAGTTTTTCCTAATGTCCAACCTAAATCTCCCTTGCTGCAATTTAAGCCCATTGCTTCTTGTCCTGTCCTCAGAGGTTAACGAGAACCATTTACCTCCCTCCTCTTTGTAACAACCTTTTATGTACTTGAAAACTGTTCTCATGTCCCCCCAGTCTTCTCTCCTCCAGACTAAACAAACCCAATTCTTTCACCTTCCCTTACAGCTCGAGTTTTCCAGCCCTTTCATCATTTGTGCTGCTCTTCTCTCCAGATAAGCCATTATTACTGTTCTCTGCCCTTCCCTCAAATCCCGCAGTGAGTGGTAACCACTCAGCCCAAAACAGGATCCAGCAGAAAGAGAAGAACTGGGAATGGTAACGAAGTAATGAACGGCATGGGGGGAGGGGCTTCTAAAGAGAGGATTAAAAAGAGCAGGGCTGTTTATTTAGCATGAAAAGAAAGTGAGGAGGAAGAGAGAAGCTACAGGCATTATTATTGTTCATTGTCATTACTGTGGAACCAGTGCCTGCCCCTGTCTAATAACACTGTGTGGTGCAGCCTTCTCTGCTCTGAAACCCAGCCACAGTCTAGCAGCCACACAACCTGATTGTTTCAGACAGGAGGTGGCGAAGAGCCTGGATCCATCTAAAATTGTTGGTGGAACTTGCGGAGTGACTTGGCCAGGGCTTGGCCAGCCATTTCCCGTGGGTTATTAACAATCCCGGGCAGTCGAGACTCCGAGTCCAAGTGCAGCACGGGGCAGTTAGTCTGTGGTGACTGCCTCCCATCACCTGCCTCACTTCAGCATTCCCTTAGCGCTCTCCCATGCAAGGGTTAATCCAGGCACTCTCAGCTCACAGGCCTATGGGATTTGGTTGTAGCTTGGACCATGGGGACGGAAGGGGGTTAAATGTGGGGGAATCCAGGATGATAACACACCTTGCCCTCCAAACAGTCAGGGGCTGATCGAGAGAGGCCAGGGCTAGCCTGGCATCAGTGGCCCTGATTCATGTCCCGGCTGAGCCAGTCACTTGGTGTCTCTGTAACACAGGGAGCCCCGCAGGGGTGTTACCCGTTACACCCTGTGGTGCTCAGCTCTGCCTTGCAGCCATGTGAAGATCCTTTGAGGGAGCGAAAAGAGCTCAGTGTCCAGTGGCTCAGCCGTGGGATCTTCCCCAGGAAAGACACCAGGGCCCGGCAGGTGTGCTGAGTGGAATCCAGCAGTTCCCTCTTTCCAGGGCTTGCAGAGGGGACCCAGCCCTGGAGGGGTTGGGGGGAACCCAGGAACATAGGCAGATGGAAGTAGACCCCAGGTCTCTCTAGCCCAGTATCATGTCTGTGACAGTGGCCAGCACAGCTGCTGCGGGGGAAGGTGTGAGATCTCCTAGGGGTGGGCAGGAAGGGGAGGCGTAATCTGCTCCTCACATTAGGTGTGATCCTGATTTCTAAAATGAGATACTGAAAAATGGTGGACTAAGGAGCCAAAGGGTCTAACTGTATATACCAGGGAGCCATGTGACTAGGGCCATATGCATGGAGCAACAGTCAGCCCTCTGTTTAGTCTGGGACAGGTCAGTTAGCATAGGGGGTTACGTATGTCAGTGCTGGAGAACAGCTGGAGCTACATCCATGCAGCATTGCCTAGTGGTTGAAGCCATGAGACCTGGTTCTCCTCCCAGCTCTGCCAACACTTGCTGTGCTACAGACAGAACCTACTAGCTCTGCAGCGTGAGAGAGGGGTCTGAGCCAGGCCCCAGGGAGGATGTGAGAGCAAGCGTTTCAGAGCCGTTCTCGCTGGGGCCGGAGAGCAGGTGCAGAGACGTCAGAGAGGCATTAGTGCAGGGAGGACCAAAGGGGCTAGGATGTTTGTAGCCCCCCCTTGGACTGCGCCCACCAAACAATTATCCATCCCAGACAGTTAATATCTGAATGTAAGGGGATTGCGGAGGATGTGATGCCTCCGTTAGCGCATGTGGCACATCTGTCTTGGTGTCCGACTGGCTGGCAGAAGGGTGCGGGGAGACTTGTTACTTCCAGCTTTTAAAGGGAAGAAAGGTGTTAACAAAGGAACTACAGGCCACTTCCCCTCGCTTCTGACCCTGGAGATATGCTGGAGACCAGACTGCAGGCTCGGTCGAAGGAAATTCGGGTGGAAATTCAAAGAGCTGTAATTGGGAACTAGCATGGTTTTAATAATACACTGCCAAAGACAAGGACAAACATTAATAAGCCCTTAACCTAATCGCTGGTTAATCCAGCTAGTGGCCTCTGTGCAGCAGGTAAGTATGGTCACCCCGACCTTCAAGCTGACTAGAGACAAGAGGAGGTGTCTAGCCGCTGGGCTTGGACGGCAGCCCTGTCAATGGCACAGCACGGGTTGTCGGTGACAGTGAGCTGCAGTGGAGAACTCGCTTGTGAGGCCAGGTGTCTTGGAGGCTGGTATTTGTCAGTTTGTGCAGGGCCTTGTCCAGGCATCTTCCTGCCAAATGGCCACAACTTGAAATCTTCCCTTTCCGATTGTGGGTGTGTGTGGGTGTGTGTGTGGGGGGGGGGGGGAGGGGATTCCCAGCTGATAGACAAAAGTGAAATGCTAGTCTGAGTCTAAACGTGCATGGAAGATAAGTGCCAATCTCCAAGAGGCGCTGAGAGGGAGCTGCCGAACGTGGCAATAGGCCCCTTGCTCTGGCAAATGGAGAACACTTTGCCTTCCTGGGTGGATTACTTTGTGTGTGCCCCGGCTGAGTATCAAGGGTGCTAAGACCAGTTGCCTTTTGAGAAGATATACTGCTAAGGGGGAGGAGGAGGGTTTCTGTAGCTTTTACAACTTAAATTCTCTGTCCTCTGCTTTACTGACTGTCTCTCTCTTTGTCTCTCTAGTGAGGATACAGCGGAGACATTAGCAATAGAGCCTAGAAATCAGCCGAAGTCTCCCCTGGAAAAGTTTATGGTCAGACTGTGTACACATCACCAGAAGCAATTCATTCGTGTGCTAAACGACATCTACACGGAAGTACAGCCGGGCTGCGAGGGCCGGCCGTTACCTGAATCCGAAAATATGGATGCAGCTACTTGCAGCTCTGGTTGTAGCCAGCAAAGCACTGAAAATTGGAAGAAGTCTGCTCCCTGTTCTGAATTGAAGCCCCTTACTTCCTCAGACTCAGACAGAGACCCAGTGGGTCTTCATAGCCCTCTGCGTGCTGCAGGGCAACCCTTGGAGCAGCACGCAGAGGTGAAATCCATGAACAGGATGGAGAATTTCAGTACTGCTTTCAAAAGAGACTTCTCTGAACTCTCCACTACTAGAAGTAGTACTGTTAGTCCAAAGGACAGTTCCACCCAAGGATACCTCACCACTTCGAACTCTTCCTCACTTCACTTCCATCCTGGCACCAGGAGCCCGGAAGGACAAACCACTGGACAGGAGCAAGAGGCTGGTGTCAGAAAGTGTGAGGATGACAAAGACCAGGTCCAAGGCAAGACCGTAGCAGACAGCTACATTGCTGTCAAAGTGGCCCATGTGAACGGCAGCGAGGACAACTCAGACAGCTGCCTGGGGCCTCAGAAGAACTCTTTCAAAGCTTTACCAGAAGAGGGTTGGGATTCAGGGTTTCCAGTGAACTCTCCTAGAAGAGCTGACAAGGAGAATGCTTTACAGTGCAGCTCCAAAGTCTCCTTGCACCAGGATTTTGAAATAAACGAAGAAGATGCAAGACCAAAGCAAGAAAACCATCTCCATGCCCTGGGAAAGACTAAGGGGAGTTACCACCTGCATCCTGGCGACAAGAATCCACGTGAGCATTCCAAAGACGGATGGGTGGCCTCTGCACCAGTGCCAGTGACGCACAAAGCCTCCAGTGGGCGCTCACGAGCTAAGGCAGGGTCCTCATCCGTCAGAACAGCTCGGAAGAACAAAAGAGCATCGGGGCTGAGAATAAATGACTATGACAACCAATGTGACGTTGTCTACATCAGCCAGCCAATAACTGAATGCCACCTGGAAAGCCAGCGGTCAGTGTCGTCCCGGAGGACAGCTCGGAAGAGCACCCGCGGGTATTACTTCAACGGGGAGTGCTGCGAGCTGCCAACTGTCCGCACGCTGGTGAAAAGTTCCCGAGTGGGGGAAAGAGGACATGGGCTGGCACTGAGGACGGAAGCGTTACTGAGTGCTAAGGAGAGCCCGGCATGCTCCGGAGGCGAGCCTTCGGGGGCAGCCCAAGCTGTGGGGAAAGAGGCTGACAAAAGAGCTTCCCTCAGGCTCCTGTCCAAAGGGGCTCCTCCCAGCAGAGAAGCTAATGAGAGAGCCGAAAAGGAGCCCAGCGAGGGCGGCTCGCTGAAGTCAAGAGAAGCTGCTTACACTGAGCCACTGCTGGCTCTCTCTGCTCCCCCCTGCCCTGACGATGCACCAGAAGGCGGCTCGGCCCACACGCAGCCTCTTGCCATCGGCCCCTCTGCTGCTGAAGGAAGTGAGGAGAGGATGTGCCAGCTGCTGGAAGAGGTGGAGGCAAATGTTCTCCAGCAAGCTAGCAGCAGTGCTGACCTCTCTGGGGACTGTGAGCCCACAGAAGACAGCAGCAAGGAGGCTACAGATTCAACACCTGTTTCTCCGCCAGAAGCTGCTAGTAGGGAGGAAGGTTCTCCATGCTCAGAAATACAAGCTGTTCCGGCACCTCCTGCCGTCCTGGACCCAACTCCTCCTTTGCAGCTTCCCAATACCATGGACCTAGCGCTTCCTACCAGTGCAGACCTGGTGCACCATGCAGAGCCTCCTGCCAGCATGGACCTTGAGCCTCCTGCTGGAGTAGACCCGGAGCTGGCTGGGGCACTTCCTGGAGAGCCCCCAACTAGTACAGACCTGGAGCTTCCTGCCATGTCGCCTGCCAGCATGGATCTGGAGACTCCTGTGCAGCCCCCTGTGAGCTTGGAGACTGAGCCCCTGGCTAGCTTGCAGTCTGCCGATGTGACCAAAAGCATTCCTGCTGACCCAGAAGCTGACGTAAGGAAGGTGCAGGAAAGCCCACCTGAGCCAGGGGAGGCCATGCCGACTCTTGCAGAGCTCAGTGGAATCTTGGCAGGCGAGACTGCCCCAGAGAGCAACAGGCTATGTGAGAGAGAGAACAGCGATGGCGAAATGCCACCAGGACCTGACACTTCAGAAACGGATGGTAAAGGGACAGTCTTGTCCAAAGAAAGCCCAGAGAAGAAGCAAAAGAAAGGTAGGAGAGCGCTCGTAGCATCAGACCGGCGTCTCCGCAGCCAGCAATCCCAACCACCCACAGAAGGCAGTGCTGAAAAGTCTGGTTCTTCCACCTCTCTGCAGCTTCCCTGTCTTCAGATTAAGCTTTCTAAAAGTCCCGGTGCAAAGCGTTTTAGGAGGGAGGTGCACCTTGATGGAGCAGCATCCGTGTGCTTCCCAAAAGATTGTTTCCACAAAACACTGCTGAAGAACATCCAGGGCCCAGGCACCGGGAGTGCCCTTGAGAGAGAGCCCGTGCAGCGGGGAGGAGATGAAAATGGCATTACTACTAGGCAAACCTATAAAAGCATGTTGGCAAAAGAGGGTGCAGCAGAGAGAGAAGGGTCATCAAAAGATGCCCCCCCTGCTAAAGCTAGCCATAGTAAGTCAGGGGAGATGCTCGAGATCTGTGTAGAGGCTAATTCTGATAAGAGAAGTGTTCTCCTTCCTAGGGAAAGTGGAACAGGTATACAGGATGCAGAGCGATCGGATGAGAAACCAGGTGATGTGGAGAACCCAGACAATGCTGTAGATGCCGGAAAGGTACAGTATAAAGATCTGATTGATTCGCCTACAGGTCCTAGTAGCAAAAGTGGAAGCAAACACATCCCGTCCAAGACTTGGAAGCATAAAAAGTTGGCCCTACCAGTTTACAACTTGAGACACACCCCTACACCTGTGGATGCTGCAAAAAAGAATCTTCTAGGGAAGGAAGTTCTGCAAGCAAATCCAAGCCAGAAGGAAGAACGCAGTTCAGGAAACAAGGACACCGTAGATTTGAAGGAGGTGGACACAGTGGCTGAGGACAAACCAAAGTTTGTGGAGTGGTGTGCTGAGGAAGAGAATCAGGACCTTATTGCCGACTTTAATGCCCAATATATGAAAGTTCAGAAAGGCTGGATTCAATTGGAAAAAGAAGTCCAGCCAGCCCCCAAAGTAAAGAACAAAGCTGACAAGCTGAAAGAGATTTGGAAAAGCAAGAAAAGAACCCGGAAATGCAGAGCCTCTCTCGAAGTTCAGAAGCTTTCCCCTGTCCAGATGCTGTTTATGAAGGCCTTCAAGTTATCCAACATTTGCCGTTGGTTCTTGGAGACAACTGAAACCAGGTCGCTAGTCATTGTTAAGAAACTCAATACCCGTCTCCCCGGAGATGTCCCCCCCATCAAGATCCCCCTGCAGAAGTATTGTTCTTCCAGCCTGTATCCCAGCTCACTGCAAGCTGAACGCTTGAAAAAACACCTCAAGAAATTTGCTGCAACTACCCCTGCTAAAAATAACTTGAAGAATCAAAAGTTATGGGCCAGGCTTCGGGAGAACGCTGACAGTACGGAGCCCGGGGAAACTACCAGTCCCAACCAGATGTCTCCTTGTGAGACGAGCTCAGAAGAAGCTGGTGAAGACAGAAACGTGCAGCCCCCTCCAAGTCTGCCAACGCAGGCCAGCACTAGGATTCTGCGGAAATACTCCAATCTGAGGGGCAAATTGCGAGCCCAGCACCGCCTGGCAAAGAATGAGAGAAAGGGAGAGAGTGCAGCTGATCATCCCTCCGTGGAAAGTAAGCAAAGCCGGAAGAGCGTCTGCATCAACCCGCTGATGTCTCCAAAGCTGGCCTTGCAAGTCAAAGCAGATGTGTTTCCTGCTAAGTCCGTGCAAGCGGAAGCAGCGGTAAAGGGAAGAAAAGGGAAAAGCAGGTCTCAGGAGGACTCCTTGCCCAAAGCTGACCCTCAGCCAGGCAGAAAGAAGAGAACGCTGCGGGAGAGCGGCGCTGTGCCAGAGCCGTCTCACTCCTCCAGTAAAGACAGGCTGCCAGCTAAGAAGGGCAGCAAAGTAAAACATTTCGAGGTTCCTCCAAAAGCTCCTGCTACCAGAAAGCAGGCTGCCATGGAAAGAAGCAGTAAGCTCGAGAAAAAGGTGTCTTCGAAAGAGAAGAGGGTCCCCAAAAGGCAGTTTGGCAAAGGCAGACTCCCTATCCCGAAAGTCAGAGAGAACCCCACCAAAAGAGCTGCAGCCCTGCCCAGCCAGGAAGGGCTCACAAAATCCGCAAAGCTGAAGCCCACGGGGGAGTCCTCTGCCAGGTCACAGAAAGCAGATGATAAGAAGCCCAGCAGTGGGAAAACTCTGACCAGGTCTATGAAGAAAATTCAAGAGAGCAGCACGTCCCAGGGCAAGAGAAAGTTAAGGGCAAAAGTTGACTGTTCACACAGCAAGCGAACACGACTGGATGCAAAATAACAAAGAGAATGGTAGCCATGGAAAAACTGTTATATAGTAGTAACCCTTGATCATGCATTAACTGAAGCTGCTTTTATAAGCTGTAGCAAGCCTTCAAAAATCCACAGCTAAAGGATTACACCCGGGATTTTAGGCATCGGAAGGTGTGTCTCAGACAGAGAGGAGAGCCATCTGTCTCTACTGTTGAGGGAAGTTACTGCAATTTGAATGTTCCTTGGATTTTAAGCTTGGAACCAGGCAGTTTTAGTTAAAAGTACAGTGCCTTATTTATCGTTTTTAAACAAATAAAGAAAAAAGCTAGTCTGTGTGATTTAAAGGCTTGCATTTTATACTTGATGCACAAGCACTTGTACTGTAGCAGAAAGGAAACCACCTTCATGCACATAAAGTAGCTTTCAGCAGCCTTTTGAGGGGCGTGCACACAAACCCTTCCCTTTGCATTAAACATCCTGACTGTGTGTTTGTGAGTGACATTGGAAGCAAAACCAAAAGCATTTTTCTTGTAGTCAGAGAGGGAAGGGGTAATTGGTCATTACTCCGTTTATTAGCAGCAGGTGGTGGGCAGGTAACTGTTTAAAGATATTAATTGTTGGCCACTTGCGTGTAATTTATGGTCTTTAGGGCTAGACAGCGATTTCTGCTCCGCTGCTTCTTAAGCCTTGAGGTAGTGTGGTCTGAGCTAAACCGCCGTGGCAAAGGGGTCACTGCTTGGAATATTGCCGCTAGTTCTGTAGCATCTACAGCTGTTTGCAGGCACAGTGGGCTAAGCTCATCCTTGGGGCTCTCTGGTACGTCAGGGATGAACTGGTCCCACGGTGCCTTACTGTTGGGCAATCAGCGTTTTGTATCATAGCACCTGGACCCATGTTGATTTCTGCTTTCTCGGACGGTAGCTTTTCACTAATAATCGGGTATTTTCCTTCCTGTGAAAAGCCAGGGCAGATTTCCACTCGTTATTTAGTCAGTCTGTGTGAAAGGGACATTTTTACCCTCCCCATGTTGTCTTCCCCCACCCGCACAGAACACCTGTATTTTAAGGCAAAATTCTTAATGTCGTCTTTGAATAATGCTGAGATCTAAAGTCTCTGATTCTTTTTTTTATTAACTTCAATCTCATTTTAAAATAAAGTGAAGCTGTTTTGGTTCCAGCCAGCGTTGTGGTGTGCTGTGGAGTCTAGGATCGGGTAGTTCCCTTCATCGTCAGAGCAGCCCAGGCAGTCTGTACACCCCGCCTTGCGCTGGCTTGCGAACATATCCTTGAAGGTCTAATCAACACAAACCATGCACTGCTCAAAGGCCAAGCAATAGTTTCCAGTGGAGAACCACGAAGAGTAACAGCTGATACATGCAGGAGACCCTGTTAGAAATTCACATAATCATATTCCCACCGCAGACAGTGGCGGTGAAGCTAATTGGGATGGGGGTGGGGAGTTTTATATTGAACATTTCCACCCAGCCCTTGTGTAAGCAGCTGTAAGATGATGGCGTCAGCTCCCACTCTGTGCCCAAGTTTAAAAGCTCAAGGCCACCCATTTTATTTCAGAAGCTCCACTCCGAGCCGGTACAAAAGAAGGGCTGTTTGCACGAATTTCTAAGCAAACTTCCTTCCATTCACTAGGTTCACCACCTGAAATCTGATTGTGAAGGCTCTGAAATCTCCTGACCTTTGGTGAATAGCTTCCAGCCGCCATTGTCCTGGTGCGATCGGAATATACATGCAGATCTGTGTTATACCAACCAGCTTAAACTAGGCTCTCCCCTCTGAGAGCGTTACAGGAGCATGCCTCTTGGGGCGTGGAGAGGGCGGCCTTTCAGAGGAATTGATTTTCACGGTTAGCGTTGAACCTCAGATACCAAAGCTCATTATTGGAGGCAGAAAGTGAATAATTAATTGTCTTCAATCTCCTGCTGGATCCATTTAGCACAGGGGATGAAGCTAAGCTTTGGAGACTCCACAGCACTCTCCCCAGTACAGTAGTTCACCCCCGTGTTCTGGAGAGTGTTGTGTGCTGAGACAGGCAGGCACCCGCATGGGCAGTGCTACGGCCAGAGCCCAGGGGCAAGGGGGCTTGGAAATCACTGATCTTCAAAGAGCTGTTATATTTTTAATCATGCTGAATAAAGTAAATCCTGGACAGTTGTTTTGTGGCTGCCAGGCCTGTCGGCCCTGTACAGGTTAATATGAAGTTATCTATTACTTTAATTGTACTGTGCATATTCAATATGTCAAGCATTCCACCAGAACAGATCTAAAGGCATTTAAGGAGGGGGGGCGGTACCTGCTGGTGAAGGATTGGTCCTCAGATGTTAAAAGGAAAAGCTGAATCTTTTTTTTAATTCTGATCTAGAATATTCTTGTTTCCTATAGTCTGGGCTGCTTTCATAAATAGTGTGTATGTGTGTGCGCACGTGTGCAAGGACCTTTGCTGTCTCTGAATGGTGCCCCTATCCCAACGTCATGCCAATAAAACCTTTACCCCACCCACCCCATCATTTTTCATGTGTATGCCAGAGTGGAAAGAAAAGCTGTTCGGTTTCTGTGGGGTTTTTAGAATTTCAAAGCTTTCTCCTAGGACTGTTTGTCCTTCACAGCCTGCAAGGAACCGGGGGCTATTTTAATGTCCAGCTTCAGGCTGGGGAGTGACAGAAATCTGAGAATGACCATGAGCTGAAATAGCAGTTCTGGGCAGCTGGGTGCTGCAGATTGCCTGCTAGGTCTCCAGGCCTAGCTGCACATGGTTGTGGCAGGGCCATGACAGGTGGGCTCTAGGGCCTGGCTCTCGCCCTGACGGGTCCTGCGTAGCTCGTCGCTCGCTGTCTGCCCTGCCTTCGGAGCCAGTGTCCCTTTCTCCGGGCGAAGGGAGCATTTGCACAGCAGACTCGGGGGGGTGCTGCATGATGTCACCCAGGGGCTGCCATGTTACTCGTGGCACATCTGGATCAGAGTCTGACGGGGGTGAGAGACTGGCCAGTGTGCCCATCCTGGAAATGGGGCTACCATGCCCACCTGCCAGTGGTGCCAGCTAGGACACAGTCACTGGAAATGGGAGACTGTCTTCCCAGGAGGCTACATTAAGAAAAGAAAATCTTCCTGCCCCGCTGCAGGCCCCCGCCTGTGTCCTTTCACCTCCTGCTCTCATGAGCCGGGGAGTGTGTGTGTGTGTTCATTGCTGAGAGGTCAGAGCACTAAGCCGAGCCAGAGAACGCGGCACTCAGCTGTGGAGATGCCGCTGGGCAGCTGCTGAGCCGTGCATCACCGGGCAGGGCGCTTGCTGCAGTGGGCAGGCGGGTCAGACACACGCAGCTCAGCACAAGCTGGAAGTACAGGGGTTGGCACCTGGGTCCCTGCAGCTCCTAGAGCTAGAACCTGTGTCGGAAGTGTTGGTGTCCCCCAGTAGCTGTGAAGTGCTCAAAGGAGGGGCCCAATCCAGCGCCCAGGGGCGGCAGGGGAAAGACACCCATTGCTTTTAGTGGGAGCTGGGTTGAGCAGGAGTTGAGTGCGGGAGTGTCTGGCTCTAGCCTATAGGGACAGTGTAGGGGAAGGGAGGGGAGGGCTGGTGGACTGAGTGGGCGGGAGAGTACACACGGTTGTGGTTGTAGAAATCAGGGGAGGGGATGCAATTCAGGTCTTTCCGCTGCAAAGCAAACCCTATGGATTGATTGATTGATTGATGTGAGTGTGAGACTGGCCCGCGGTGGGTCAAACACTGCGTATGGACAGTGAGACGCGGACCGGGGCAGGCTGCTGTGCCTCCTGTGGGGCCCAGGACTGCTCCACGCCTTTGGGGAGGGACCAGGCTGCACCGTTCCAGTACTGATGTCACTGTCCTGGTGCCTCTCCTATGGAAGCGCCTGTCCTTGTGGCAGTCAGGGCCCACAGCTGGCTTTCTCGCTGCTTTAACCCTACCCACGCTGCCCTCATTTGAGGGGCCCGGGGACGCCGCTGCCATTTGCCGCAGCCGCCCCATGCAGGTTCATTTGGGAGCTTTCGCTAGTTTGGGTAACCTCAGTGCTGACTGTGTGTGAGAGAGAATAGAAACCCTCCCGCTCAGAGGGAGGTGGTGTGTCTCTAGCCCCTGCTCGCTCACTCCCAGCACATCTGTGCCGCGATACAGCTCCCGCTCCGGCTGTGCCGCCTGGAGCCCAGGCGCTCTAGTGCTGTGTTACGGGGGCAGCCCCTTCGCCCTCTCCGCTCTCACCCGGCTCAAAGGGCAGGAGCTGGTTTGCTGGCTCAGCACACCCCCTAAGCTGTCCCCCTTGGCCCTGGCTGGAGACGCTGGAGGGGCTAGCCCCCTGGACTGAGCTGCGCATGTCTGCGGAGTGGATGCCTGGAGCAGCACATCCTTGTGGAAGGGAAGGCCAGCGAAACCTTGAGCTGATGGCCAGGATGGGTTACGGGGGGACCTGGCCTGTCAGGAAGTGGCCATGATGGCTACAGGCCACCCAATGCTGTGGGTTAGCAGTTAGCCTTTGGGCCAAGACAGCAGCATCCCCTTGCTGGTCCCTGAGCTGTGGACAGTCCTCTTAACCAGCACGGTCGCTGGGCTCTTGCGGCAGGAAACACCCACCGGGCATCCTCCAACTCATTGCCGTGAACTCCTGCTACGGCTCAGTGCTGTGGGGGGAGCCACGCTCCCCATCCACCTCTCCTGCGTCCCTACATTACACCTGTAGCCACCATGGCTTCCAAAGTGCAGGGTGGAGCTTGTCATCCGGCAGGCACTAGTCTCCTTGCTGATTCCGGGGAAGGGACGAATTAGAAATCACAGGGTCCGTTTTACCCTGTGTGCCATCTGTGGGGCAGAGCTGTGTGGGCAGCCAGGCCTCAGGTGTTAGACTCCCCTCCGCCCCACCAGCCGTCTTTGCATCACACTGTTCCTCATCTGCCCTCGGCACAGGTCTGTCACGTACTGTTGTGGACTGGAGATACGACATGCATCCAGACGTTACTGTCCGAACCTGTCTGCCTATTGGTAATCATGTATATGGGCTGCTCCGGTCTACGCTGCGCAGCCTGACTGCACGTGGCTGGGCCACCAGCGCCAAATTCCTGCAGCATTCACAGAGTGAAGACACAAGGCAGCTGGAGCGGGTGGCAGCTAATGGAGGATGAGAAGCAGTGTGTTCTACTGCCTTCGTTCCAGACCTGGCCTGGCCTGCGGCTCTGCACTTTCCTCTCCCATCTGCTCTAGGGCCACTTTCTGCTCTCCAGCCTGGCTGGACTTCTCGTCTTTGCTGCCTGCTCTCCCATCTTCCCCAAGCCCCGAAAGCTGCGGCTGCCACAAGGCCACGTCAGCCCCATCTTCAGACACCACCCCGACTCTCCTTAAGTCGGGATCCATCATTCAATTGCCATCCTGGGGTTCACCAACAAATATCCTCCTCAGCTGGCCCCAGACCTTCTCCTGGACCTTCCTGTTAGTTGAGCCCTGGCCTCCCTCGCTTCCCAGCTCCCTTCAGATAACACTTCTCTGCAACCCCATCCATCTGGAACAGCCTCCCGGGATGTTTCCACCACATCAACTGGCCAGTTTGGGTCAAATCTCTTTAAATCCCTCTTCTCTGGCTAGCCCTGCCATGGGTCTCCCTTTCCAATTGGGGTCAGTTTATTCAGCCCCACTGCATCTGTAACGTAGCGTCTCACAGGTAACTCTGCGAGCGAGTGGCTGGTTTACCGTGTGTGAGACATGCACTGGACCGAATTCAAGTCAGCTTCGTCCTGCATGTTGACTTCAGACCCGAAAGTGCAGCTAGAGCTCTGAACTGCTTCCAGCAGCTGCTCCTAGCTGGGAGATGGTCCATGGTAGGGAGTTTCTCTCCCGGCGGGGTTGGGGGATCTGTGTCTGCACTCCTCTCCCCGACACACTTGTACCCACTGCTCTAAGGTTAAGAATGGTATTGCTCTGTGCAGACAGCTCCCCCCAGGCCACGTCGGCAGCACAGATTTACCAGGAATTTTGGGGAAGAGCTGCCGGTCGTGTGTTCACTGTTAGGAACAAACTTTCCCAACTGCCGTGTTTTGTCCTGGAAACCCCCCTAGGGAAAATCTTCTTTTCCTGCTGTTCCCTGGCTGTTAAACGTTCGATGGGATGGAGATTGTCTTTGCACCCTTGGCAGGTGGACAAGGCCTTCAGCTCTTTGGCCCAGTAGATTGAACGACTGGAATTACTGGCAGTTCTGAGCGCTGAGAGCTCTGTCGCCACCACGAGCTGGAGCTGTGAGGAAGTAAAACAATCAGAAAAGGGGGGGACCTCAGTTGTGCTGGGCTGTTTTTATCCCTGATAGTGACAGTCCGGCCCCCCCCCCGGAGCCAGTCCCACATGGGGCAGAGAATAGGTCACTGCCCCATTGAGCTACATTCCCCTTGTCACTGGCCCCCCCAGCCCGATTTACTGATTGCATAGGCGTGTGTGCGCACTCACGCCTGCATGTCCATAATGGGCTGGATTCAGCTGCCTTTGATGCCAGCGTGTCTGCACACAGCACACCCGAACACGTGTCTGCACACCGGAACACAGGTGTCTGCACACCCGAACGCAGGCATTCACACACCGCACACCCAACACAGGTGTCTGCACACTCGAACGCAGGCATCTGCACACCTGAACGCAGGCATTCACACTGCACACCCAAACACAGGCGTCTGCACACCCGAACGCAGGCGTTCACACACAGCACACCCGAACGCTGGCATCCGCACACCCGAACGCAGGCGTTCACACACAGCACACCCGAACGCTGGCATCCGCACACCCGAACGCAGGCGTTCACACACAGCACACCCGAATGCTGGCATCCGCACACCCAAACGCAGGCGTTCACACACAGCACACCCAAACGCTGGCGTCTGCACACACGAATGCAGGAGTCTGCACACCTGAACGCTGGCATCCACACCCAAACACAGGCGTCTGCACAGTGCACCCCAAAACGCAGGCAGGGCCTCCTGGAGGCTGAACATGCAGGTCTGTAGAAAGTCTTGGGTTCCTGCAGCTTGGAGCTCTGCAAACCAGGGACACTTAGCTGGACCCAGCTCCTTGGCTTGGCATGATGTCCATCCGGGCTAAGGTGTTCTCAGGAGCCGTAATCTGCATTGTGATCATCCCTAGGCTTGGAAGAAGTCGTGGTCTCCCCCTCCTCACCATATTGGTCTTACCCTCATCAGGAGCACATCCGTCGCCTTCCCTTTAGGATGGGGGGGCAGGGTGTTGGGCGTGTCTCTGGGCACGTTGGCAGCTTCCAGGCCTGGCATTCTGAGAACTTGAGTTGCAAGGTTTTGATGGCCTCTGTTGACCCTTTCAGCACATGTGGTTGGTTTTTAAGCATGTGTGTGTAAGAGTACCGCGCTCTGTGGGTGCTAGGGAGGGTAGCCAGGGGCTAGCCATTGAAATGCGGATCTCCTTAATAAGCTTTCTGGGCAGGGTGAGGCATTTCCTCCCACTTGGTGTTCACCAAAACTATGCTTGTAAATAGTTTTGATATTTATTTTGTGTACTTTCTGCAGCTCAGTGTTCCTTGTGCCGGTGGGTGGCCGTGTTTGCCTCACGTTGGACACAGCTCAAGGCAAGCACCAGGCCAGTGGCCTGTTCTGGTGGGATGATTTTTTTTTAATGACGCAACATTAAAAAGTCGAAGCATTAGATATTTTTCTTCATCTCATCTTCTTAAAGCTGGTCAGAGCTGGTCGGCAAGACCTGGTTGCCTCCATTGGCCCTGGCACTGTAAGCAATAAGATTCATAGTGATAAGGTCCAAGTCAGTAAAACTTAGTCTTCAGGGCCCATGGGGGAGGGGGGGGAATCTCACTGCAGATTAGTTTGCCTTTGCATAGGGACCTGGTAGCTTAGAACTACCATTTATGGGTCTGTGTGCTCTCATGTCTCCTTAGGACAGGAAATCACGGACCCAATGGCCGGGCTGGACCCGACACCGCCTGGGGAGTCTGGGAAGGAAAGCTGCCAATGGGCTTGTATTCCAGTGCGCACCTGACTGGGGCAAAGCCCCTGATTAATTTAGGAATCCCCTAAAATGGCCCGGATGGACCAAGCTACTTATTAGCCTGTTGCAACTTAGGATCTTTTAACTAATGTTCCCATCATGTGTCTGCTCTTCTGGTTGTAGAAAACGTAATTCCACAGCCACAGAGGAGGTGACCTACCCGCTGGGTTCTTGCACTGATGCTCTTAAGGCATTTAGCCAGACTTCCTTGGGACCTGCCCAGGATGGCTCCCAAATGCTCCCTGGCTCTTTGCTCGGAGCTTTCTAGGATTTTGGTCTAGGGTTTGTGTATTTATAAAGGTGTTCAGAATTTTTTTCACTTTTTGTGCTTGATTCGTGTCTTGGTTCTAGTCCTCAGGAAGAGCAAACCTAGCCCCAAGCTGTCTGCGTTGGAGCGTCTTGTGCTTCTATTCCTTTAACTTCTGATTTTTAGCCAGTGGAATCTTTTGTTTCCTGATATTGGTTTTCTTGGTCACATAGGACCCTCCCCTGCACCCCTCAAACTTCCTCCTTTGGGACATTGTAGAAACCAGTAATTTTCTCTTTTAAAGTGTGTGTCAACTTTTCAATGGTAGTTACTTTTTAATAACAAAAAGGTTTTTCTGCATCTACATCTGCTGCCCTTGGAGAATTTTGTAGTTTCCCCGTGACACTGATCTGAGAAGCCCAGGACCACACGAGTCCCCTGCCACCCCGTCTGGTACTGTATGTATGAGCCTAACCAATGTGAACTTTAGAGAGAGCTATGAGGCCTGTAGGCTGGTGCCCGTATAGGTTGGAGGATCTGGCTTGGATCTGTGTTTCCGTTCTGTTCTGGGTATTAGGAACTACTTCAGTGTGACTGGAGAAAATGAAATGTCTGCTGTGAATTGCGGGTCGGAGTGTTGAACAAGGTTTTCATTCGCTAATGTTTACATACCTCACCTGAAGGACCTTGGAAAGTGTATATAACAAAATAAAATTATATTGAGTTGCTTTAAAACAATACTTGTAACTGTAAGAGCTGGAGTGATCTGAACTGTGTCTCAAGTCTCCGAATAGTGACGTTGTGAACTCTGTGCTCCTGTGTTTTATTCCTGTTAGACTCTGGGAGAAGTTGTGTTCTTGTTACTGGTTAACTCCTTCAGGATTGCCACCACCTTGTTTTCTTTTGTTCCTTAGACATTGATAACGACCCAACGAGCTTTCTAAAAGTCCTGATTTTATTGCAGCTTATTAAACTTCCCTTTGATACCGAAGTCTGCTTGGTGTGGTAACTGGGGGTGAGTGAATGGGCCTGGTGGGTGTTTAAAGTCGCTGACGTTGCTGACTCCTAGCAGGTCTCCTGCTCTCGCCGCCCCTCAGCCACGCGTCCCGCCTGGAAGTGGTGCTGGTTCCCTGAGAGAATGGCCCAGGAAGTACCTGGGGCCAGCACCAGGCCGCAGCAATGGCAGGCTGCTCGGCAGGCGATCCCTGGACAACAGCAGTGTCCAATGTAACCCCCGTGGGAGCGGTGCCTCCTTCCCGAGGACGTGCAAGGCCCCTGCCGGCAGGGCACGAAGGGAGAACATTGCAGCTTCTCAGTAAAGCACTCGGGGCCCGAGCGCTGGGGTTTTTAAACACACGTGAGCGGAAGGGTCCCTCTGCCGTCAGCGAGCAGAGCGTCTCTTGAATCCCGCTCCAGCCCTACCCTGAGCAGGCTTTGCTCTCAGCATGAGCCTCTGGTGCTAGCCCTGAGCTGACACGGGGTGGGAGCTGGGCGTGTCCGACCAGGGACAGGATGGGTTCCCAAGGGAGGTGGTGGAATCTCCTTCCTTAGAGATTTTAAGGTCAGGCTTGACAAAGCCCTGGCTGGGATGATTTAGTTGGGGATTGGTCTTGCTTTGAGCAGGAGGTTGGACAAGACGACCCCTGAGGTCCCTTCCAATCCTGAGATTCTATGCAGCTGTGAACAACCCCCTGCAAGCAGCGCGGCCCTGCCTGCGGGGTTCTCTATGGGGCGATAGGGCCCAGCACAGGTAGGTGCTGCAGACCCACAGCCATTGGCATTCGCACTAGGCCCTGCCCAGGTCACGGTTGGGCCAGTGGGAGTTTCAGGGTCCAGGCTCCTGCCCCAGCTCAGCGCTGCACCCGGGGGAGGTCTCTGCAGGGCCCAGCTCCAGTGCCCACCCTCAATGAGTGGGGCTGTCCTGGGGGTAGCCTGCAGGGTGCTCCCGTGGGTCATCTTCCCATGGCCCCTTCTGTGCCTCACTCCAGTGCCTCACCACATCCTCTGCCTCCAGCTCCCCTCCCACTTGATCAGGCTCTGGCTCCTGAGGTTTGGACACCTCCCCCCCCCCCCCCGCCCTTGGCACCTACGCGGCTCGCCCTTGCCCCTCCTGAATGGGCGCAGGGGCTGCTGCACCTGGCTCACCTCAGCTACTCCAGCCTCATGCTGCTGCCCTTGACTTCTGCTCCCAGCCCCCCGTTTGCCCTCGACCACCCACCCCTTGGGACAGGGGCTGTTTTATGACCTGTGTCCCTGGAGCCTTCTGACGCCAGGCGAGTGCGGCTCTGGAGATCCCTTTTCCTCTCACCCCAGCCCCGTGCACGAGTGGGACCCATGTCTGGACTGGGCTGCCCTGCTGTGTGCACACCCACTGTGTGCCGAGGACGTGGCCCGTGGGAAGTGGGCAGCGTTCTGCATGGAGCAGGGGGCGTCCTGCAGGCTGCCATGGGACAGGTCCTGCGTGGGGATCCCAGCATCAGGGCACGTCCCTTCCGGGGCCCTGGGGGTGTCCTAGGAAAGGGGCCAGGCCCCATGCTGCTCGCAGGAAACACGAGACCAGCCCGGCACCTCTGAATGAATCAATGTCATGTTCACGTGGAAGACAAAGCGACACGATCACACAGCTTCTAAAACGACACTGCCCCTGCTAGACACTGGCCACGCATGGCGCCTCCCTGGCCCGGTGCTACCCAGCACCTCGCCGTGTGAAAAAACAAACAGGCAAATGAAGCCCTTGTCTTTCGCTGCGGCACCGCGGCTGCAACCAAACCGAACCGAACCGGCCGCGGGCTTGCCCTGAACGTATAAAAATACTGTAACAAACTGAAATACAAATATATATTAGAATCTGTAAGTATTCTGTAGAAAGAGATACTTTAGAGGTTAGCTTACAACGAGCAACAGAAAATGACCCCAGCCTTGGCATCGGGCAAAATGGCGCGGCCCAGCCTGACCCAGCAGCGGGCAGCAGGGGGGGCTCAGGATGGGGGGGTGCCCGAGTGTTGGTTGGTTGGGCTGGGGTGAAGCCAGCATCAATTAAAGCTCTTGACAGAACTTGCTGCAAACTGCCCCGATGCCCCAGGGTGGGGAGAGGGCCGGGGCCCAGGCAAACGGCAGCCGGCGCCCATGAACTGGAGCCGTCAGCCTGGGTCCTAGTACAACTGGGCGGGGGTGTCTCAGTGGGCCGGAAAGCAGGCACCCCCAGGGCATGGGACGGTGGCAGAGGTATGTCACAGGTGCACTGGCCCCCAGCTGGGGGGGTGTGGGGGGTCGTGGGAATCGTGCTGGCAGCAGGGCGAGTACCTGGCCTGGGATAACCACCCCCACCCCCCTTGCAAAGCCCCTAGGGGATGCGGGGGGGGGGGGGCTGTTGCACCCCCTGGTGTGACTTGGGTTCCATTATATCCAGGCTGTACAGCCTGGCTCAGCCGCTCAGGCCCCCACCCCCCCAATACACACATTGGGCCAGCCCCCGTGCAGGGCTGCCAGGTGCCCGGTTTCTGACCAGGACGTCCCAGCGAAAAGGGACGTGGCGGCTCCGGGCAGCTCCACTGACTGGGCCATTAAAAGTCGGCGGCGCAGCAGGGCTAAGGCACCTCCCTGCCTATCCTGGCTCCACGTGGCTCCCGGAAGCAGTGGCACATCCCCCGCTCCAGCTCCTATAGGTGGGGTCATCCAGGGCCCTCCACATGCTGCACCAGCTCCGCAGCTCCCATTGGCTGGGAACTATGGCCAATGGTGCTGCGGGGGTGACGCGTGCAGCTGGGGCAGTGTGCAGAACCACCTGGCCATACCTCTGCTTAGGAGCTGGAGTGGGGAACATGCCGCTGCTTCTGGGAGCTCCTTGAGGTAAGCACTGCCCCAAGCCTGCACCCCTGAGCCACCCCCTACCCTGATCCCGCTCCCACCCTCCAAACCCCTCACATTCAGCCCCCCCCCCGCAGCATCTACATACCCAGCCAGAGCTCTCAACCCCCAGTCCTGATCCCCCCTCAGTCCCAGCCCGGAGCCCCCTCCAACACCCCCTTAGTTCTGGCCCTACCCTGGAACCTGCAACCCCAGCCCAGAGCCCTCACCCCCCCCCACCCCTCAAACCCCTGAACTCCTCATCCCTGGCTCCACCCCAGAGCGCCGTGGGGCTGCTTCCTGCCCATGCCAGAGCAGGACCCAGCCGGGCTTTCACAGTGCGCCAGCTGCTGCCATCAGCCTTGCTGCTGGGCTCCCAGCCATGGGAGCCCCCTGGTTTTTCGAGTGCCCTATTCCAATGGGGCACAGGGCGGTGTAGGGGGTCTCCCCCCCCCTCCCCCGGCAGCATGCAGGGACCTGCGCTGGCTCGGGAGTGGGGAGGATTAAATAGCCCAGCTGTTCAACCATTCACTGCCCCCATCCCATGGCACACAAACATGAGGGCAGTAACACGGCCCCGTGTTAACTGGGAGGGGGAGGGGCACCCAGCCTGCAGCAGCAGAGGGGAGGCCCCCCCGCAACCCCCGTGACACCCAACAGCCGACGCGGAAGCTCCTTTGGTACGCGGCCCAGCAGCCACGGGCACCCCTGCGCCGCAGCCAGGCCGCTGCTGCCAGCCGAGGGGAGGGGGCAGGACAGCTGCCTGCGGCCGGCCCAACACTGCTACGCCCACGACCACCCTGCGTTTGCCTAGGGGCAAGTGGCCAGGCCTCCAGCCCAAACACTGACTGGGGGGGGCTGGCACAGCGGGGGGCTCGTGCCCTGTGGACAGTGCAGGGTGGCAGGGGGAGTCCAGGTCTCTGGCCACCATGGCTCCTGCATTGCCTACGAACTGACACTGCTGCCGTTACAGCCAACGTCACATCACTGAGCCGAGTGTGGCAAAGGCAGCAGGGTTGGACCCCCACCCAGTGGCCAGGCCCCCGGTTCCTCGGCTGCCCTGACAGCAGGCCGGAAGCGCGTGGTTCTGGGGCTGTACAAAGCAGAGACACAAACACAGGGTGGGGGCTGGGCCTGCTCCCCATGGCCACCCCACTATAAATACTTTTGGGGAGCTGCAGTTTTAAAAACCCTCCCTATCTACATGGGTGTTCTGCGGTGGCTTGTGGCACGTGGCAGCCCCTGCTCCAGGGTGGCCGGGCAGGGCCTGGCTCGGGCAGACACATGGGCTTTGAGAGTCCCGGCTCACGGGCGTTGCCTCCAGCGGCTCCACCCCAGTCTCCTCGGCGTTCTCCTCGGCGGACCCCGGCTCTGCCGCCTGCCGCCGCCGGCTGCTACATGCACCGGGTGCAGCCGCACTTGCTCGCCTTCTCCACCTCCTCCACGAAGGAGGAGCCGTCGCTGCACTCGAAGGTGAACTTCCTCCGCTTCAGGCGCAGCCCCGTGCAGCAGCCCTGGCCCTGGCAGGAGCCCCGGCACTCCACCCAGGAGACGGGGCGCGTGGTCTGGCAGATGGCATAGCCTCGCTGCACTTGGGGGTGGTCCCGCACCAGCTCACCCCGGCACGCCGACTCTGCAGGGCCAGGAGAGAGGCAGTCAGCCCCCGGGGGCACGGCGTGGGCTGAGCGCCCGCCGAGGAGCCTGGCATGTCATCCCCTGCACACGGGCGAGGCCCCGGCCATGGGCGCGCAGCTCTGTGGCACCTGCTGGCAGTGAGACTCTGCCTAGGCCCAGCCCGAGGCAGGGGGCCGAGTGCCCTCTGTGGCGGAGACCACAAGGCAGGCGCTAGCACCAAATAGCAACTGCCACCTGGAGCCCTGCTCTAGGGACGTGGGGCCAGACTCACCGCGGGCAGCAGTGCTACGCCAGGGCCCTGGGCACCTCTCAGCAGGTGGGGCAGGCCTGTCCATGGGGCTCTGCTGTCACAGCCACGCCCAGGGCTCGCTGGAGCAGGCCGTGATGGGACAGGGGCACTGGGGGCCCAGGGCGGGCAGGGCTCTGACCTTGGTTGCACAGCTGGCCGGCATAGCCGCTCTGGCACTCGCAGGAGGCCTCCCCCTGGGCCGAGATCTGGCAATGCCCGTGCACGCACGGCAGGCTCTTGCAGGGGTTGTGGAGCTCCCCCGGCTGGCTGCACAGGGCGCCACGGTACCCGTCATGGCACTGGCAGCTGTAGGAGAGCACATCGAGGGGCACGCAGTCCCCATGGACACACCTGCAGGAGCAGAGACACAAACCTGGGCAGAGCTGAGGGCTGCGGGCAGGGCCGTGGGGTGCCGGGTGCTCTACTGTTTGCCAGGGGTCCTGTTTAGCCGTAAGCCAGGCAGCCCGTCACGGCCTCAGCGCCCCGCCGGGACAGCGCCCACAGAACAGCCACTGGCAGCAGAGAGCATGAGGGTGAACACCCTCCCCCCGGGGCTGGTACCAACCCTGGCACGTCACCCTCAGCAACTCAGCAGATCCGAGTGGGCTACGCCGGCTACTCCCAGCCTGCTCCTTCCCCGGCAATGGTGCTGCCGGGCCCGTCATTGGCTGCGTGTGGCCTCGGGGCTCATGCAAGGGAGCACCTGGCACCACCAGCGGGAGTGCAGCACATATGCAGCATGTGCCTGCTGCCCCGTACGCTGCTCATTCCTCCCCCACCCAGCGCTGCCAGGGACCCTCACTCCTGAGCTGCAGCCCCTGCTAGTCCGGCCATGCCCCCCCAGCTCTGCCAGTGCCCCTCACTCCCGACCCACAGCCCCTGTCAACCCAGTACGGCCGAGTCCCCTCACTCCCGACCTGCAGCCCCAGCCAGGCAAGTCCTGCCTCCAAGCTCTGCCCGTGCCCCTCACTCCTGACCTGCAGTCCCTGCCAGCCCGGCCCTGGGTTCCCCCAGTTCTGTCAGTGCCCCTCACTCCTGACCTGCAGCCCCTGCTGCGCCAGCTGGGGGCTTTGCTGCTGGGGCCGCGAGGGGCCAGCGTCAGCTGCCCGTGGGGAAGGAGCTGGCACCCACACTCACTTGTGGCCCTGGCAGGGGCTGTGGCCCTGCTGGTCGCAGTGCGGCCCTGCCCAGCCTGGCTCGCAGTGGCAGACGGGGCCGTGGGCGGCGTCGGGCTGGCACAGGCCATGCAGGCAGTACAGCTTGCGGCAGGGCTCGCAGCCTGGCACCACCCCCGGCTTCATCTGGGTCTTGGTGAAGTCCTGCAGCTCGTGGTTGATGTAGAGGTTGCGGATGCAGCCGTGGAAGCTGGTGCCGTTGAGGATCTGCCAGAGGCGGAAGGCGGCCGAGTTCACGTCCACCGGCATGCCTGGCAGAGAGCGGGCATGAGGCGGACGCACAGGGCACCCAGCCCCCACAGCGCAGAGAGATCTGAGCGCCACCATCCCCTCCCTCCTGGGCCCAGCGAAGGCTTGCCCACCTGCCCTGGCTGACTGCCAGCCTGGGCCCACCCCCTGCCAAGCCCCTTGTGCCAAGCTCCCCCCCCCCCCATCCTGAGCTCAGCCCCCCGTGCGTAGGCCCCGAAAACCTTCCCCCTAAGCGCCTGCTGCCCGGCTCCCAGGACCCACCTCCCACATAGAGTGGCGCCTCTGCTTGCTCAGCAGTGTGGGGGCTTGCCGACGCCATTCATGGTCATGGGGCTGCCTCCCCATGGGAGAGGATTCACCATGAGCTTCTGCTCGAATTGTCACAGCTCACCGTGTGGAACTGCCCTATCGGTTGATGGTCTCGGCACTGGGTGGGCAGTAGCCCAGACCCCAGGGTTAGTGACTGAGCCAGTCCCCCCCGCGGCCCGCCTACCCCCTCCAGCTGCCCGCCCGGCCCATCCACCCCTCCAGGCACCACACTTGCTGGGCACGTCAGTTGTCTGGCATGTGGTGGCTGATGCCAGGCCCAGGGGTGGTGATGGCCTTATACCCGCGCACTGGGGTTTCAGGGCAGGTGGCTCCTCCATGCACGGGCTCAGGGCTGGCACTGCTGTTCCCAGGGTGCAGTTGGCACTGGAGCTGGGGAGGCCGCTGACTTGTCTTAGCACTGGGCTCCATGCCAGGTGCTCCACCGGTGCCACTTGGCCAGCCACTGGAGGCGGGACAGTGCAGGCTGGCGAGCTCCAGGGACCGGAGCCAGGGCTCTCCAGCCTGTGGACACTTGCCCGTGCAGGGGAGGGCAGACGCGTGTGGCTCAGCCCACATCACGGGTACGGGTCTGGCAGGAGTGGGGCGGAGGGCAGGGGTCAGCTGCCCCCAAGGTTCTGCCCCCCGCCCATGTGCCCGGCTGCGGGGGGCAGTCCTGTAGGGATGGCCCGGAGCTGGGTAGCTGCTGGGTGTGAAGTGACTCCGCACGGTGCCTGTACAGCTCGTACGGCCCATTGTGTCCCCGTCGCGTTGTCAGGCAGGATCCCGTTTGCCTCGCCGGTGGTAGACCTGCGCGGGGTCAGACAGGTGCACAGCCCATCGGCTCAGCCTGGGCAGTATCCCCAGGCATCCCCGGCCCGGCAGCCACCCTGCTTCACACCTCAGCCAGCCCCACCCCTCTGTCCCAGCCCTCCAAACCCTTTGGTCCCAGCCCCACCTCCCTGCACACCACCTGCTTCCCCTCCACTAGGAATGCCATCCCTGACCTCCTCCCATGGCCCACCCCTCTGTCCCAGCCCTCCAAACCCTTTGGTCCCAGCCCCACCTCCCTGCACCCCACCTGCTCCCAGCCCAGCCCTTAGCCCCGCCTTCCTGCATCCCCCTGGCACCCAGCACTGCTCCCTGCACCCAGCTCTGCCCCTAGCACCTAGTCCCCCCTGCTCACCCCGCACGCCAGCCCTGCAGCAGTCCTGGGGCAGCCCTGGCAGGGGCCGTGCCAGGTGGCTGACGGGTGTGGTGGGGCCGGCACAGGCCCGTACCTGCAGCGTGATGTTGGCCCGTGGCCAGTTGTGCAGGTCGGTGAATTGCAGGTACGTGTCCCGGTCCACAAAGTTGACGCTCAGCAGCTTCTCGCACTTGGGGCCCCCGAAGCCGGGGGGGCAGCGGCACACGGCCCGGCTGCCCAGCTCCACGCAGTCAGCCCCATTCTGGCACTCGTCCCGCTGGCAGAGACCAGGCTGGGCACGAGGCGGCAGCTCACACAGCTGCCCGCTGGGGAGAGGGACGGGCCGGCATCGTGGTGAGAGAAGCCCATGTGCCTGGGACCCCAGCAAGACCCGGGCGGCCGGCCCCCTCCCGGAGCAGGGACTGGAGCACCAGGCCAGGCCCGGCTCAGCGGCCACACAGCAGGTGTAGGGGGCTCTGGGTGCTGAGGGCGACGGCCCCCCACAGCAAACCCCAGAGATCAAGGCTAGGCAGGTTCTGGGCCCCCCTCGGCTGCACTGGGTCAGCAGCATGGGCAGGACCAGACTCTCCGGACCACGAGGCCCCTCACCTCCAGCTGCACGGCCCATGCTGGGCCCCGCCCGGGCTGTGTGCAGGGAGTGGGACGGGGTGCTAGGGAGACCACCGGGCACCCGCCTAGCGGTGCTGTGCATCCCATGCCCCCCGTACAGGGCGGGCAGCCCCTTCTCCCTGGGGTGCCACGCGGCTCTGCCGGCCTCACCTGTAGCCCTGCCTGCAGAGGCAGGAGTAGCCGGTCCCCTCGGACTGGCACTGGGCGCCATGCTGGCAGCGGTGGTCCCGGCAGGCATCGTCCAGGCTGCAGTTGTCCCCCCCGTAGCCGGGGGTGCACTCACACCTGGGGGGAGAGGCACCTTGCTCAGAGCCGCCACGGCCACAGGGCCACCTCCCACCACTGCAAGGGGGCGGCTCCTCCCCCTGAAAAGAGCCTAAGGGAAAGTGCCGCGTGCACCTCCAACGAGCCCAGAGATCCACGGCCCCGCCAGCCCAGCTCTGACCAGGGCCCACAGATCCTCCAGTCCCCCCAGCCCAACTTCAAGCATGGCCCAGAGATCCTCCAGCCCCCCCAGCCCAGCTCCGGGCAGAGCCCAGAGATCCTCCAGCCCCCCGAGCCCAGCTCCAGCCAGGGCCCAGAGATCCACTGGCCCCTGCAGCCCAGCTCCGGGCAGAGCCCAGAGATCTCACCAGCCCCCCCAGCCCAGCTCCAGCCAGGGCCCAGAGATCTCACCAGCCCCCCTAGCCCAGCTCCGGCCAGGGCCCAGAGATCTCACCAGCACCCCCAGCCCAGCTCCGGGCAGAGCCCAGAGATCTCACCAGCCCCCCCAGCCCAGCTCCAGCCAGGGCCCAGAGATCTCACCAGCCCCCCCAGCCCAGCTCCGGGCAGAGCCCAGAGATCTCACCAGCCCCCCCAGCCCAGCTCCGGGCAGAGCCCAGAGATCCTCCAGCCCCCTACGCACTGGCTGCCCCCATAGCAGCGTGAGTCCCAGCCCTGGAACGCAGGCGAGATGCCAGGGCGCACAGGGCAGCACCGGGACGCCACCGGGCAGCAGGTCGGGCAGTGTCTGTTGGGACGTCCCTGCTCCCAGCACTAGGGGGGGGTCTGTGCCCAGGCCCTCCAGCACCAGGGCAAACCGCCCCAGAGGGACGCCCAGAAAGGGGCCAGGCCAAAGGCACTTGGCACCCCCGGTGTCCCCCGGCTGCGGGACCCCAGCCCCAGCGCTGCCCCCTGCAGCCCGAGGGAGGGGAGCCCCAGCACGACGGCGAGCAGGGTCCCGATTCAGGACACTGCGGTGACAGGCGTTGCCCCTCCCCCATGCCTGGGGACTGGGGGTCTCTGGGCTCGTGCCCACAACGGTCCCATGTCTGGGGCAGCCCGACGTGCCCTGTGCCCAGCCACATGGGCAGGGAACGGGGGTTTAACCCTTCATGGGTGGGTACTCACCGGGGCCCCTCGGCGGTGACAACGCACTGGGCATGGGGCTGGCAGGGGTTGAGCTCGTCGGAGCAGAGATCCAGCAACTCCTCACAGGCCCGTCCTGGACAAGGGAGCGGAGAGGCCAGGCTCAGCGGGCCACAGCAGCCCTCTGCTCCCAGTGCTGCTGGGGGTGGGCAGTGCCAGCACAGATCCTTCCCAGCCTGCCAACCCGAGCTCCCCCTGGGCCCGGCTCAGCGAGATGGAAGGGAGGGAGGGGAGCTGTCCCCGTGGCCACGGGGAGCATGCAGGCAGGTCTGTGCGGGAGGCTGGCACAGGGCACCACAGCCTGGCAGAAAAGATCCTCAGGCCATGTGCTCTCCAGGCAGTTCCCCCTGGTGCCCAGCCAGGACTCCCCACCCCGCCTTGCCCATTCGGCTCCGGGTCAGGGAGATGCTGCCAGGAGGTCTGGTCTGTGAAACGTCCCTCTGGCACAAGCAGCGGGACCCAGCCCCGGGGCCTGCACCCGGCTCCCACGGGCATGGGCTGGGACACCAGATGTCACCAACTGGCCAGCGGCAGGGCCTAGCTCAGGGGAGCAGGGCGGGAGAGGCACGGCTGGCTGCGGAGGGCAGACGTGTACGGGGCCAGGGAGAGCTTTCTCCTCCTGCGGGAGAGGCTCTGGCCCTTCCACCCAGACTGCCCGGCTGGGGCCCTCAGACGCCAGTTCCCAGGGGTGCTGTCCCTGGCGGCCCTGAGAGGGCCCCTCCTGCCCCTTACCTGTGTAGTGGGGCTGGCACAGACAGGTGGAGTTTCCTAGCCCAGGAACGCAGGTGCCCCCGTTGGCACAGGCCTGGTCCTGTTCCTGGCAGGCGTCTGTGATGGCGCTGCAGGTCGGCCCCTCGAATCCTGCTGCACAAAGGCACCTGCCAGGCAGGGAGGAAAACAACTCACAGGTAACACCAGAGACCCAGCCGCCCAGCTAATCCCACGGCTGGGCTGGCACCGAACAGCCCCCAAAACCACTGCGCAGGGGCCCACTGCTGGCTCTGCAGCAATTGTCACCTGACCTGCCCCCCCCGCCGCCTGTATTCCCAGAGGGGCGCACCCGGGACAGTGAATGGAGCGAGCAAAGCCCAGGGCCACGGGCAGCACCTCCTGCCCTTTGCAGACATGGCTGTCTTTGAGCCCGCACCACTCAGTGAGAGGGGACCCCCCCCAACCCCAGGGAAACCGACACCCAGAGTTCCTAGGAGACGTGCCCCAGGAAACACCCCAAGGCAGCGAAAGAGCTGGAGCTAAAACCAGCCACACCCGGCAGCTCCCTACTCTAGCCCCCGGCGCACAATCCCTCAGGACGGGACCCAAGAGTCCTGTGCTCTATCCCCCTCCCACCCAGAGCCGGGCACGGGCAGAACTCGGGAGTCCTGTGCTCTATCCCCCTCCCACCCAGAGCCGGGCATGGGCAGAACCGAGTCCTGTGCTCTATTCTCCTCCCACCCAGAGCCGGGCATGGCAGAACCCAGGAGTCCTGTGCTCTATCCCCCTCCCACCCAGAGCCGGGCATGGCAGAACCCAGGAGTCCTGTGCTCTATCCCCCTCCCACCCAGAGCCGGGCATGGCAGAACCCAGGAGTCCTGTGCTCTATCCCCCTCCCACCCAGAGCCGGGCATGGCAGAACCCAGGAGTCCTGTGCTCTATCCCCCTCCCACCCAGAGCCGGGCATGGCAGAACCCAGGAGTCCTGTGCTCTATCCCCCTCCCACCCAGAGCCGGGCATGGCAGAACCCAGGAGTCCTGTGCTCTATCCCCCTCCCACCCAGAGCCGGGCATGGCAGAACCCAGGAGTCCTGTGCTCTATCCCCCTCCCACCCAGAGCCGGGCATGGCAGAACCCAGGAGTCCTGTGCTCTATCCCCCTCCCACCCAGAGCCGGGCATGGCAGAACCCAGGAGTCCTGTGCTCTATCCCCCTCCCACCCAGAGCCGGGCATGGCAGAACCCAGGAGTCCTGTGCTCTATCCCCCTCCCACCCAGAGCCGGGCATGGCAGAACCCAGGAGTCCTGTGCTCTATCCCCCTCCCACCCAGAGCCGGGCATGGCAGAACCCAGGAGTCCTGTGCTCTATCCCCCTCCCACCCAGAGCCGGGCATGGCAGAACCCAGGAGTCCTGTGCTCTATCCCCCTCCCACCCAGAGCCGGGCATGGCAGAACCCAGGAGTCCTGTGCTCTATCCCCCTCCCACCCAGAGCCGGGCATGGCAGAACCCAGGAGTCCTGTGCTCTATCCCCCTCCCACCCAGAGCCGGGCATGGCAGAACCCAGGAGTCCTGTGCTCTATCCCCCTCCCACCCAGAGCCGGGCATGGCAGAACCCAGGAGTCCTGTGCTCTATCCCCCTCCCACCCAGAGCCGGGCATGGCAGAACCCAGGAGTCCTGTGCTCTATCCCCCTCCCACCCAGAGCCGGGCATGGCAGAACCCAGGAGTCCTGTGCTCTATCCCCCTCCCACCCAGAGCCGGGCATGGCAGAACCCAGGAGTCCTGTGCTCTATCCCCCTCCCACCCAGAGCCGGGCATGGCAGAACCCAGGAGTCCTGTGCTCTATCCCCCTCCCACCCAGAGCCGGGCATGGCAGAACCCAGGAGTCCTGTGCTCTATCCCCCTCCCACCCAGAGCCGGGCATGGCAGAACCCAGGAGTCCTGTGCTCTATCCCCCTCCCACCCAGAGCCGGGCATGGCAGAACCCAGGAGTCCTGTGCTCTATCCCCCTCCCACCCAGAGCCGGGCATGGCAGAACCCAGGAGTCCTGTGCTCTATCCCCCTCCCACCCAGAGCCGGGCATGGCAGAACCCAGGAGTCCTGTGCTCTATCCCCCTCCCACCCAGAGCCGGGCATGGCAGAACCCAGGAGTCCTGTGCTCTATCCCCCTCCCACCCAGAGCCGGGCATGGCAGAACCCAGGAGTCCTGTGCTCTATCCCCCTCCCACCCAGAGCCGGGCATGGCAGAACCCAGGAGTCCTGTGCTCTATCCCCCTCCCACCCAGAGCCGGGCATGGCAGAACCCAGGAGTCCTGTGCTCTATCCCCCTCCCACCCAGAGCCGGGCATGGCAGAACCCAGGAGTCCTGTGCTCTATCCCCCTCCCACCCAGAGCCGGGCATGGCAGAACCCAGGAGTCCTGTGCTCTATCCCCCTCCCACCCAGAGCCGGGCATGGCAGAACCCAGGAGTCCTGTGCTCTATCCCCCTCCCACCCAGAGCCGGGCATGGCAGAACCCAGGAGTCCTGTGCTCTATCCCCCTCCCACCCAGAGCCGGGCATGGCAGAACCCAGGAGTCCTGTGCTCTATCCCCCTCCCACCCAGAGCCGGGCATGGCAGAACCCAGGAGTCCTGTGCTCTATCCCCCTCCCACCCAGAGCCGGGCATGGCAGAACCCAGGAGTCCTGTGCTCTATCCCCCTCCCACCCAGAGCCGGGCATGGCAGAACCCAGGAGTCCTGTGCTCTATCCCCCTCCCACCCAGAGCCGGGCATGGCAGAACCCAGGAGTCCTGTGCTCTATCCCCCTCCCACCCAGAGCCGGGCATGGCAGAACCCAGGAGTCCTGTGCTCTATCCCCCTCCCACCCAGAGCCGGGCATGGCAGAACCCAGGAGTCCTGTGCTCTATCCCCCTCCCACCCAGAGCCGGGCATGGCAGAACCCAGGAGTCCTGTGCTCTATCCCCCTCCCACCCAGAGCCGGGCATGGCAGAACCCAGGAGTCCTGTGCTCTATCCCCCTCCCACCCAGAGCCGGGCATGGCAGAACCCAGGAGTCCTGTGCTCTATCCCCCTCCCACCCAGAGCCGGGCATGGCAGAACCCAGGAGTCCTGTGCTCTATCCCCCTCCCACCCAGAGCCGGGCATGGCAGAACCCAGGAGTCCTGTGCTCTATCCCCCTCCCACCCAGAGCCGGGCATGGCAGAACCCAGGAGTCCTGTGCTCTATCCCCCTCCCACCCAGAGCCGGGCATGGCAGAACCCAGGAGTCCTGTGCTCTATCCCCCTCCCACCCAGAGCCGGGCATGGCAGAACCCAGGAGTCCTGTGCTCTATCCCCCTCCCACCCAGAGCCGGGCATGGCAGAACCCAGGAGTCCTGTGCTCTATCCCCCTCCCACCCAGAGCCGGGCATGGCAGAACCCAGGAGTCCTGTGCTCTATCCCCCTCCCACCCAGAGCCGGGCATGGCAGAACCCAGGAGTCCTGTGCTCTATCCCCCTCCCACCCAGAGCCGGGCATGGCAGAACCCAGGAGTCCTGTGCTCTATCCCCCTCCCACCCAGAGCCGGGCATGGCAGAACCCAGGAGTCCTGTGCTCTATCCCCCTCCCACCCAGAGCCGGGCATGGCAGAACCCAGGAGTCCTGTGCTCTATCCCCCTCCCACCCAGAGCCGGGCATGGCAGAACCCAGGAGTCCTGTGCTCTATCCCCCTCCCACCCAGAGCCGGGCATGGCAGAACCCAGGAGTCCTGTGCTCTATCCCCCTCCCACCCAGAGCCGGGCATGGCAGAACCCAGGAGTCCTGTGCTCTATCCCCCTCCCACCCAGAGCCGGGCATGGCAGAACCCAGGAGTCCTGTGCTCTATCCCCCTCCCACCCAGAGCCGGGCATGGCAGAACCCAGGAGTCCTGTGCTCTATCCCCCTCCCACCCAGAGCCGGGCATGGCAGAACCCAGGAGTCCTGTGCTCTATCCCCCTCCCACCCAGAGCCGGGCATGGCAGAACCCAGGAGTCCTGTGCTCTATCCCCCTCCCACCCAGAGCCGGGCATGGCAGAACCCAGGAGTCCTGTGCTCTATCCCCCTCCCACCCAGAGCCGGGCATGGCAGAACCCAGGAGTCCTGTGCTCTATCCCCCTCCCACCCAGAGCCGGGCATGGCAGAACCCAGGAGTCCTGTGCTCTATCCCCCTCCCACCCAGAGCCGGGCATGGCAGAACCCAGGAGTCCTGTGCTCTATCCCCCTCCCACCCAGAGCCGGGCATGGCAGAACCCAGGAGTCCTGTGCTCTATCCCCCTCCCACCCAGAGCCGGGCATGGCAGAACCCAGGAGTCCTGTGCTCTATCCCCCTCCCACCCAGAGCCGGGCATGGCAGAACCCAGGAGTCCTGTGCTCTATCCCCCTCCCACCCAGAGCCGGGCATGGCAGAACCCAGGAGTCCTGTGCTCTATCCCCCTCCCACCCAGAGCCGGGCATGGCAGAACCCAGGAGTCCTGTGCTCTATCCCCCTCCCACCCAGAGCCGGGCATGGCAGAACCCAGGAGTCCTGTGCTCTATCCCCCTCCCACCCAGAGCCGGGCATGGCAGAACCCAGGAGTCCTGTGCTCTATCCCCCTCCCACCCAGAGCCGGGCATGGCAGAACCCAGGAGTCCTGTGCTCTATCCCCCTCCCACCCAGAGCCGGGCATGGCAGAACCCAGGAGTCCTGTGCTCTATCCCCCTCCCACCCAGAGCCGGGCATGGCAGAACCCAGGAGTCCTGTGCTCTATCCCCCTCCCACCCAGAGCCGGGCATGGCAGAACCCAGGAGTCCTGTGCTCTATCCCCCTCCCACCCAGAGCCGGGCATGGCAGAACCCAGGAGTCCTGTGCTCTATCCCCCTCCCACCCAGAGCCGGGCATGGCAGAACCCAGGAGTCCTGTGCTCTATCCCCCTCCCACCCAGAGCCGGGCATGGCAGAACCCAGGAGTCCTGTGCTCTATCCCCCTCCCACCCAGAGCCGGGCATGGCAGAACCCAGGAGTCCTGTGCTCTATCCCCCTCCCACCCAGAGCCGGGCATGGCAGAACCCAGGAGTCCTGTGCTCTATCCCCCTCCCACCCAGAGCCGGGCATGGCAGAACCCAGGAGTCCTGTGCTCTATCCCCCTCCCACCCAGAGCCGGGCATGGCAGAACCCAGGAGTCCTGTGCTCTATCCCCCTCCCACCCAGAGCCGGGCATGGCAGAACCCAGGAGTCCTGTGCTCTATCCCCCTCCCACCCAGAGCCGGGCATGGCAGAACCCAGGAGTCCTGTGCTCTATCCCCCTCCCACCCAGAGCCGGGCATGGCAGAACCCAGGAGTCCTGTGCTCTATCCCCCTCCCACCCAGAGCCGGGCATGGCAGAACCCAGGAGTCCTGTGCTCTATCCCCCTCCCACCCAGAGCCGGGCATGGCAGAACCCAGGAGTCCTGTGCTCTATCCCCCTCCCACCCAGAGCCGGGCATGGCAGAACCCAGGAGTCCTGTGCTCTATCCCCCTCCCACCCAGAGCCGGGCATGGCAGAACCCAGGAGTCCTGTGCTCTATCCCCCTCCCACCCAGAGCCGGGCATGGCAGAACCCAGGAGTCCTGTGCTCTATCCCCCTCCCACCCAGAGCCGGGCATGGCAGAACCCAGGAGTCCTGTGCTCTATCCCCCTCCCACCCAGAGCCGGGCATGGCAGAACCCAGGAGTCCTGTGCTCTATCCCCCTCCCACCCAGAGCCGGGCATGGCAGAACCCAGGAGTCCTGTGCTCTATCCCCCTCCCACCCAGAGCCGGGCATGGCAGAACCCAGGAGTCCTGTGCTCTATCCCCCTCCCACCCAGAGCCGGGCATGGCAGAACCCAGGAGTCCTGTGCTCTATCCCCCTCCCACCCAGAGCCGGGCATGGCAGAACCCAGGAGTCCTGTGCTCTATCCCCCTCCCACCCAGAGCCGGGCATGGCAGAACCCAGGAGTCCTGTGCTCTATCCCCCTCCCACCCAGAGCCGGGCATGGCAGAACCCAGGAGTCCTGTGCTCTATCCCCCTCCCACCCAGAGCCGGGCATGGCAGAACCCAGGAGTCCTGTGCTCTATCCCCCTCCCACCCAGAGCCGGGCATGGCAGAACCCAGGAGTCCTGTGCTCTATCCCCCTCCCACCCAGAGCCGGGCATGGCAGAACCCAGGAGTCCTGTGCTCTATCCCCCTCCCACCCAGAGCCAGGCATGGGCAGAACCCAGGAGTCCTGTGCTCTATCCCCCTCCCACCCAGAGCCGGGCATGGCAGAACCCAGGAGTCCTGTGCTCTATCCACCTCCCACCCAAAGCCGGGCACGGGAAGAACCAAGGAGTCCTGTGCTCTATCCACCTGCTGGCCAGAGCCGGGCACAGGAAGAACCAAGGAGTCCTGTGCTCTGTCCTCCTCCCGCCCAGAGCCAGGCACAGGCAGAACCCAGGAGTCCTGTGCTCTGTCCCACTCCCACCCAGAGCTGGGCATGGGAAGAACCCAGGAATCCTGTGCTCTATCCCCCTCCCACCCAGAGCCAAACATGGGCAGAACCCAGGAGTCCTGTGCTCTATCCCCCTCCCGACCAGAGCCGGGCACAGGCAGAACCCAGGAGTCCTGTGCTCTGTCCCACTCCCGCCTAGAGCCGGGCACGGAAAGAACCCAGGAGGCCTGTGCTCTGTCCCACTCCCGCCTAGAGCCGGGCACGGAAAGAAACCAGGACTCCTGTGCTGTATCCCCCTCCCGCCCAGAGCCAGGCAAGGGCAGAACCCAGGAATCCTGTGCTCTATCCCCCTCCCTGCCAGAGCCGGGCACGGGCAGAACTCAGGAGACCTGTGCTCTGTTCCCCTCCCAGCCAGAGCCGGGCATGGCTGTGGCAATGCTGGTGATTAAACCCTGTGCCCAGCAACCGCTAGCTCTGAACTGGTGCAGCTGCAAAGGGGATCTGGCCAGGAAAGGCTCCAAGACTGGGCTGGGCTTCGCCTGCTGCAGGAAGCGCCCTGAGGCCTGGTGCCCATTGCAGTGTGGGCACCGGGGTGAGGGCTGCGGCACTGTGCCGATCAGTGGGAACCCAGGACTGTCTTTGCACGGGCCCAGCCCGGGATGTACCCAATCCTGGGCCAGGGCCAGCTGTGAGTCCCGTGGTTGTAAAGGGCTGGGAGCAGGGGATGGGTTCACAGGACACCCCATCATGAGCTGGGCCCGTGTTCAGCGCCCCAGGAGAGAGGAAGCCATTAGGGATGAATTACTGGGAAGCACCAAACCCAGCAGTTCCAAGAACCTGCCTGGCCTGAAATTGCTGCTCAGCATCAGCTCACGTCACTGCCAGTGTGTGTGTGTGTGTGTGTGTGTGTGCACAGTGTGTGAGTGTGTGCATGTGCACAGTGTGTGTGTGTGTGCATGTGTGCGAACAGTGTGTGCATGAGTGTGTGCGTGTGTGTGCACAGTGTGCGTGCGTGTGTGCGTGAATGTGCATGTGCACAATGTGTGCATGTGAGTATGTGTGTGCACAGTGTGTGTGTGTGTGCGCGCATGTGTGTGCACAGCGTGTGCATGTGAGTGTGTGCATGTGCACATACTGGGCTGTGGGGGCGGTCCCCATGCAGCATCATGCAGTGTGCATGTGAGTGTGTGTGCAAGTGCAGTGTGTGACTGTGTGTGCATGTGCACAGCATGTGCAAGTGCACGTGCATGCGTGTTTCTGGTGTGTGCATGCACTGCACATGCGTAGATGGGTGCAGCATGCATGTGCGTGTTACACATGTACACGCGTGTGTGTGCAGAGGAGGCTGGGGGTGGCTGGCTGACACAAAGGATTTGCTGTGGGCCCTGGGCCATGTTGCCCTTCTCCGGGGTCGGGGCTGCTTGGCTGGCCGGGCCCGGAGCCTCAGTGCCTGCTTGGTGAGCTCTGCAAACCCCCAAGGGCCAGGCTGGCTGGCGCGGAGGCTGGGTTGCCGTGGCGATGGGCTGAGGCCATCCAGCGTGGGCGCTGGTGTCCAGGGGGGGCACGTGGGGGCAGGGCTGGCTGTGCCACGCTTCCCAGGGGCCCATTGGCTCCCTCCCTCCGCAGTGTGATGGGGTGTTGCTCTGGGGCGGGGAAGAGACCGGGCTGCCTCCGGCTTCCCGTGGGGAGTGCTTGAGCCCCACTCCCAGGGCTGGCTCCTGTGCCCAGCGGGGCCCCCGCCTGCAGGGACCGGCCTGGCACACAGACCTGCTTGGACTCAGGGGCTGCCCTGGCACTGCGCTCCCCAACCCGCCCTCTCATCGATGGGGGAACAGGGCGAGTGGCTGGGTCCAGCGGCATGGGGGGCTCCTGTCTGAGGGACGGAGAGGGGCTGCTCGACATAGAGCAGAGCACATGCAGAGATGGGGGGCACGCCCAGTATCTCTGCCCCACAGCCCCATGGGCTGCAGCACGGCCCCCCAGTCCCTCGCTGCACCTTCTCCAGCACCTCCCTGCTCCCGCCCCCTGCCAGCCCCACCTGGCCTTGGCCCGTGGGATCCCAGCCCCCTGGGCTCTGTGAGCTTGCACGGCAGCCGGGCCCAGGTCTCAAGCTGCAGGTGGTTAAATGCGAGGTTTCCCCCTCGCTCCCAGCGGGGCCCTGCGGCTTGCCAAGTGCTCACAGCCCCTCGGAGAGACACTGATCGCAGCTCTGGGGGATGCGCCCTGGGAGCCGGCCGCACAGACCATCCCCGCGGCACTGAGCTGTCCTGCGGCAGGTCTCCAGACTGCCTGCTCCGGCCCAGAGTGCGTGGGGTGGGGAGCCAGGAACCCCAGCCATGCCGGCAGCAGACGAGTCCCAGATCCACCCTGGGAGCCACGGTGCAGCGTCACACACCCTGCGCTGGGCACCACCCAGTCCTGCGTGGGTGCCCAGTGCCATCTCCTGGTGCCTCATCTCCAGGGGTCCCACAGCCGTAACCCCCCACGCTCGCACTCACGTGAACCCGGCTCCCTCCCGCTCCAGGGGCTGGCAGGTCCCGCCGTTGGCACAGGGGCTACTGGAGCAGCTGTCCACGGGCTCCTCGCAGTCCTTTCCCTGGGGATGGAGAGCTCAAAGCTAGGAGCTGGTCACACAGCACAGGCCGCGCGGTCCCCATCCACTCCCTAGACCCTTTCATGAGCAATACCCTGGCAGAGCCCCATCCTGTGGGGAGCGGTGCCCCACTAGGCAGGCTCAGGGGGCAGTGGGTGCGAATGGCCCCCCCGCCCCTGATTTGGAGTGTTGGCAGAGCCCTTGGCTCCTGCTCATGTCTTGCTGCCCGTGACATGCCCGTGACATGCAGCGACAGCAAACAAATGCCCAGACCCACCCCCCCCAACTCACCTTGTACCTGCTGGGGCAGATGCAGCGGTAGGCGGCCAGCGGATCCTTGTGGCAGGTGCCTTGGTTCTGGCATGGGCTGGAGAGGCAGGGATCACACTTGGCCTGGATGCTCAGGGCCGGCGGACCTGGTGGCGGGAAGGTCCCGATAGTAATGAGGGAGGGTCCCTGGAGCCCGCTGGCAGTGTGTGACCGTGCGGGGGGCGCGGAGGCTCAGGCCCAGCCGCCGTTTGAGCCAGGGCGCTTTGGGTTCGGAGCCATACTCCCAGGGCCGGCTAAGCCAGCAGGCCCAGCCCCTAACGCACGGTTGGGCTATGCAGGGAGGTGTTCAACCACTGTGCCAGGCAGCCGGTGCTGAGCGCAGCATGACCGTCCCTGGAGCACAGCGGGGCAGCTCCCTGTGCTCAGCCACCGGCTGCAATGGGCTGGGAGGACCAGGGGGCAGGAGCAGGGGTCTATGGCCAGTCTGATTGCCCCGTCTGACTGCCGGCACAACCCAGGCCAGGGACCCTCCCCAAGGCCGCAAGCTCCTGGAACTGGTTCAGAGAGAGCCGCCTGATGCAAAGCCTCCAGTGACGGGGAACTCGCCTCGTGCCTGGCTCCAGCAGGGCTGTCCCTAGCCAAACCTCTCCTCCCCAGGGCAACACTTACAGACCAGGATTGAGCCACCTCCCAGCCATCAGACACTGAGCAGCCAGAGCTCCAGCCGCCTGTCGCCCTACGGCAGGTTTCCAGCCACTGAACCAGACTCAGAGCATCCACGGCCGGGAGCCTGTGATCACCTCATCTGAGCTGTGCCCAGCATGAGCCACGCGATGGCCCTGGAGTCACTGCGCTCTGCACCAGGCCAGAGCGTTTGAGAAACCGCCCAGCTCCATTCAGCAATGGCCAGTGATGGAGAATCCACCCAAGGCCAGGTAACGCGTGCCGGTGGCTAGTTACCGTCACTGGTAAAGAAAAACATGGTTACTTACCTTGTAACTGTTGTTCTTCGAGATGTGTTGCTCATATCCATTCCAGTAGGTGTGCACGCGCTGCGTGCACGTTCGTCGGAGACTTTTACCCTAGCAACACTCGGTGGGCCGGCAGGTCGCCCCCTGGAGTGGTGCCGTCATGGCGCCTGATATATACCCCTGCCGACCCAACCGCTCCTCAGTTCCTTCTTGCCGGCTACTCCGACAGTGGGGAAGGAGGGCGGGTGTGGAATGGATATGAGCAACACATCTCGAAGAACAAGAGTTACAAGGTAAGTAACCATGTTTTCTTCTTCGAGTGCTTGCTCATATCCATTCCAGTAGGTGATTCCCAAGCCTTACCTAGGCGGTGGGGTCGGAGTGAGAGGTCACAGTGCGCAACACAGCAGAACCGAAGGCCGCATCATCTGCACAGTGTGTGAGGTGTGTGCATGTGCACAGTGGTGTGTGTGTGCATGTGTGCGAACAGTGTGTGCATGAGTGTGTGCGTGTGTGTGCACAGTGTGCGTGCGTGTGTGCGTGAATGTGCATGTGCACAATGTGTGCATGTGAGTATGTGTGTGCACAGTGTGTGTGTGTGGCGCGCATGTGTGTGCACAGCGTGTGCATGTGAGGGTGTGCATGTGCACATACTGGGCTGTGGGGCGGTCCCCATGCAGCATCATGCAGTGTGCATCTGTTGAGTGTGTGTGCAAGTGCAGTGTGTGACTGTGTGTGCATGTGCACAGCTGTGCAAGTGCACGTGCATGCGGTGTTTCTGGTGTGTGCATGCACTGCACATGCGTAGATGGGTGCGCATGCATGTGCGTGTTAACATGTACACGCGTGTGTGTGCAGGGAGGCTGGGGGTGGCTGGCTGACACAAAGGATTTGTTGGGCCTGGGCCATGTTGCCCTTCTCCGGGGTCGGGGCTGCTTGGCTGGCCGGGCCCGGAGCCTCAGTGCCTGCTGGTGAGCTCTGCAACCCCCAAGGCCAGGCTGGCTGGCGCGGAGGCTGGGTTGCGCGTGGCGATGGGCTGAGGCCATCCAGCGTGGGCTGCTGGTGTCCAGGGGGCACGTGGGGGCAGGCTGGCTGTGCCCGCTTCCCAGGGGCCCATTGGCTCCTCCCTCCGCAGTGTGATGGGGTGTTGCTCTGGGGCGGGGAAGAGACCGGGCTGCCTCCGCTTCCGTGGGGAGTGCTTGAGCCCCACTCCCAGGGCTGGCTCCTGTGCCCAGCGGGGCCCCCGCCTGCGGACCGGCCTGGCACCACACGACTGCAGTCCTGTGCTCTAGTCCCCTCCCACCCAGAGCCGGGCATGGCAGAACCCAGGAGTCCTGTGCTCTATCCCCCACCCACCCAGAGCCGGGCACGGGCAGAACCCAGGAGTCCTGTGCTCTATCCCCCTCCCACCCAGAGCCGGGCATGGCAGAACCCAGGAGTCCTGTGCTCTATCCACCTCCCACCCAAAGCCGGGCACGGGAAGAACCAAGGAGTCCTGTGCTCTATCCACCTGCTGGCCAGAGCCGGGCACAGGAAGAACCAAGGAGTCCTGTGCTCTGTCCTCCTCCCGCCCAGAGCCAGGCACAGGCAGAACCCAGGAGTCCTGTGCTCTGTCCCACTCCCACCCAGAGCTGGGCATGGGAAGAACCCAGGAATCCTGTGCTCTATCCCCCTCCCACCCAGAGCCAAACATGGGCAGAACCCAGGAGTCCTGTGCTCTATCCCCCTCCCGACCAGAGCCGGGCACAGGCAGAACCCAGGAGTCCTGTGCTCTGTCCCACTCCCGCCTAGAGCCGGGCACGGAAAGAACCCAGGAGGCCTGTGCTCTGTCCCACTCCCGCCTAGAGCCGGGCACGGAAAGAAACCAGGACTCCTGTGCTGTATCCCCCTCCCGCCCAGAGCCAGGCAAGGGCAGAACCCAGGAATCCTGTGCTCTATCCCCCTCCCTGCCAGAGCCGGGCACGGGCAGAACTCAGGAGACCTGTGCTCTGTTCCCCTCCCAGCCAGAGCCGGGCATGGCTGTGGCAATGCTGGTGATTAAACCCTGTGCCCAGCAACCGCTAGCTCTGAACTGGTGCAGCTGCAAAGGGGATCTGGCCAGGAAAGGCTCCAAGACTGGGCTGGGCTTCGCCTGCTGCAGGAAGCGCCCTGAGGCCTGGTGCCCATTGCAGTGTGGGCACCGGGGTGAGGGCTGCGGCACTGTGCCGATCAGTGGGAACCCAGGACTGTCTTTGCACGGGCCCAGCCCGGGATGTACCCAATCCTGGGCCAGGGCCAGCTGTGAGTCCCGTGGTTGTAAAGGGCTGGGAGCAGGGGATGGGTTCACAGGACACCCCATCATGAGCTGGGCCCGTGTTCAGCGCCCCAGGAGAGAGGAAGCCATTAGGGATGAATTACTGGGAAGCACCAAACCCAGCAGTTCCAAGAACCTGCCTGGCCTGAAATTGCTGCTCAGCATCAGCTCACGTCACTGCCAGTGTGTGTGTGTGTGTGTGTGTGTG
>NC_133784.1:6186663-6213158 GCF_003597395.2 Chelonoidis abingdonii
GACAAGGTGATCTGGACCGAGCAGTGCCAGGAGGCTTTCCGGGCGCTGAAGGAGGCTCTGGTCAGTGGCCCAGTTCTGGCGAACCCAGATTTTGACAAACCCTTTATGGTGTTCACCGACGCCTCAGACACGGGACTGGGGGCGGTGTTAACGCAGGAGGATGAAAAGGGGGAGAGACACCCCATCGTGTACCTGAGCAAGAAGCTGCTACCCCGGGAGCAAAACTACGCGGCCATCGAGAAGGAATGCCTGGCCATGGTGTGGGCCCTTAAGAAGCTAGAGCCATATCTCTTTGGGCGACACTTCACCGTGTACACCGACCACTCTCCCCTGACCTGGCTGCACCAGATGAAAGGAGCCAACGCCAAGCTCCTGAGGTGGAGCCTGCTCCTGCAGGACTATGACATGGACGTGGTCCATGTGAAGGGAAGTGCCAACCTGATAGCGGACACATTGTCCTGGAGAGGGGGCCCTGAACTTCCCCAGGTCACTGGGCAGAGTGACCCCGCTCAGATCAGTCTCGAAGGGGGGAGAGATGTGATGGAGTAGGGGCTGTTTGCATGGGGGATGGGAGAGCAGGGGATGTCTTTAGGTGAGGGACAGGATTGATGCCTGTAACCTGAGTCAGGTAAGGGGGGAGGGAGTCAGCACCTTTGCCGGGGAAGGGGGACAAAGGAAGGGGCCGGCTGGAGGGAAGGGAGTTTAGTTTCAGTTTTGGGCTGGGTGATTGGAATTCAGGGGCTAAGGTTCCAGGACCCAAGAGGGGCTTGATTGAGGGGTCCTGGCTGAGCCTACAAGCTCTGCTGTAACCTGCGTTCCTGTTGTCCAATAAACCTTCTGTTTTACTGGCTGGTTGAGAGTCACTGTGAGTCCCAGGAAGAGGGGTGCAGGGCCGGACTCCCCCACACTCCATGACACCCAGCTCGCCAAGTCACCGCACACCTGGGGCTAGTGACTGTTTGTGGGTCCCTGTTACAGACATTACACAGCGTAGGGCCAAGAACCCCTCCCTGCGGGCCCCCACTGGCCACACGCCCGCCCCATGCCGATCCCCTCTCAGGCACGTTTGGGACCGAGCAGCCAGCCAGCTCCTGCCCTGCTCCCCGTGTGCCAAGGCCGGTTTGTGGGGTTCTTGTTTGCAATGGCAGTGTCTTGGGCCCAGCCACTAGCACATGCACCCCAAGCCTGGAGCCCATCGAACGGGAGCCTGGCTACGCGAAGCGGCTCCGTTTCAGTCCCTGCCAATCCTAGAGGAAGCGGGGGCAGCGCTGACCCGCTGGGCTGAAGCAGGGGCCCATGCCTGGCGGGGTGAGTCTCACCCTCTTTGGGACAGTCTGTAAATCAGCCGCCACCGCACTGGGTTTCCTTCTGGCTCTTTTCTTTCAAGCCCTATTTGGTCAGTGCAGCGTGGGCCGGCTCTGGGGCCGAGGGGTTAAAACGAGCTCATCTCCCCAGCAGGCCGCTGTGGGGAGGGTCCTGGCCTAGTGAGGTGGGGTCATTTCTCAGAGTCACTCGGCTGCTGACCGATACCCCACAGGGCCCCTCTATGGTCTCAGGGTAGCGATTGGCCAGTGGATCACAGCAACGGCCAGATCGGCCCCAAGGCCCCGCTCCCTCCATGGCTGGTCTGTGAGTGGCTGATGCAGTCGCTGTGGGGTAAGCCAAACACCACGCAGGTCTCGTCCTGGTCTCCAGTATCTGGCTCAGCCCCTGGGGCCTGGGGTCTCATGTGCTGCTGGAATTCCAGCTCTGTCCCCTGGGCGGGGGGGGTCCTGTCACCCCGATAAATATCTGCTCCTGATTGGAGAGCGTGGCCCAAACTGGTGCCTCTTGCTGCCGTGGAATCAACGTCCTCCTGGGAACGTGAGAGCAGCCTGCCTGGCCCAGGGCCCCTGTGTCCCTTTCGCCCTGGGGGGCTGTGCTGAGGGCTGGCCCCAGAGACCCCCGACCCCGCAGCAGGGACAGGCTGTGACGTTATGAGTGTAATGTAATATCTCACTGAAAGATGACAGGGCCAGAAAGAGTTAATTAACTCACCTCACTGACTGACCTGACCCATGCGTGAACCTTAAGAACTGGTTAGCAAGATATGTAAATAAATAGAGCTTTGAAATGCAAGTCTGCATTGTTAGAGGTAGAAGGGCAGATGTTTGCTCAGGTCTTGTGATGTAAGCAAACAAGTCTTGTCTATTGCTATAGTTTTAATTCAAAGATCAAAAAAGGAATATTAGCATTTAAGATGATACTTCAGTGAAAAAGTATTATTGTCTATGTGTCTCTTTGAAGGTTGTGGTAACCTGTATCTGAACTGTTTAATGAATAAATTACCCTGTACTAATTGCCAGGATGTTTGGAAGGAGAGTTACGTCTATTGTTTTCTCAGGCCGAAAGGCTGCTGGAAATGTATAAGAACCCTCGGACACGATCCTGCTGGATCTCAGATCTGCTTTGGGTTTCAAGAGGGGGAAACCTTAAGCCACAAGGATTGAGATCCCCAGTCATTGACTGGAGCCACCCTGAATATGGAAATTGGACTATAACCTATAGATGATTTCTAAAAGGACTTTTGGCAACTACAAGCTCACCTCTGCTGTGCATCTGAACCTCAAGAATTGAATTCAAGTCTGTCTGTATATTGACCTTTTAACCAACTCTCTCTCTTTTCTTTTTAAATAAATTTTAGCTTAGTTAATAAGAATTGGCTGTAGCATGTATTTTAGGTAAGATCTAAGTTATAATTGAACCTGGGTATGTGTCTGATCCTTTGGGATTGGAAGAATCTTTTCTTTCGTATGATGAGATAAGATTTTCAGGAATCATCATCATATGTTTGACAGGTGTGTCTGGACGGAGGTCTGAGGCTGGGCACTTTAAGGGAACTGCATGGTTTGAACTTCTAAGTAACCAGTGAGGTAGTATAGAAGCTGTTTTGTGCTGGTTGGTAAATCTAAGTAGTGGAATAATCACCAGCGTTTGGGATTTGTCTGCCCCGTTTTGTTTGCAGTTCACCCTGATTGAGTGACCTCAGCTGGCTCCCATGGGCAGCACCGTCACACAGGCACAAGGACAAGGCAGCGTTTGCACCTGCTGACCCACACCCAGCAGGTGCAAAGCTCGGTTAGATCAGTCACTGCAGAGCCCTGCGGTGCAGCCTGCACTCAGGGCGGGTTTGCTGGTGCTGGCGAGGCACCGGGCTTTCTGCCGCGCTGTGACCAGTGCCGGGGGGTCACTGACCGTGACTAGCTACAGCCAGCCCTAGCTGCTAGGGTCTGACCCAGTGTGACCCATCTCCACGGAGTGTCCTCCTCTCCCTGCTGAGGGTCTGGCTGCCTGGACCGCAGGGGGGCTCAGCCGTCAGACTCACCCACTGGCCAGCGTGGGCCAGGAGTCACGAGTCACAGACACTTCGAGCCAGGCCCTGGCAGCCCCCGGCATCGCTCAGGGAACAGAGCTGCCCGTCTGCAGCCAGGCACCTTTCCCGGCCCAGCCCCTGTGCCAGGCCCCGCATTGTCCAGGGAGCCGTGATACACTAGGTCGGGGCCAAGCCAGACCCAGCAGCCAGAGCTGAAGCCAGACCCATTTCCACTAGAACTAAGGGGAACCCCATTTCCACCCGGCAGGGAATTAACGCCGGAGCAGCACACCGAGGGACCGGGGCTGGACTCCTCTCCCTGACCGACACGCTCCAGCTCAGCCAGGGCTACGTCCGCCCAGCAACCAAACAGCCACTCTCCGCTGGCAGGGCTGGAAAACTGCTGGGGAGACGTCTGGGCTCTGGGGCCCCCTGAGGGGGAGGGTCCTGGAACCTGGGCTGCACCCTGAGCCGCAATGTCCCACAGCCGAGCTTAGCGCTTCGAGCCCCAGTCGGCTGAGCTCACTCGCTGCGGCCAGGGGTAGACGTACTCCAGTGCGTCTGGGCTGGAGGCAGAATCCAGGGCAGGTTCTCCGGCCTGTGCTGTGCAGGACATCAGATGGGCTGCTCGGCAGGGTCCCTCCTGGCCCTGGCGTCTCTGACTCTCGCAGCAGCCCAGGAGGATCAGCGGAGGGAAACTGAGGCACAGGGTTGGAGTGGGCTTTGCCACATGGAGAAGGTGTCTCAGAGCTGGGTGTAGGGCTCAGGACCCCCTGGATCCAAGCTCTGCATGTGACTCACTGCAGCACACGATCCCCTGCCCGCAGTGACCCCACCCGGCCCATTTGCTCCGGCTTTAGCCCGCAGGGGTGACAGCCAGGGCAGGGGTCAAAGTCCATGGGACCCTGTCCATGCCCACGCGCTGGGCGCAGCCCCCAGTGCCCAGGTGCTGAATGGGCCCCTCACCTTGGCACTCAAACTTCTTGGCCGGAGTGGTGAGCAGCAGCTTGCCTTCCATGTCAGGCGGGCCGGCGCAGCGGGCGATGCCGGGTTCCTTGTAGCCTGTTTTGACCCAGCCCGAGAGCCAGCGCAGGTGGCAGTCGCAGTGCAGGGGGTTGGCCCCGATGGCGCTGCACAGGGGAGACAAGAGCAAAGGCCAGTCAGCGAGACCTGGCCCCTGACCCTGGGGCGGGATGAGCCCGCCTGGCCCTACTCTCTTCGCAGCCCCTGAGCTGAGCAAGGTCAGCTGGCAGGACCAACTCCCAGGGCTGGTGCTCCATGGGAGCTGCTGGTTCCCCCCCACCTGTGGGTGCAGTGCCAAGGCACCTCCTTCAGGGGGCACACCGCTCCCACAAATCCAGCGCCAGCTCCAGGGGAGCAGGTCCAACCCCTGGGGCAGGGGGGAGCCCCCCATTCCCCAGAGCCAGATGAGTGGCATCCCGGCCTGTCTCGGGGGCTCGGCCCTGACTGCTCCAAGGTGCCCTGGGAAGGAGGCAGTCCTTGAGTCCCACTCTGGGGCCCCCCCTCCTAGGAGCAATCGGCTGCCGCTGTCCCAGGGCACGTCAGGACGTGTGAGGCCCAGGCACTTCCTGCTCACCAGGGTTTTGGCGCTTGGCTGCCCACCTGCTGCAGTGTCTCCTGCAGCCGATGGGTGCCCTGATCAGGGGCTGGCTGTCCTGGGCCAGTGCGGATCTTAGCTAAAAGGCTGAGAAGCCGCACGGCCCCGCAGCGCAGAGGGACTGGCGCCCGCCAGCAGCACGGAACAGCCGGGTCCTCTCTGCACTTACTGGGTCCCGTGTCAGCAGCACTGGAGCTCCCGCCCCAGCCAGCTCGTGCTGAGAGCCCCACATAACGCGGCAGAGAGCCGGGGGCATGCCTGAGGCAGCACTAGCTGCACAGGTCGCACGGAGGTGACGGCAAGGCCTCGGCCACGTGTCGCCCGCCAGGCTGCAGAGAGAAGCTGGAACCCGGCCCCAGATATGGCCTGATGGCGCTGACCCCAGCAGGAAAGACCCCCCACACTCGGCAGTGATTGTCTCCTGCCCTTTGGGGCCTGTCTGTGATCCCTGAGCTCTGCAGGGAGCCCAGCATGGCACCGTGCGGCCTTCCCAGGGCAGCCAGGTGCAGGGGGCTACTCACAGGTGGGACAAGGAGGTGACGTCGGTGAAGATGCCCTCTGGCAGGCCGGAGATGTCGTTGCCATGCAGAGACCTGCGGGAACAAGAGGCTCTGAGCCCAGAAGGCACCGGCAGCTTGGGATCAAGGCTGATGTCAACACAGGGCCAGCCTGTGCACTTCCATCAGAGCCAGGCATGCACCCACCCAGCACGGTGCCCGGAGGGACACCCAGGCAGCTTAAGTGTCCTGTGGCACCATATAGACTAACAGACATTTTGGAGCATGAGCTTTCTGGGTGAATACCCACTTTGTCGGATGCACGAAAACTCATGCTCCAAAATGTCTGTTAGTCTACAAGGTGCCACAGGCCTCTCTGCTGCTTTTACAGATCCAGACTAACACGGCTACCCCTCGGATACTGGACACCAGGCAGCTTAGACACTCGGCTACATCCACCTGGAGTCAGTGAAGTAGCCCTGCCCCCCCCGGTCACTGGCACTGCACCACATCTGCCCGGCACCTTCCCCAGCCCCCTGTCTCCTGGCACTGCACAGCCTCTGCCCACCACCTTCCCCAGCCCCCCCGGTCACTGGTACTGCGCAGCGTACGCCTGGCACCTTCCCCATCTCCCATCCCCTGGCACTGCACAGCGTCCACCCGGTACCTTCCCCAGCCCCCCTGGTCACTGGTACTGCACCGCGTCCACCTGGCACCTTCCCCAGCCCCCCAGCCCGTGGCACTGTGCAGCGTCCACCCGGTACCTTCCCCAGCCCCTTGGTCACTGGCACTGCACCACGTCTACCTGGCACCTTCTCCAGTCCCCCATCCCTTGGCACTGCACAGCATCTGCCCGGTACTTTCCCTAGCCCCGCAGCCCCTGGCACTGCACAGTGTCCACCCGGTACCTTCCCCAGCCCCACACCCCCTGGCACTGTGCAGCATCCGCCCACCACTTTCCCCAGTCCCCCACAGCCCTGACCCCCAGCTCTGAGCCCAGCCCCTCTGAGCTGGGTACCTCTCCGACCCCATCAACCACAGCCCTGAACCCCAGCTCTGAGCCCAGCCCCTGGCACTGTGGTGGTATCCTCCTGGTACCTTCCCCAGACCCCATTCACTGGCACTGCACCGCGTCTACCTGGCACTTTCCCCAGCCTCCCAGCCCCTGGCACTGCACAGCGTCCGTCCACCACCTTCCCCAGCCCCCTGTCCTCTGGCACTGTACGGCGTCCGCCCACCACCTGCCCCAGACCCTGGCACTGGATAGCGTCCGCCCACCACCTTCCCCAGCCCCCGGCACTGCACAGCATCTGCCCGGCACCTTCCCCTGCCCCCCAGCCCCTGGCACTGCACCACATCCACCCGGCACCTTTCCCAGCCCCCCACACTGTGCAGTGTTCTCCTGGTACCTTCCTCAGACCCCGGTCACTGGCACTGCACAGCATCCGCCTGGCACCTTCCCCAGCCCCACATCCCCTGGTACTGCGCAGTGTCCGCCCAGCACCTTCCCCAGCCCCTGGCACTGCACCGCATCCACTCGGCACCTTCCCCAGCCCCCCAGCCCCTGGCACTGCACCGCGTCCGCCCGGCACCTTCCCCAGCCCACCAGCCCCTGGCACTGCACTGTGTCCATCCAGCGGCACCTTCCCCAGCCCTTGGCACTGCACAGCGTCCACCCGGTACCTTCCCTAGCCCCCTGCTTCAGAGCTGAGCTGGGACACACGTCCTAATGCCACGCATCTCACCCCCTGGAGTTGTGGGTGCTCAGCACTTCCCCAAAGCAGGCCCCTGACAGGGCCACGGAGGTGCCACCTGGGCCCTGCCCTGGCCCCGTGCTGTGAGCAGGGCAGGGCAGGGCAGGGCAGGGCACCGCTCCGGGCACAGGCAAGTACTTACAGCAGCCGGAGCGCCCGGAGCCCCTTGAAGGCGAGCAGGGGGATGCACTGCAGGGCGTTGTAGCTGAGGATCCTGGGGAGGCAGAGGAGGAAACAACACGTGGTCACGTCCCCTGAGCGCCAACACGCACCTGGCGAGGTTCCCTTGGGCCGCTCCCACACCATTCCCCCCTAACGGGACGTCTCACTAGCACCCCGGGCAGAGACCTGGCACCCCATGCACACAGCCTCTCGGGCGCCCTCCAGCAGTGCCGCTAATTACGGTTCTTCTTAGTACAGGAACCGGCCACTGGACTGCACAGCCCAGAGGCCTCAGCAGCAAGCCCGGCCTATTGTCTCCCGGCTTTCGCCCGCCCACCGCTCAGCTGGGTCAGGAGCCGTGGCCCGGGAGCCGGGACTTACAGCGTGGTGAGCTGGCTCATGTTGGTGAAGGAGGAATTGCTCAAGGAGCTGATCTTGTTGTTGCTCAGGTCACTGGAAAACACAAGCGCAGCAGGGGGGTCAGTTGGAGCTGGGCTCCCGGGCACCCCCCAGACCGTGGGGTGGCACTGGTTGGTTTCACTGGGTGGCACTGGCTGGCAGCCCGAGGGAACAGTGGTTTTGCAGGAGATGCTGACCCCTGTGGCCAGTCTAGGACACCCCTGGGTGCCTTACAGGTGGTGTGGTGATCCCCTCATCCACTGGGTCCCAGACACTGCGCACCGGCACCTCCAGGAGGAAGCTGTTTCCTCTTGCAGTTTAGCCACGTGCCACTCGATTAACGAATGCAGCCAATGCTCGCGTCACTGGCAAGTCTCCTGGCCGCTGGTGGTTCTTGTAAGCCCCATGTCATAAACAGCTAGTTAAGGGTTATTGTCTCTTTTACCTGTAAAGGGTTAAGAGGCTCAGTAAACCTGGCTGACACTTGACCAGAGGACCAAGAGGGGGACAAGATACTTTCAAATCTTGGTGGAGGGAAGTCTTTCTTTGTGCTATTTGTTTTGGGGGTTGTTCGCTCTCGGGACTGAGAGGGACAGGACATCAGTCCAGGCTCTCCAAATCTTTCTGAATCAGTCTCTCATGTTTCAAACTTGTAACTTAAACCTTATAGTAAAAGAGAAATTAACCCTTAACTTATCTGTTTATGACATGCCCCCCATATCTCAGACACGTGTGAACCACACTGGCATGTTCTTCCTAGAACTTTAGAATAAACGTTAATAAAACACATGCACCTTACGTATACCACTAATTATGTAACTACAAGATTTCCACCATTCTCAAGACATTTTTAACCAGTTGATTCTGGACTCTCACAGGAAGTGCATCAGTACTTGTTAGAAGCTCCTGAAATGTCGTTAAATTTCAAATCAAAATCTTGGAGAGCTAATACTCATCGAAGCAGTTCTTTTGTTGTTTCCTGGCAGTAATGAGCCACTTAGCGCAGCATGGTCAATTGTAGCTGAAACGCCGTCCCAAACGTATGGGCGTAGCTTTTCCAGGGCATACACAATGCGTAGCGTTCTTTTCACTGAATTGATAGTGGCTTTCCCTCTCAGACAGTTTCTGCTGAGAAACACAACAGAGATGAGATCTTGATCCCGTCCTTCCTGCATTAAACTGCTCCTACACCACACTCAGATGCATCTGTGGGTTACTAGGAGGGTTTGTCAAAGTCTGGGGCCTTAGCACAGGCGGTCGACATCGAGTGTCGCCTATAAGCCTGGGGTAAAAGGCCTTTGACACTCATGTCCACTTAACTGCATTGACTGGTCTTTTTGGCAGGTCTTAGTGGGCGAGCGATCTCTTGTGTGTAGTGTGGCTAATTGCCTGAATTATCCGGCTGTTGACGTGTGGTCTGGCGGACCAACTGAGTCAGTGCCAATTCAGACCCAATTGCTTAAACAGGGGGGCAGTTACAGCCCCAGGTGGGTTTTCTCCACCTCTAAAGGCAAACACACACCAGCAGCACAAAAATGACTCTCGGTTTCACCCCACTGGCTACCAACACGAGTCACACAAGCAATTTCCTTAGGGACACTCCAATTTCCAGTATCACCACCAGTGCCAACTGTCCTGAGGATGAATGGTTATGAAAACAACCGCCAGGAAAAGAAAGAGGTCTCTTGCACCCAAAGTGTCAGCCCCAGACCCCAGGTCATATCACATACTCAGTCTACCTCACAATCACGCTGTGCCTAATTCCTTAGAAATCTAAAATCTAAAGTTATTCGTAACAGGGAATAAGGTAGAGATGAAGAGCTAAAATTGGTATTGAATCAATTAACATACAGTAATGGCAAATGTTCTTAGTTCAGGCTTGTAGCAGTGGATGGAATAACTTGCAGTTCCCAGATCAAGTCTCTGGAGAACTCCCAGCTGGATGGGTCACAGTCCCTTGTTGTAGAGCTTCAGTGTAAGCAAAGTCCTCCAGAGTGGAAGCCAGGATTGAAGACAAGATGGAGATGAGCGTCAGACTTATATAGCTTTTCCAGGTAGTGAAAGGACACTTCTTTGTTCTTACTGTGGGGGAAAGTTACAGAATGGAGTCTGCAGTCACATGGACCCAGTTTCTGCACCACTGTGAGTCACAAGGCGTATCTACCTACCTTCCCTAATGGGTCTAGTTTGTGTAGCTGATGGTCCTTATGGGCCATCAAGCGGCTAAGCCAGAGCTGACTACCAACTTGTCTGGGATCTTTCCAAGTAACACAGCACAGATTTGAAATACAGACAGCATAGCGCGAATATTCATACTTCAACTACAAAGATACAGACATACGAGACAGATAATCATAACCAGTACCACGAACCCTGGTCTTGGACACCTTATATGACCCCCTTAACGTAGGATTTTGTCGCACTACAGGACCTTGCGTTGCACCCGTGTTCTATTGTCCCATTTATACAATAACGTCACACAGGCCAAGCCCTAAAGAAGGATATGGGACCTGTTTCTTTGACTATTGGGACAGGCCACTTTGGGATATGCATTCTCCACTTTTGCCGTAGGGGAGTTATGCGTGTTCCCTTGACACCTCGTGTTGTCCAAGGAAGTTCCACTCTGTTTTGGCCATTGACACTTTTAGCCTTAACAGTTAGTTCCTGCTGCCTGATTGACTCAATAGATTTTTCCAGCGTATTTGTTCCAGGTGTGTCTGCCGAATCAGAAAAAATGGCCACTCATGAGGTAGGAACCTGCAATATCTCCCATCCTGCAGGAGACCATCTAAAGTCTTTTGGAGGTCGGCGGGTGTGCCATTTCGTCACTCCGAAAGGAAGCACATATAAATTCACACCCCGCATGGGTGATGAAGGCGACCTTTCTTGGCGGGTTCACTAGCTGTACTCTGCCAGTACCCCTTGGTTAGTTCTATTGTAGATAGGAATTGGGCACATCCCAATTCCTCCAACTAGCTCATACGGTGTGTGGCATAGGTATTGTTGGGCGGAATTACAGCATTTGCTTACGGTAGCCATGCAAAAGGTATTCCCCATACTGTTGGGTACTAGAACCACTGGAGATGCCATGCAACTTAGGTAAGGGGCCGATTAACCCATCTGTAGCATTCTGGATCTCCCTTCTATAACAGCTGGCGCATGAGGAGACACCGGTAGGGTGGAGTTCTAAGTTGGGTCGAGCATTTACCTGTTCGTCAATGGAGTGGTATTGTCCGTTCAGTTCACCTGGGGTGCTGAGAAACTGGGGTGAGGCTATTGCAACAGCTCCTCCTGATTCTTGTTGCCCCACTGCGACGTTCCAATGTTGTGGAGAGGTCTACATCACTTCGACAGGGACCAAACCCAAGTCCACAGTCTTAGGAGGAGCTGATGTCTCCAGCATCAAGGGAACAGTTCCAGGCTGAGCAGCAGGAAGCAGATGATAGCCTTCAGAAAGCTTGGGTGGTGGCACAGAGCACCCAACCGCCTCTCAGCTCTCCAACCGATCCCGGTTTGTTCTAGAACAAAAGGACTTTTATACAAGGAGACTCTTTCTGGTGGACACCAGGAAGACTGGCGTCCTCAAAGACAGTTGGTAGTCCAACTTTCAACTAAGTACCGGGTAAAGCTCTTGATCTTAGCTCATGATCATCCCAGTGGCCACTCTGGGGTGAACATAAAAGAACCAAAGACCGTTGGGCCTCTCCACAATTGGAACGTCTGCAGTGGGCAACAGATCACAGAGCTTGTTGCAAATAGCTTACCCCAGTTTCTCAGCCACCCCAGGATGAACTGAACGGACAATACCACTCATTGACGACAGGGTAATGCTCACCCAATTGAACTCCACCCTACCCGGGTGTCTCCTCATGCGCCACAGCTGTTATAGAAGGAGATCCAGAACATGCTACGATGGGTATAATCCGCCCCTGTACCAAGTTGCATGGGCATCCCAGTGGTTCTAGTACCCAACCAGATGGGGAAACACTTTTGCATGGACTACCGTAAGCTAAATGCTGTACATTCCGTCCCAACAACTACCTATGCCACACACCGAGAGCTATTGGAGCAATTGGGATGTGCCTCCAATTCCTATCTACATAGACTAAACCAAGGGGTACTGCAGTACAGCTAGATGAACCCCCGCCAAGAAAGGTCGCCTTCATCACCCATGCAGGGGTATGTGAATTTATATGTGCCTTCCTTTCGGGTGACGAAATGCCCCGCCACCGTTCCCCAAAAGATTGTAGATGGTCTCCTAGCAGGATTGGGAGAATTAGCAGTTTCCTACCTCATGAGTGGCCATTTTTTCTGATCTGGCAGAACACCTGTGAACAAAAACCTGGAAATCGTATTGAGTGCATCAGCAGCAGGAACTACTGTTAAGGCTAAAAGTCAAATAGGCCAAAACAAGAGTGGAACTTACCTTGGAACACAGGTGGTCAAGGAACCCATAACTCCCCTACGGCAAAAGTGGAGATGGCTATCCAAAGTGGCCCTGGTCCCAATGAGTCAAGAAAACCAGGTCCCACCATATCCTTCTTAGGCTTGGCCTGTGTGACGTTATTGAATAAATGGGACATATAGAACACGGGTGCAACCAAGGTCCTGTATGGCGACAAAATCCTACGTAAGGGGGCATTATAATGGTGTCCTAAGACCAGGTTCGTTACTGGTATGATTATCTGTCTCGTAGGTCGTATCTTTGTAGTTGAAGTTATGAATATTCCGTATGCTGTCTGTATTTCAAACTGTGCTGTGTTACTTGGAAAGATCCCAGACAAGTTGGTGTCAGCTCTGGCTTAGCCTGCTTGATGGCCCTTAAGGACCATCAGCACAACAAACTGAGAACCCATTGAAGAAGGAGGTAGATACGCCTTGTGACCACAGGGGTGCAGAAACTGGGATCTCATGTGACTGCAGACTCCATTCTGGTAATTTCCACAGTAAGAACAAAGAAGTGTCCTTTAAACACTACCTGGAAAAGCCATATAAGTCTGACGCCATCTCCATCTTTGTCTTCAATCCTGCTTCCACCTTCTGGAGGACTTTCTACACTGAAGCTACTACAACAAGGGACTGTGACCCATCCAGCTGGGAGTTCTCCAGAGACTTGATCTGGAACTGCAGTTTTATCCACCGCTACAAGCCTGAACTAGAAATTTGCCATTACTGTATGTTAATTGACTTCATATACCAATTTTTAGCTCTTCACTGCTACCTTTTCCCTGTTACGAATAACTTTAGATTTTAGATTTCTAAGGATTGGCAACAGCGTGATTGTGAGGTAAGATCTGAGTCTGTGATATATGACCTGGGTCTGGGGCTTGACTTTGGGTGCAAGAGACCTCTTTCTTTTCCTGGCGGTGTTTTCATAACCATTCATCCTCAGGACAGTTGGCACGGTGGTGATACTGGGAATTGGAGTGTCCTAAGGAAATTGCTTGTGTGGACTCGTGTTGGTAGCCAGTGGGGTGAAACCCGAGAGTCATTTTGTGCTGCTGGTGTGGTTTGCCTTAGAGGTGGAAAACCCAGCCTGGGGCTGTAACTGCCCCCCTGTTTAAGCAATTGGTCTGAGCATTGGCACGACTCAGTTGGTCCGCCAGAACCACACGTCAACAGCCGGATATTACAGCAAATTGCCACACACACACAAAGATCGCTGGCCCCACTACAGAACCTGCCAAAAAGACCAGTCCAATGAGTTAAGTGGAATGAGTGTCAGAAGGCCTTTTACCCAGGCTTATAGGCGACCTCCGATGTCGACTCCGCCTGTGCTAAGGCCCCAGACTTTGACAAACCCTCCTAGTAACCCACAGATGCATCTGAGTGTGGTGTAGGAGCAGTTTAATGCAGGAAGGACGGGATCAAGATCTCATCTCTGTTGTGTTTCTCAGCAGAAACTGTCTGAGAGGGAAAGCCACTAGTCAATTCAGTGAAAAGAACGCTACGGCATTGTGTATGCCCTGGAAAAGCTACGCCCATACGTTTGGGACGGCGTTTCAGCTACAAATTGACCATGCTGCGCTAAGTGGCTCATTACTGCCGAGGTAACAACAAAAGAACTGCTTCGAGAGTATTAGCTCTCCAAGATTTTGATTTGAAATTTAACAACATTTCAGGAGCTTCTAACAAAGTACTGATGCACTTCCTGTGAGAGTCCAGAATCAACTGGTTAAAAATGTCTTGAGAATGGTGGAAATCTTGTAGTTACATGATTAGTAGTATACGTAAGGTGCATGTGTTTTATTAACGTTTATTCTAAAGTTCTAGGAAGAACATGCCAGTGTGGTTCACACGTGTCTGAGATATGGGGGGCATGTCATAAACAGATAAGTTAAGGGTTAATTTCTCTTTTACTATAAGGGTTTAAGAAGCTCAGTAAACCTGGCTGACACCTGACCAGAGGACCAAGAGGGGGACAAGATACTTTCAAATCTTGGTGGAGGGAAGTCCTTCTTTGTGCTCTTGGTTTTGTTCGGTTGTTGTTCGCTCTTGGGACTAAGAGGGACCAGACGTACATCCAGGCTTTCCCAATCTTTCTGAATCAGTCTCTCATGTTTCAAACTTGTAAGCAATCAGCCAGGCAAGGCATGTTAGTCTTATGTTTGTTTTCTCAACTTGTAAATGTTTCTTTTTGCTGGAAGGATTTTTACCTCTGTTTGCTGTAACTTTGAACCTAACGCTGGGGGCGCGGGGGGCATCTGGTCTATAGGAATCTGATTACCCTGTAAAGTATTTTGCATCCTGATTTTACAGAGATACTTTTTACCTTTTCTTTCTTTAATTAAAATCTTTCTTTTTAAGAACCTGATTGATTTTTCCTTGTTTTAAGATCCAAGAGGATTGGATCTGGACTCACCAGGGATTGGTGGGGGAAAGGAGGGGGATGGTTAATTTCTCCTTGTTTTAAGATCCAAGGGGTTTGGATCTGCATTCACCAGGGAAGTGGTGAAGCCTCTCAAGGCAACTCAAAGAGGGGAAAGTTTTGGGGAGACAGAAAGTGCCCCAGACACTGAAATTCTGGCTGGTGGCAGTGTTACCAGATCTAAGCTAGTAATTAAGTTTAGAAGTGTTCATGCAGGTCCCCACATTTGTACTCTGAAGTTCAAAGCGGCGGAAAAAACCTTGACACCCCAGCTGCTGAGTCAGGCGCTGAGCTGAGCGTTCCCCTTGCAACATTAGTCTCCAGCCCTCTGGGTTGCACAGCAAAGCTTGAAAACGTGGCCTGCCCGTGCTGGCGCCAGGAGGCAAAGGAAAGGCACCAGATGTACTTGCTGGTCACTCTCCGAGTGCTAAGCCAGTGTCATGACTTTTTGTGGCCTGGTGTGATTTTTGCGGGGGGCGGGGGTAGGGGGGTGACACAGGTTCCACTCGCCCTAGGGAGGCGAGCGGGGCTGCAACACTGGGTAAGTAGTTCGCTGCTTCGTCGCAGACTTTCCATAAGAACAAATGGAAACAAACTGGCTATCAACAAGTTTGGGCTCAACATGAGGCGAAGATTTCTAAGCACCAGAGGGGTGAGGGTCTGGAACAGCCCCCCAAGGGGAGCCGCGGGGGCAAGACACCGAGAAGGCCTCACGCCTGAGCCTGATACATGTGTGAAGAGGACAGTGTGATGGGACTGCCCACAATGGCCAGTTGGCGACGGCTAGTAGCAAATACCCCCATGGCCAGTGACGGGACGCTAGCGGGGGAGGGCTCTGAGCTACTGCAGTGAATTGTCTGGCTGCTGGTGGGATTCTGACCAGCAAACCACTGAGTTAGCACATGGGCAGCCAGTGGGCTGGATTCGCCGTGGGCTCCAGGCACTGGGCATTGCCTCAGAGGTCCTCCGTCTGGCGGCTTCGCATCCTCGGGGCAGAGCAACGTGCCCACGGCCTACTGGCAAATCCAGCGAGTTTTAGTTCTCAGCTACGAGCTTCTTTGCGACCAAAAGGCTCCGATGGCTGAGAAGCTCATCATGGGGCCTGAGGGGAGTGTTAGGGTCTGCGACGGGGAAGAAGCTTCCAGGGGCTCACTCCTGGTTTCTCCAGAGAGAAGGGAGAGGTCATTCCTCGACAAGGGGCTGGGAGCACCATCTATCAGGAAGGGTCCCCGACACTTCCCAAGGGCTTATAACTTTCCCAAACTTCAGCCACGTGGGCTGAAACTTTCCTCGTCAGGGGGCTGCCTCAGGCTGAATTTTTGGGGAAAGTTTCAGCCAAACCAGTTCAGCCATTTCTGAGACCAAGGCTGGAGAAAAAGGCTCGGTCTGCCCAGGAGTAGATGGGGGAAGGAGGCTGGTGAGCCGGGCCCTAGAGGACTGGGGCTGTTGGCTGGCAGGAGACTGGGACTGGTAGGGCTAAAAACAGGATTAAAAGAACAATATGAAAGTTGCAGAGTCGATAGGAAAGGCCAGAACAGAGCCTGGGCAACCCTCCTCCACCCCATGTACAGACGCATTTTCCCTCCAGTCCTAGCACAGCCCTGATCTCTACAGCACCGGAGCACATCCTCTGCCTGCCCTCTGCCCACAGGCCCCTCTGGGGCCCGTCACCCCATTCCTGTTCCTGGTCACAGCGCAAGGGCTAGCACCAGCCCCCGGGGCCCCCTCTTGGTCCGGGATTATACCATTTCTCAGTGTCCGTGGTTAACGCAGTCAAATGCTGCCCTGGAGCACTGTCCCTGCCTCTGCCACAGAGTTCCTGTGAGATGCTGGGCAAATCACTTCAAGGGGCCACTAATGGTGCGTGACTGGTTTCTGGGTGCTAGACGTGAGCCGCCGGGGGCTGCTCTGCAGAGGTGCTGGGTTGTGCCCTAAACAGTGAAGTGCAGCGGGATGTGGGACTGGGACGAGGGCAGGGAAAGGACAGGGACAGGCTGGAGGGGACGGGGCAAAAGGGGTGAATTTGGGGGTGAGTGGGCAGAAGAAGCTGGGCCTGCCAGAGCACACCCCCTGCCAGAGCCTGGAAGGGTCCCCGCGGTCCCAGCGCCCGTGGGAAAGCAGCTGAGAAACTTTCCGCACATGCAGCCAGGAGCCCCCGAGGGCTGATCCCAGCTTTGTCACAGCTTCCAGCCTGCACGGCCCTGAGCGAGCGCCCAGACACTGGCCAGCTTGCTCCCCCGACCCCCACACTGCCTGGCCTTCGCGGCTCAAGTCTCAGCCAGCCCAGCCCATAGGATCCCAGCCGCCAGGGCCAGGCCAGGATACTTACACCAGCTGCAGGGATCTGAAGGAGGAGAGCTCTCCAGGGACCAGCGTGAACTGATTGCCGTCCAGGTAACTATGGGAGAGAACAAAGGCCCATCACCGATCGGGGCTGGGCTCAGGAGGCCGCTGCACAGGCAGTGAGAGGGCAGGGCTCACGTGGGAGTGCAGGACCAAACGCTCCAGTTCGGCCCTGGGGTCTGTCTGTGCAGTGACACCCCGACACCGTGCCAAGCGGAGCACTGCCAGAGCCATGCAGGGGATCGAGGTCCCGCTCTGACCGCTCTGTGGGGGGAACACACATGTTTGAGTGTGCATGTGTGTGTACGTGTGTATGGCGTCTGTCTGAGACTCCAGGTGGGATGGAACTGTGTGCTGCAATGGAAGTGTGTGCGAGCTAGTCATGGTCCCCAGCCAATGGGAACTGCTGAGCAGGCCTTCGGGAGGGGGCAGCACGCAGGAGCCAGAGGGGGGACATGCCCCTGCTTCCAGGAGCTGTCAGAGGTAAGTGCCACCCAGAGCCTGAACCCTTTACCCCCTCCCAGGCCCTAAACCCCTGCCCCAGCCCTGGTCCCCCTCCTGCCCTCTGAACCCCTCAGCCCCAGCCCGAGTCCCCTCCTGCACCCCAAATCCCTGATCCATGGCCCTATACCAGAGCCCATACCTCCAGCTGGAGCCTTCACCCCCCTGCCCTTCCATCCCAACCCCCTGCCCCAGCCTGGAGCCCCCTCCTGCACCCCAAATCCCTCATCCCTGACCCCACACCAGAGCCCTCACCCCCCGGCCTCGCATCCGAACCCCCTGCCCCAGCCCCGGTCCCATTCCTGCCCTCTGAACCCCTTAGCCCCAGGCCAGAGACCCCTCCTGCACCCCAAACCCCTCATCCCGGCCCCAGCCTCCTTCCCACACCCCAGCCCCTTCTCTAGCCTGGTGAAAATGAGCGAGTGAGTGAAAATGAGGGTGGGGAGAGCGAGCAACAGAGGGAGGGGGGATGGAGTGCGGGCGGGATGGAGTGAAAGGGGCGGGGCCTTGGAGGAGGGCGGGGTCTCAGAGGATAGGTGGGGCAGGGGGCGGGGCAGGGTGTCCAGTTTAGTGCGGGTGCCCCGCGGTGCAGACAGGTGCTGGGGCCTGGTGCCGGTTCAGCAGCCCCCGCTGGGAGCAGAGGGGTGCAGCACCGGGCGCGCTCAGGGCCCCGGTGCGGCGGGTGCTGCTCGAAGGCCTGGCGAGAGACTGCCCAGCTGGCGCATGGGGCACCCCACTGCTAACCAGGGTTTGTTCTGCTTCTGTTTAATGATGGAGCGTGGAGGGAGGGGTCACAGGAGCAGGAACAGCCGCTCACAGGAGGGTGAACAATTAACCCCCCTGACTGAAATGTGCAGCCCCCCTTAGCTGCTTTCCTGCCCCCCCCCCCCCGTCTCCCAGCGGGTGGGTCACACACCTGGTCGCCCCGCGGCATTCTGGGGCCCAATGATGTGGTGCCACCCTGACCCCCTCCTTGAAGCAGCACAAACAGCTTCGTCTGGCCTAGGCGTTCCTGCAGCAACCTCAGCCCAGCGCCCTCGTGTGCTGTGCCCAGCCAAGTCCAGCCGAGCCCCAGGGCACCAGGGCGCACGTTCACAGGGCTGCGCTCTCACAGGCCACAGCGGAGGGGGAATCCCCTCTGGCTCAGGGCTAGCCCCCCTCATGACGGGCCAGAGCTGGCGTGGGCACCTCTCCCGGGGCGGAAATTCACAAGTCCAGCTCCACGGCCAGGCTCCGTTTGCGGACCGCAGGGTGAACACCATCGAAGCCAGTGGGGTCACCCTGGATTTACACCAGGGTAAATCCAAGCAGAGTTTGCACCAGCGTGCGATGCACGCAGCTCTGAGCCCGGTGCTGGGCGGATCAGCTGGCCTGAGTGTGCAGGAGGTGACCCTGGACTCCGGGGAAGGGCTCGACTGTTCTGTGACTGTCACCCCCTCCCGCCTCGCAGCCCCTGCTGGGAAATCTGACCCGGTCTCCATGTGTCCAGCAGGCCTGGCCCTGCAGGCTCTCTGCCCTGTGAGCTGAGGCCCAGGGTGGGCGGTGAGAGCCCTGGGATACTCACAGCTCAGTGACGTTCTTTGGGATCCCCTTGGGCAGGGACTTGAGGTGTTTGTTGCTGCAGCGAACGACCGTGTCCAGACAGGTGCACTCCTGAGGGCACTGTGGGCGTGGGACGCACCCTGTCTCCTCCTGGCCTGCAAAGGGGGGCACAGCAAATAACGGGCCCATCCAGATCCAGGCTCTTGCCCAGTCCTGGGGGCAGAGATTCCCACACTCCAAGGCCAGAAGGGCCCTGCACTGCACCTGCCCCCCAACCCCAAGAGCCCCTAGCGCAGACGCTAGACAAACATCCGCCCATGCTAGAGAATCCACCTTCCCCCAGGTCACCTGTTCCAACAGTTACTTCCTCCCTGGCACTGATACACGCCTGGTTTCCAGCCTGAGCACATCTCACTCCAGCTTCCAGCCCCAGGCTGGGTTAGACCTTCCTCGGCTGGACTGGCCGCCAGTGGCCACCTCCCAGTACCCGTTCCCCCTGGCAATACTTGTGGGCCATAATCAAGTCACCCTTTCACTGTCTCTCTGGGAAACCAAGCAGACGGGGCTCCGGGCTCCAGCACGACAGGGCAGGTTTTCCTCAGTCTCATGTGGCCTTAATCAAAACCAAACCAAGGCTAAAAATCAAAATGTCGCAGCCCAGCCCCCGCTCAGCCACGCTCTGTGTCGGAGCCCAGCCGGGATGTGGGCAGAGCTAGGACTGAGAGGTTGGTGTGGGAGCGAGTCAGTGCCGCTGGTGCCGGGTGGCAGCAGCGCCCAACGTGACCAGCCGGGAAGCACCCGCTGGGGGACCCTGCTGTGGGGTCACCCTCGTCGGCCACCCCTGCTCAGCCCCTCGTGGCGCCTGTGAGTTACCTTCCTCACACCTGAAGTCGGGGAAGGCCACATCCTGGAGCGGGATCTGCCGCAGGAAGTCGGGGTTCTGGCAGCGCGGGTTCCCCGTCACGATCTTCCTCCTCCGCAGCCAGTCGCTCAGCCAGGCCAGCCGGCAGTTACAGTTGAAGGGATTAGCCAGCAGGTTCCTACGCAGCAGAGGGGCAGAGCAGGGCTAACATGGTGGCAGCAGGGCTGGGCACCTGGAGTCCACACGGCTCCCAGCTCCTGAGCCAGTGGGGCCTGAGCCAAGCCTCAGGCGTGTGCATCTGTGATGTTATGAGTGTGAGCTAATCTCTCATTGGCCAGAAGGAGTTAATTACCTCCCAGACTGACCTGCCCCATGGCCAAACTTTAGAGTCTGGTTAGGAAGATCTGTAAATGAACAGAGCTTTGAAATGCAGCCGGCATTGTTAGAGGTAGAAGGGGAGGTGTTTGCTCAGGGCTTGGGATGTCAGCAAACAAGTCCTGTCTATTGCTAGAGCTTTGATTCAAAGATCAAAAAAGGAATGTTAACATTTAGGAAGACACTTGAGTGAAATAGGATTATTGTCTATGTGTCTCTTTGAAGGTTGTGGTAACCTGAATCTGAACTGTTTAATGGGTAAATTCCCCTGTGCTAATTGCCAGGATGTTTGGGAGAAGGAGAGTTAAGCTTATTGTTTTCTCAGGCCAAAAGGCTGCTGGAAATGTATAAAAACCCTGGGACACGACCCTGCTTCATCTCAGATCTGCTTTGGGTTTCAAGAGGGGGAAACCTTAAGCCACAAGGATTGAGATCCCCAGTCACTGACTGGAGTCACCCTGAATATGGACATTGGACTGTAACCTCTGGACTATTTCTAAAAGGACTTTTGGCTACTACAAGCTCATCTCTGCTGTGCATGTGAACCTCAAGAATTAAATTCAAGTCTGTCTGTATATTGATCTTTCAACCAACTCTCTCTTTCCTTTTTTAATAAATTTTAGCTTAGTTAATAAGGGTTGGCTATAGTGTGTATTTTGGGCCTGGGTGTGCGGCTGATCATTTGGGATTGGAAGAACCTTTTCTTTTATATGATAAGATAAGATTTTCAGTGACCTTCATCATATCTGACAGGTGTGTCTGGATGGAGGCCTGAGGCTGGGAACTTTAAGGGAACTGCGTTGTTTGGATTCTGAGTAACCAGTGAGGTGCTACAGAAGCTGATCTGTGCTGGTTGGTAAATCTAAGTATTGGAATAACCACCAGCGTCTGGGGTTTGTCTGCCCCGTTCTGTTTGCAGTTCACTCTGACTGAGTGACCTCAGCTGGCTCCCACATGGTTACAGCATCACCCACCCCAGAGCCCAGCGCCAGGGGGGCGGGAAGGGGAGGGCCGGGTCCCCAAGCCGGGCTGAGCCTGCTGGGAGAGGCAGAGACCGCAGGGACGCCTCGACTCACAGCGTTGAGAGTGACTGCAGCGTGTCGAAGGCGCCGGGCGCGATGGTGCTGATCTGGTTGTCGTAGAGTGAGAGCAGGCGCACGCTGCGCAGCCCCGTGAAGCTGTCGTTGTGGATGCAGCTGATGCGGTTGTTTCGCAGCATCCTGGGAGGAAGGGAGAGAGCAGCGGGAGCGTTAATGACCCCGGAGTGGCGCCCTGTCGCCACACCAGCTGCACCCGCCCTCTGCCCACCTCGCACCCAGGAACCCTCAGTGCAGTGAGACTCGGCCCCGCTCCGCCAGGGGCACTGCCACGCGCACGGGGTGCTGGGCGCACGAACCCCCCGGGAGCACCCCAGGGACTCAGGCCAGCTGGGGCCTGGCCCACACTAGCAGCAAACCGATGCCCCATGTCAGCGCAGCAACGCTGCCTATAGCAGGGGCAGCACCTGAGGGTGGCACCACCAGGGGCGGCACCAGGCACCAGCATGCCAAGCACATGCCTGGGGCAGCAAGCCACGGGGGGTGCTCTGCCGGTCGCCACAAGGACAGCAGGCAGGTTGCCTTTGGTGACATGCTTGCGGAGGGTCCACTGGTCCCGCAGCTTCAGCGGACCTCCCACAGGCTGCTGCCGAATCTGCGGGACCAGGGACCTCCCACAGGCATGCCTGCCTGCCGTGCTTCGGGCGGCAAAATCCCTAGAGCCGCCCCTGGGCACCACGCCCCGGCTGTTCCCCAGCCCTCCCACCCCCTGCCCCGGGAGCGAGGAAGGGCACGAGGCACCCTCCTGCCCCGACAGCACCGGGGTAAGTGGGGGGGTCGCCCCAGGGCTGGGATGAGTGCGGGTGGCAGGCAGCAGGCAGTCGGAAGCAGCTATGATCAGGCTCTGTGCCAGGGCAGGGCTGCAGCGGGAGGCCGCCCTGAGTGGGCAGCGCCGGCTGGGGGAGTTGCAGGGGCCCGTTCTCAGGAGCAGGCAGCGCACAGGGTGCAGCACGAGGCACCCAGAGGGAGGACGCAGGCACGGGGTGCAGCACGAGGCATTGGGTTCAGCCTCACCCAGGCCCCGGTGAAACCCACCCACAGCCCCTGCTGCGAGATCTGGGCACGGCTCCACTCACAGGGTCCGCAGCCCCGCCAGGCCCCGGAACATGCTGCTGCGCACCGACTCCAGCTGGTTGGCCGTCAGGTGCAGCTCGCTGACGGATGCTGCCCCCTCGAAGGCCCCGTCCTCAATCTCTGTCACCTTGTTGTTGCTCAGGTTGCTGGGGAGAGAGGGGAGCGGCAGGCTGGGCCTATGTAGGGGATGGGGGATGCAGCCCCCCAGAGAGCCACCCCTGTGCACTGCGGGCCATCACCTGCTGGGTCGCATCCCTCTCCCCTGTGGGGTCCAGTCCTACGTGAGTGGGAACACGGGCCGGCTTGGGGCGTCAGTCCAGGCCCGGCTGCTGCGGAGAAGGTGCAGGGCACCCCCCCAGTGGGCACTAGTAGAATAACCGGTCCAGGGGTGAGGGCTCCTCCTGGCCCCTGTCCATGAGAGGCTGGCTTGTGCCCTGAAATGGCAGGTTTACTGTAACTCGGGCTGTCCTCACTAGCCACAGAAATGCGCACTCCTGCTCAGCTCGTGACATCTTGTGTCAGTGAGTTCCACAGGTTAATGATGCATCGTCAGCCTCTCCCTATGCAGGTCCTGCGTGCGGTATCTCACACGCCTGCACCGCGGCCACGAGGACTCGCTGGGGTCGTACTCACATTTTTTTCAGGTGTGGGAGTTTTTTGAAGAGCCCCGTGGCCTCCAGCACTGAGATTTCGTTGTTGTTCAGGCGTCTGGGGGTGGAGGAGGCAGGGAGAGAAGAACAAAGATGGAAGCGATGAGACCCAGGCAGCGCTCGCCCCCCTGGGAGGAATAACGGAAGCCCCCAGCCTCCCCTCACTGAACCGCGTGGGGGCGTTACGCGGGGGTCTGCGGGCTCTGGCAAGGCGAGTGAGCGTGCGACAGACAGATCAGCGCGTAGGGTGGGGGGGGGTCTTACAGCTCTGCCGTGGCCTGTGGGATGCGCTCCGGGAGCTTGGTGAGTTTCAGGTTGGAGCATTCTACCACGCTGGCCTCGCAGCGGCACTTTGGGGGGCAGCCCACGTCGCTGCTGCACTCACTGTTCAGCTGCTGATCCTCCACGCCTGCCACAAGAGACACGCCAGGGAGGGGCAAGACACCAGCCACCGCCCTGCTGGGGGGGCCGGGCTGGCCTGCCACACTCTGGCCCCAGTGCAGTGAGGCCAGCAGGGGGCAGCACAGTCCACCGCGCATGGAGCTGCACCTTCTGCTTCCCCGGGTTTAGGAGCAGATGCCGTTTCCCTGCAGCCATCAGGGGGGTTCAGGGCCACCCCTGCCCCACATGGGGGGTGAGGCCCCACCCCGAGATCCCCCAGTCGCAGCGCCCAGCTGCTCTCTGCTAGAAGCCCAGCCAGGACCCGGCAACTGGGTGTGGGGAGGGGCCACGACTGCTTTTCTTCTCTCATTCAACCTCCATCCCAGCCCCTGCGCCCGCGCCCTGCCCTCGCTGTGTGCCTGGCAGGCTCGAGGCCACGATCTGCAGCCGATTCCTGGGCGTGTGCAGGATTCCTGCTCTGTGCCTGCGGGGGGCGCTGGCTGCGTGGCAATCGCTCCCTGGAGCCAGACACTGCACTGGCTTTGCCATCGCTCGGGGGCTGTGTGAGGCCAGGCTGGGTTAGGGCCATTCGCTGCCTCTGGAGCCAGACCCCTGGGTGCCAGCAGCGGGCAGCACTATCTGTGCCAGGCCGGAAAGCCGGGCCGTGGGAATCCTGCATGGCACCATACCCAGCTACCCAGAGACCCAGCGCCTGAGCCTTGCGGGACGTCACACGGCAAAGCACAGCCCGTCCGAGAGAGGGCCCCGGACACTTCCCGTGCAGATACATCCCCTCAGCCCCGGCTCCCGCTCGCATAGCTCTGCTTACCTGGGATAAAGTACTGCTCCTTGGCTGCGGAGAGAAAGGCACAAGCTTGTTAGTGGGGGGAGGAGGGACCGCTGGGCACAGCCAGTGGTGCCTGGCGAGAGCTCTGGTGCACTGGCACCAGGGCTCGAGCCCCGGCTCTGCCTCTAACACACCAGCTGAGCTTGGGCAGGTCCCTCCAGGTCCGTGCCTCGGTTTCCCCTCCTCCCTTCTGTCTACATGGCTTGGGAGCTGGGCAGGGCGAGGTGTGACGCGGTGCCTCTGCAGGGCCCAGCACCCCATGGCTCAGTTAAGGCCTCTGGATAGTGCTGCACTAGCAGCAGCCCGAGGGGAAGCCCCCAACAAGCATCGGGGGGGCGGGGGCAGCGACAGCAGTTGCACGGATGGACGCTCTGGTTCCCAGGGAAGGGGCTAGGGCTGGAGGAGCAGGAGCCCAGGTTCCAGCTTCCCTGTGGCTGCGTGGAGACTCGTCCTCTGCCTGCTCAGCACACAAGGGCACTGGCCTCTCGCTCCCTTCACTGCTTAGCCTGAAGGACTGTCCCCGTCCCCCAGCCCCCAGGGTCCCGTGGCTGCAGGGGGGCAGGGAAGGGCCCCGGGCAGAGAGGACGGACGCACCTGAGCAGCGGAACTTCTTGCTCTTGATCTGGCCGATGCGTTTGTTGGCCAGGCGGCGCGGGCTGGCGCAGCGGGCCCCGCTGGTCTCAATGGGGTTGGCGCGCAGGAAATCCGCCAGCCACCGCAGGTTGCAGTCGCAGATGAAGGGGTTCTGAGCCAGGTGCCTGGGGCGGATGCAGAAGGGAGGAGGGGGATGCTGGCGCCAGCGCTGAGCGTTACTGGCCAGGCCCTGAGCTGCGGGTGCCGGCCGCTATGGGCAGGGCCTCGGCTCGCAGCTTGCCCCTGGGCCCAGGCAGAGAGCGCCAAACCCAGCAGGGCCGCTCTAGGGTAAATTCCAGCAACCTCTGGCCTGGCCCCCCTCCGCTCCCTGGGGCCTGCCCCCCAGCCCCAGCCAGCTCCATGCTGCCTCACTGAGCCCTGCTGCAGGGGGCTGCAGCACATGGGGCTGGGATACCCCCCACTCCCGTTGCTCTGACTTACCCAGTTCCAGGGTTTCTTCCCCTCTTGGCCCCGGGGGAGCCCAGGACCTGGAGGGCTTGAAGGCCCCTTTGCCCACCCCCCAGCCCCGGGGCTGCACCTCCTGAACCAGAGCCTGCCCCAGGCGCCTGCCTCACGTGGGCCATGCAGGGCGGGCAGGAACCCCCCCAAGCTCTGGGACTTGGCAGCTGGCGCTGCCTGGCACTCACAGTGTCTGGATGGCCCGCAGGGGGGCGAACGTGCCCTTGGCCAGGCCCTGCAGCTTGTTGTCGTACAGCGAGAGCAGAGAGAGGCTCTGCAGGTCCCCGAAGGCGTCGGCGTGGATGCAGTTGATCTTGTTGGCATTGATGAGCCTGGGGGGGCAGGAGACGTCAAACAGAGATGCAGGCCGGCCCTGCTCCGGGCCCCACCGACACTGGGGCTGGCACGCCGGGTTCCCGAGAGCAACCCCCCACCCCCTGCCAGAGCCACCGCATCCTTACAGAAGCTGCAGCGCGTGGAGTCCCCCGAAGACGCCCCTGGGCAGGTCTGTGATCTTGTTCCCATACAGCACGCTGGAAAAGACAGAGCCGGTCGCTCGCACGCAGCCCCCCGGGTATTGGCTGAGCCCCCATCAAGCGACCGGGGATCCCCACAGGACCCCAGCCAGGAGCACAGATCCCCCCACCTCGGCCCCACAGACCCCAGCTTTAGCGACCCCAGCACAGGCCCCCAGGCCTCGGCCCTGGCCAGGGATCTTACCTCCGCCGCCAAACCAGACCACCTCACGGTGCAACGGGCAACAGACAGGGCTGTTCATCCTCACTCCAGAGAGGTCAAGGACCAAACCTGCAGGGGGCTGCAGGTCAGGAGTGAGGGGCACCAGCAGACCTGGGGGTGCTCAGAGCTGGGCTGTCAGGGGCTGCGGGTCGGGAGTGAGGGGCACCGGCGGAGCTGGGGGCGGACCCAGAGCTGGGATGGGAGGGGACTGTGAGTTGGTAGTGAGGGGCATTGGCGGAGCTGCTGGGGGCTCAGGGCTGGACTGGCAGGGGCTGTGGGTCGGGAGTGAGGGGCAGTGGTGGAGCTGCTGGGGGCTCAGGGCTGGACTGGCAGGGGCTGTGGG
>NC_133784.1:6213940-6223513 GCF_003597395.2 Chelonoidis abingdonii
GGGCAAGGGCTGTGGGGTGGCTGGGCGGGTGCCCTGGAAGGCCTGGGGGCAGGCCAGGCACTGCTGAGGGCATTGGCAGCCCTGGGCAGAGGGGCAGGAGATGGGTCTCTCCCCCACAGGCCCTGCAGGGATGACAGGGCTGTGGCAGGCGCATGTCCTGAGGTGAGGGTGACGGGCTGGTGGATGGACTTGCAGGAGTGGGGCTGGGGATGGCCCGGGAGGCAGAAGCCTCAGCTGTCACGCTTGGTAGCCCAGCCAGTTGTGAGTCTGGGTCCTTAGGGATCCCCTTCCAGCACTCTGAACCCCTCAGCCCCAGTCTGGGGTCCCCTCCTGCACCCCAAACTCCTCGTCCCCAGCGCCCGCACCCCCCGCCGGAGCCCTCACCCCCTGCACCCCAACCCTCTGCCCCTTATCCCCAGCCTCACCCCAGAGCCCGCGTCCACATTGAAAACTTCTCAGATGAATGAAGGCTGGAGGACAATCACCCCACCTTCCGGTAACACACTACCAGTGCCTCCCTCACGTCCAAACTAAGCTGCTGCCAGCCTGCCTTCACCAGCTCCTGTGCCTTTGACTTGGGCCTGAGCACCATAAAACAGCGCTACGTACACTAACGAAGCCTTTGGTTAAGTTTGTTAGCATATGTATTGTGCTGTTAAGAATGAATGCCTTGGGGGGGTGGAGCCGCTGGCATGGGGCCATGCAGTGGTCCCCCATCTTTCCAGTGCCCCGTACCGGCTAGAAATCTCCTGCAGGTACCGGGTACCGGGGGTACCACTGTATTGGCACTCCTGCCAGTAGTGGCGAAGGCAGCCAGGAGGGCATGTGGAAGCCCTGGCCGGGCCGGAAAAGCTCACCAAGCAGCGCAGCCGGCAGCTCACTCGGCACCAGCACCACCCGGTGTCAGGCAGACCTTTCCAGGGGGCCCATTGACTGTTCTGCCCTGGGGCCTGGAATTGCTGTTGGCAGGTCTGAGGGCTGGGTTCACCCCACAGGCACCCTAAGCCCCATTGGCACCTGCTGCGTGAGCCTGGGGCAGAGGGGCCCAGTGCCAGGGGACTCTACTGGGCACGGAGCTCAGGGACCACAGAGTACCAGGACAGGAGCAGTGCCCCTCAGGCTCCTCGTGGGCTGAGACCCCAGAGGCAGCTGCAGGCACGTGGGGCAGGAGTGGAGGGCGATGGGGCAGAGGCGTGGAGGGCAGTGCTGGGCATGCCCAGGGTCAGGCTTGGGGCACTTACATTCGCCGCAGCTTCTTGTAGGGCGAGAAGGCCCCAGCGGGGACGGATCTGATCCCGTTCAGCTCCAGGCGTCTGTGGGGAGACAGAAAATGAACCAAACCTGCCCGTCCCCCTGGCCGCCTACTGCAGCCCGGCCTCTCCCAGCAGGGGGCACTGTGGGGGCACAGTGGGGCGCTGGCTGGTGGGGAGCTGCCCCAGACCCACCTCTCCCTGCAGGGGCGCTCTCAGGGCGCGGGCTCGCCCTGGGCTGCTCAGCTGGAGTTCCTGACGGAGATTTGCTCTGCTTACAGTTTGGGCGAAGTGCTGGGGGAACAGGCAAGCAGGGCCACAGCACCCCGGGGGCGGGTGTTGCTGGGGAACTGGGGCAACTGGCTTGTCCAAGGGTTGGCACCAGCCTCCTGCTTCCTACGGCCGCCCTGATGAACGACTCCTTTCCCAGGGAATGGGCGGCCCTGGCAGCTCCCGACCGGCTCCCGAGGGAGGGGACCCCCAGGCTGAGCAGGAGTCACCAGGGCAAGAAGGGGCCCTGCTCGGAGCTCACAGCCCTCTGGGGCCTCTGGTGTGGGGCCCTGGGCATCGTTGGCAAGGGGCAGGCCATAAGCGGGACCATGCAGATGCTGGGGCAGGGGATGGTGCAGGCAGGGTTAGTTGGGGAGCCCCCACTCGGTTCCCTGGCCTGTTCCATGGGGTGAAATGCCCCACCGTGGAGGGTTACTGCCACAGCTCCGCTCGGCAGCGCCTGAGGGGGATCCAGCACCCCCGAACAGTCTGTGTGTGCACGGGAGACAGTGCATGTGCAAACATGTGTGCACAGATGTGTGTGACTGTGCGCGTGTGCAGGGAAGTGTGCATCGTGGGGCGTTCGGCGGGCAGGGACCCCTCAGCTCTGCCTTGTCACGCAGCCCCATGGGCACTGCGAAGCCGTTAACGGCAGAATCCAGCCCCGTGTCCATGGGCCCCACCTGGCTGGACGGAGCAGGGACGGCGGCAGGGGAGTGTTTGTAGCCTCATTGCCCCTCAGCAACCCCAACCGCCCTGCAGCTGGGAGTGACCGGATCATTCGGGGCCATGTGGTCGCAGGGCGCAGGCTGGGGGTGGGATGCAGTGAGCGGCAGTGGGGGGGCTGAGCAGGGACGTGGCCGGCTGGGGGTGGGGACTGAGGTGGAGCAGGGCTGGATTGTGGGTGGGGCCATGGCGGGACAGGGAGCCATGTGACTCACCCAGAAGGCAGGAGCCCTTGTGGCCAGTAAAAAGTGGGGGGGCCTGGTCCCCGGCTCCCGGTTCTGGGGCCGTGCAGGAGGACCCAGGGGTCTGGCTCCCGGTTGTGAAGCACCGAGGTAGGGGGCTGTGACAGCTGCGTGCCCATGCCCAGGGCCGGTGCAACCATTTAGGCCAACTAGGCGGTTGCCTAGGGCGCCAAGATTTGGGGGTGCCAAAAAGTGGCGCCCCCCAAAATTTTTTTAAATGGTTGCAGCCGCTGCTGCTGGAGGGGCTGAGCTGCCGGCAGCAGCAGCTGCCTGCCGCCGGCAGCCCAAGGTGTCCCCCGGGTCAGGGTGCCGCCACGCCGGTTCAGCGCGCCCCTGAGGTCAGTGCGCCGCCCGGCGACGCTGGGCAGGCCCAAGGGCGCTCAATCCCCAGGGTCAGGGAGTTCCGCCGCCGCGGCAGCAGGCCGGGCGCTCCCATCCCCCAGGGCTCAGGAGCCGCCGCCGCCGGGCAGCCCAGGCGGGTTCCCACCCGGGGTCAGGGAGCCGCCGCCGCAGCCCTCAGCAGCCTCAGGGAGCCCCTACACCGGGGTCAGGGACCGCCGCCGCGACCCGGCAGCCCAGGGCGCCCCCCCCCTCCCCCCCCCCGGGGGTTCAGGGAGCCGCCTCCACGACACCGGGCAGGCCCAGGGCCGCCCCCCCAGGGTCAGCGGGGAGCCGCCGCACGGCAGTGGGCCGGCAGCCCAGGGGCGCCCCCCTGCGGGGTCAGGGAGCCGCCGCCCGCAGTCCGGACAAGGCGCCAGGGTGCGCCGCCCCCACCCGGGGTCAGGGAAGCCGCCGCCGCAGCGGACAGCCGCCAGGGCGACGGCCCCCCGGAGGTCAAGGGAGCCGCGCGGCGCGACCCGGGCAGCCCAGGGCGCGGCCCCCCCCCCGGGTCAGGGAGCCGTGGCTCAATGGGCCTGTGGCAGCTCCCACCGGAGCCGCAAGACCCGCGCGCGGGGCGGGGAAATGTCCCGGTGCCTAGGGCGCCAGAAACCCTAGCGCTGGTCCTGCCCATGCCCCACATGCTCCCCCCACGGGGGCCCGGGCGCACTCACATCTCCGTCATGCCCTCGGGCAGGTTGGCGGGGATGGCGGTCAGCCCCTTGCTGCGGCAGTCCACCACGCTGTCGCTGCAGGCGCACATGGCGGGGCAGGAGCCGGACGAGAGGCTGCAGACGTGGGCGCGGGCGGCGTCCGTTTGTCCTGCTGGGGGGGAACCAGAGGCCGAGTGAGATGGGGCCCGCCGGGTGGGGACAGGGAGCTCAGGGTGCGGCTGGGGCTGGGCTGGGCTGAGATGCGACATCGCTCCCCCCTCGTACCTCCGAAGAGCCTCTTTGGTTCCTAGGGCACCAGCCCTGCAGCCTAGAGCAGCTCCCTGCCCTCAGGCAGGGCCCCCCGCAGCCCAGAGCGCCCCAGGCAGGGCCCCCCCACAGCCCAGAACCCCCCACATCCTGGACCCCCCTGGAGCCCAGAGCAGCTCCCTCCCCTCAGGCAGGGCTCCCCGCAGCCCAGAGCCCCCTACATCCTGGACCCCCCCAGCATGGCCCCCCCACAGCCCAGAGCCCCCCAGGCAGGGCCCCACCACAGGCCAGAACCCTCCACATCCTGAACCCCCCAGCAGAGCCCCCCCAGCAGCCCAGAGCCCCCTAAGCAGAGGCCCCCCGCAGCCCAGAACCCCCCACATCCTGAACCCCCCGGCAGAGCCCCCCCACAGCCCAGAGCCCCCCACATCCCAGACCGCCCAGGCAGGGCCCCTGCAGCCCCTCACCGGAGCAGCTGAACTCGTTCTTCTGGAGCTCGGGCAGGCTGGTGCCGCGGAGGGGGGGGGGCCCGGCGCACTGCGTGAAGAGCCCGATGGCGGGGCGCTGGCGGAGCCACTGTGCCAGCCAGCCCAGGTGACAGTCGCAGAACAGCTGGTTGGAATGGAGGCGGCTGGGGAAGGGCAGAGGGTCAGTGGTGGGGCCCCCCCATGAAGATATACCCGGCTGGGCCTCCCCGGCCCCCAGGGCCCATGGCCCCTCCCCCACCCCGGCGGACGGTGCGGGGGGCTTGGCTGGTGTGTCCCGGGGGGGCAGGCGGCAGGGGGATTGGCTGGTCTGTCCCGCACGGGGCAGGTGGCGGGGGGGCTCTGGTGGTTGCTGTCCAGCGGGGGGGGAGGGGAGACCACATGAGAGAGGGCTCTGGCTTGCTGCCCTGGCGGGGACGGCGGCAGGGGGGTGGGGAGGGGGCCTCGTGCTGGTCCTGTCCCAGCGGGGGAGGGGGGCAGAGCGGGGGGGCCTCTGGCTGGTCTGCTCCTGGTGGGGGGGAGGGGGGCCAAAAAAAGCGGGATGGTTGTACTATGTTGTTCTGCGGGAACCCCAGCTGACGAGTGCCAAATCAGACACAATTCTCAAACTGGGCAGTTACGCCCTAGGCTGGGTTTTTCCACCTTAAGGCAAACCAACCATAGCCAACAAAAGGACCTTTGGTGTCACCCCTCTTGGCTAACCACTAAGTAACAAGCAATTTCTTAGACAGAACTCCAGTCTCCGTATCACCACCAGTACCCACACTCTGGGTATAAGAATTGGTTATGAAACCACACACTCCAGTGAACGAAAAGGGTCTTCGGATCCCAAAGGACCCAAGCCCCGACCCAGGTCAATATTACTCGATTTTCACCCACAATCACCGCTGGTTGCCAATCCTTTAGAATCTAAAATCTAAGTTATTCATAAAAGGAACAAGATAGAGATGAAGCTGAATTGGTTTTAATGGACTCAAATTACATACAGTGGATGCCAAAGTCCTTAAGTTTCATGGCTTGAGCAGTGGATGGAGTAAAACTGCAAGTTCAAATACAAGTCTCTGGAGAACATTTCCCTGCTGGGCATGGGTCATCATCCTTTGGGCAGAGATTCAGATTGTAGCTAAGTCCTCTCCAGACGGATAAGAAAGCAGGATTTGAAGCAAGTGAGGAGAGCCATGGCTGTATCGCTTTAGACTTTCCCAGGTGTAATTAACAACTTCCTGTGATTTCTCTACTGTGTGAAAGTTACAGCAAAATGAAGTTGCAGTCACAATGTGGCGGCCGGTTTCCTGCACACCCTGCTGAAGTCCACATAAGGCGTATCGCTCCCTCAATGGGTCAATGTTGTGAGAGTGGAGGTCCTTAATGGCCACAAGCAGGCTAAGCTGAGCTGACACGAACTTGTCTGGGGTGTCAGCTCCCAGCGCCAGCATAAGTTTGAAGTACAGACAGTACAGTACCAATATTCATAACTCACTACAAAATGATAAGGCCAACAGACAGCATTAATCCTAACCGTAACTGTTGACCTGTGTCTAGACACGTTATGTGACCCCCTTTACCAATAGATTGTTTGCCAACTGACAAGAACCCTTGGTTCAACCCATTGTTCATATTGGTCCAGTTATATAATAATGTCATCGGGGGCTCTGACTGGTCGTCGCCCGGCAGGGGAGGAGGGTCGGGGGGACTCTGGCTGGTCTGTCCTGGCGTGGGAGGGGGCAGACGGGGGGCTCTAGCCTGGTCTTTCCCGAGGTGGGGACCTGAACCCATCTCCTCCCCACTCACAGGACGCGAACAACAACAACACAAGCACCACCCGCTTCCAGCTTCCAACACTCCCCGACTCCGGACCTTGTGGGCGGGGGCTGGGGGCGTGGGCCCGGTGTGGGTGGGGGAGGGTGTGGCGTCCCTGGGGAGGTCCCTGGGGGGGTGGCTGGCAGGGGTGTGGACAGGGAGGGAACCCGTGGCCCGGGGGCGGGGAGACCCCAGCGAGGGATGTTCCCCGTGGAAGGTCTGGGAGTGGGATGGGGAGGGCGCATAGTCTGTGGGCCCTGAGGATAGGAAGGCCGGGATGTCCCCCATTGGTGGGGGGAGGGGCCTGTGGCCCTGGGCTGGGGGGCCGGGAATGGGCCCCGGGGGGGGGGGCTGGGGGGTGGATGGGGAGGGGCCTATGGCCTGGGGCTGGGGGCGGGAGGCCGGGATGGGCCCTGTGGGGGGAGGGGTTTGGGGGGTTGCAATGGGGAGGGCTAATGGCCCGGGCCTGGGGTGGCTGGAGGTCCGAGGGGAATGGCCTTGGGGTGGTCTCTGGGGGGTGGGGGACGGGCCAATGGGCCCTGGGGCGGGGAGGCCCCAACCGGCTATATCTCATGGGGGCCCCACCACGACCCTCTGCCCTTTCCAGCCGCCTCCATTTTCCAACAGCGTTTCTGCGATGTCACCTGGTGCGCTGGCACAGTTGGCTGCCGCCAGCGCCCCCCATTCGCGGCTTCTTCACGCAGTGCGCGGGCCCCCCCCTCCGCGGCACCAGGCCTGCCCGAAGCTCCAGAAGACGAGTTCACTGCCTCCGGGTGAGGGGCCTGCAAGGGCCCCCCTGCCCTGGGCGGTCTGGATTGGTGGGGGGCTTCTGGGCTGTGGGGGGGCTCTGCCCGGGGGTTCAGGATGTGGGGGTTCTGCGCTGCGGGGGCGACTCTGCTTAGGGGCTCTTGGGCTGCTGAGGGGGGCTTTGCGGGGTTCAAGGTGTGGAGGGTCTGGCCTGTGGTGGGGCCCTGCCTGGGGGGCCTGGGCTGTGGGGGGGCCATGCTGGGGGCGGTCCAGGATGTAGGGGCTCTGGGCTGCGGGAGCCCCTGCCCTGAGGGAGGGACCTGCCTTGGGCCCTCAGGGGTGGTCCAGGTTACGTTTGTGGGGGTTCGGCTGGGGGCCCTGCCTGGGGGCGCTCGGCTGCGGCGCCTGCCTGAAGGCATGGGAAGCTGCTCTAGGCTGCGGCTGGTGCCCTAGGAACCAAAGAAGGCTCTCGGAGTACGGGGGGGGACTGATGTCGCATCTAGCCGCAAGCCCAGCCCCGCGCACCCCTGGATGTCCCTGTCCCACCCGCGGGGCCCGCATTCTATCGGCCCTCTGGTTCCCCCCAGCAGGACACAAACGGACCGCCGCCCTGGCGGCCCACGTTCGCAGCCTCTCGGTCCGGCTCCTGGCGCGCCATTGTGGCGCCTGCAGCGACAGCGTGGTGGACTTTGCCGCAAGCAGAGGGCTGAACCGCCATCCCCCCAACCTGCCCGAGGGCAGTGGACGGGAATGTTGGAGTGCGCCCGGGCCCCCGTGGGGTGGAGACATGTGGGGGAATGGGCAGGACCGCGGCTAGGTTCTGTGCCCCTAGGCACCGGGAGACATTCTCCGCCCGCGGCCGCGGGTCCTTGCGGCTCCGGTTGGAGCTGCCACAGGCATGAGCACGGCTCTGACCCGGGGGGGGCGCGCCCTGGGCTGCCGGGTCGCGCCGCGGCGGTCCCTGACTCCGGGGGGGTCCGCCCCTGGGGCTGTCGGCGCGGCGGCGGCTTCCCTGCCCCGGGGGCGCGACACCCTGGGCCTGTCGCTGCGGCGGCGCTCCCTGACCCCGGGGGGGCGCCCCTGGGCGCCGGCCACTGCCGGCGGCGGCTCCCGCTGACCCTGCGGGGGGCCGGCCCTGGGCTGCCGGGTCCGTGGAGGCGGCTCCCTGAACCCGAGGGGCGGGGGGGGGGGCGCCTGGCTGCCGGGTCGCGGCGGCGGTCCCTGACCCCGGGTGGGGGGTCCCTGGCTTCTGGGCCTGCGGCGGGCGGCTCCTGACCCCGGGGGGAGACCGCCTGGGCTGCCCGCGGCGGCGGCTCCTGATCCCTGGGGGGGGAGCGCCCTGGCTGCCTGCGTGCCGCGCGGCGGCTCCCTGACCTGGGGATGGAGCGCCCTTGGGCTGCCGCGCGCCGGCGGCGCCTGACCTCAGGGCGCGCGCGCTGAACGGCGCACCCTGACCCGGGGAACACCTTGGGCTGCCGGCGGCAGGCAGCTGCTTCGCTGCCGGCAGCTTCTAGCCCTTCCAGCACACTCGGCTGCCACCATGTTGAAAGATTTGGGGTGGCCCACTTTTTGGCCCCCAAATTTTGGCGCCCTAGGCAACGCCGCCTGTGGCCTAAATACGGTTTGCACCGGCTCCCTGGGCATGCGGCAACGCAGCTTGTCAACAGCCCCCTCCTCCGGTGCTCACACCGGGAGCCAGTACCCCGGGTCCTCCTCCACGGCCCCGAGAACCTGGGAGCCGGGGACCAGGGCCCCCCACCTTTACTGGCCACAAGGGCTTCCTGCCTTTGGGTGAGGTCACATGCCTCCCTGTCCCGCCTGGCCCCCACCCAACACCCGCCTCCACCTCAGTCCACCCCAGCCGGCCACGTCCCTGCTCAGCCCACCCACTGCCGCTCACGAGTCCACACCCCCGCCGCCGCCTGCACCACAATGGCCCCCGAATAATCTACTGAGTAGACTCTCCAAGCTGCAGGGCGGTTGGTGGTGCTAGGGGCAATGACTACAAACACTCCCGCGCCGTCCCCTCCGTCCAAGCCCAGTGGGCCCAATGACACGGGCTGGATTTCGCCTTACGGTTCAGCATGCCCTCTGGGGCTGCGTGACAAGCAGATGCTGAGGGTCCCTGCCCGCCGACGCGCCCGCCACGTATGGCACTCACTTCCCTGCCCGAGCTCACAGTCACACGAATCTGATGCAACTGTTGCAATGCACTGTCTCCCCGTGCACACACAGGACTGTTCTGGGGTGCTGGAGATCCCCCTCAGGCGCTGCGAGGCGGGCTTGTGGCAGTACCCTCCCCGGCTGTGGCATTTCACCCCATGCGAACAGGCCAGGGACCGAGTGGGGGGCTCCCAACTAACCCTGCCTGCACCATCCCCTCCCAGCATCTGCATCGGTCCCGCTTTTTATGGCCTGCCCCTTGCAACGATTGCCCAGGGCCCCACACCGAGGCGCCCAGGGGGGCTGTGAGCTCCGAGCAGGGCCACCTTCTTGCCCTGGTGACTCCTGCTCAGCCTGGGGGTTCCCCCCCTCGGGAGCCGGTCGGGGAGCTGCCAGGGCCGCCCATTCCCTGGGGAGGAGTCGTTCATCAGGTGCGGCCGTTAGGAAGCAGTAGGCTTGGTCCAACCCTTGCGACAAGCAGTTTGCCCCAGGGTCCCCAGCAACACCGCCCCGGTGCTGTGGCCATGCTTGCCTGTCCGCCAGCACTTCGCCCAACTGTAAGCAGACAATCTCGTTCAGATCTCTTCTCTTT
>NC_133784.1:6223538-6238499 GCF_003597395.2 Chelonoidis abingdonii
GCCCCCGCCGCTGGGACAGACCAGCCAGAGCCCCCCCCACCACATGCTCCCCCTGCCAGGGAGCAGGGGGGCTGCGCGAAGGGGTCCCCGCTCTGCGGTACAAGGAGAGAGTCGGTCACACCCCTGGCTAGCAAGGCCCACGACAGGTCTCTGGCCCCGGTTTGCTCAGCAAGGCTTCGCCGGACTGGCCGCCCCAGACAGCCTGTTCCCGGAGCTGGCACCTGGAGACCGGGCAGGGGGGAGCTCCCGACCCCGACAGCCGAACTCACGGCTCGACTCCAGCCCGCGCCCCCGGGAGACGCGGAGAGCCCCTGCCCCCCCACTTACAGAACCTCCAGCCCCCGCAGCGCGCGGAAAGCCCCGTCCTCGATACAGCCAATCTGGTTCTTGTCCAGCTGCCTGCACAACAAAAGGGGACCCCGTTTTGCTGAACAGATTCCGGGCCCCTGAATGTCCTGAGCACTCTCCAAACACAGGGTAAGCACCAGGCCCTGTCTGGCAGAGCAACCGCTGCAGACCTGGCACTGGAGGGGGTGGCCCTTGGCAGAACTGTGGGGTGAGGCTTATGCAGTACCTGCCCCCATGAGGCCCCCTCCTGACCTGAACTAAGCAGATATCACCTCAGATGTGCCCAGGGGCAGGGCTGGGGCCCCTGGGCACCCCCATGCATCCTGGCTGTGAGCCCAGGGGCTGCCCCATTGCCATGGAGACGTGGCTGTCCTGGGCTGAGCCCCCTCATTGCCACGCTCGGTGGATCATCCTGCCCCTGCTGCCTGGCACTGTGTGCCATCGTTCATGGCAGGCAGAGGCGGGCAGGCTAGGGGTCCTGCTGCACCGTGCGCTCCCACTGCACAGAGTGGGAAGGGCTGTGCGGTGCAGGGCAGCACCCATCTGTGTGCATCCCTGGGGAGCAGCAGAGCACGGGACACCCCAGGGACTCCAATGCAACAAGCCCGAGCTGGAGGCGGGAGACCGTAACACCCCCCCACACACACAGTCCTCATGGCTTTCTGCATCCCGAAACCCATCCTTCCCCAGCTGGACTCCCCATACTCCAGCACCCCCAGGATGCATGATCCTGGAGCAAAGCACCGGGGATCCCCTGGCAGAGCTCGGGGGCTCGTCCCGGAGGTGGAGAGGAGCCAGGCCGGAGGAGCGGCTGGACCATGGCGACTCACAGGTTCTTCAGGTCGGTGGCTCCACGGAAGGCTTTCCTCGGCACGGCCTGGAGGAGGTTCTCACTCAGGTCCCTAGGGAAACAAAACGTGGGCGGTGAAATCAGCGAAGACCCGAAAGCGACGTCCCCTCCCTGAAAGTGGGGCAGGCGCTGGGGGAACCGGGACGTGTCAGGTCAGCTCAGTGCCCCTGGCTGGTATCGCCTGGCCAGGGGGCAGGAACAGCCAGGGCCGAAGGCAGGGCTAATGATCAAAAGTCACATCACAAAATGCTCTGTCGGCACGAAGTCGGGTTTGCAGACTATCCTCAACCACACCTCCAGTCTGCAGAGGGCAGCAGAGCGCTGCCCATGGCTGGGTTCCTGATGCTGTGTACTATCTGGTACCACAGCAGTACCACCATTGACCAAGCTTTAGGGGGCTGTAGCGCTCCTACACTCTCTGGTGTTGAGTGTGCCAGACACTCCTCCCTACTCTGGAGAGACCTGGGTTTCTGGGCTCCGCCCTGTGCCAGCTGCCGCACCCACTGTCCTCCCACGAAGCGCAAATCATCAACAGTGACCACCCCTCCAGGCCAGAGCACAAGTACAGACGTGACAGGAGAGGTCTCGGCCGAGTCTCTGCAGACACCTTCCCACCGGGCCCCACTGCTGGGCCGTCTCTGAGCTACACTACTACACCCCACGGGCACTGCATACACATATCTAACTTGGCCGCTGCTGCTCAGGCCCTACTGCGTGGGGTGTGGTGTGGGGGAGCTGTCCTCGCTGCAGAGCACTGGCAGAAGGGGCTCCCCATGGCTACAGGGCCCATGCCCATTGCAATCAATGGAGAGACCCCCGGGCTCTGGCTCAATGCCATAAACAGCAAAGCCTATTCAGGGCTCAGTGCAGACAGCAGCGAATGGGCCCAGGGCAGGAGCTGCTCTCCTGACTGGCAGGGGCACCAGAAACACATGGACAGAGCCTTGGGCAGCCTGGGCAGCACCAGCACAAGTTGGCCAAGAGCCATCCCATGCGATGGGATCCGGATTCCAGAGCACACGGACACTACCCGGGTCACGCTAATCAGAATTGAATTCTCTGAGGCTTGGCTCTGAATCACTGATCTGGCGGGGGGCCGGGCAGCACCAACTGGGTGAGAGCCAGCGAGAGGCAGAGACTGCCGAGGGGACGAGAAAGGGGACACATGCAGGCCTCATGGCCCAGTGCTGACCACGGAGAACAGAGAAATAGGATCGGTCCCTCGCCGGGCTCCTCAGACAGCGTCTCGCCACACGACGGCCTGATCACTGCACCAGGCCCCTGGCAGGGCATCCGCGCTCACACAGCTGGCGTTGCTGGAGCCACTTCGTGTTGTGAGTCTCTGTGTTGCAGTCAGTGATGTGACCGCATGGTCTAGGCCAGTCACTCCACCGCAGGTGGATCACGGAAACGCCGGCTAATCCGGGCTGATCTGCACCAGGAGGTGGGTGCTCCCTGGGGGGAGCCTCCGCGCACAGGGACAGGGTAATTCTCTGCTGTTTTGCCAGAGCTGAGCCCTTGGCTGGCTGGGTGCCCCCAGGACAATGTGAGGGGTTACCGGTGGCAGGGAACCTTTGCTGGGCCTGCGGTCGCCTCGGTGGCGGGTTATGTCGGAGAGTGGCTGTCTTCCATCCAGGCATTGCCTGGCCAGCCACAGCAGCAGCCAGGTCTCTGGTATGTTCCTCCAGAGAACGAGGCCCCCGGCACGGAGAAAACTGAATAACCTCCACACTGGACCACAGATCCCAGGCCCCAGTCATCTGTGGTCTGGATCCTCCCCCTCCCCATCCACCCTAAGGAAACTGAGGCACAGAGCAGAACTGAGACTAGAACCCAGGTGTCCTACCTGAAAGTCCCTGCCCTGTGCACCATGCCAGGCTGCCCCTGCCAGGTCCATGCTGCACACACAGACACCACCACCCCCAGGAGACTCAAGGGAAAGGTTTCAGGAAGTGTCTAGTCACTTTACTCCTCCTGCAGTCCTGACCCCTTGGGGCTGGGGCTGGGACTGGGGCTGGGGCTGGGACTGCCCCCCCCCGTCCCCTCCTCCAAACCAAGGAGGAGACCTGGAGCAGCTTCCCTGCAGCCCGGAATGGCCTGTGGCCCCAGCAGTGGCCCCCAGCCCAACCATCCACAGGGGAGCAGGTCCCCAAAGGAATCGGTGGGAGGCAGGGGTATTATGGCTGCTAAGCCCTTGAGGGTGCTGATCTCACCAGCCCCAACCTGGAGTGCTAGCTCCCTCCGAGCGGCTGCACAGCTGTCTGCTGCCCCAGACTCAGCCAGGTGGGGACGGCCGGACAGCCAGCCCTGCCGCGCGCTGGCCCAGTAGCTCAGGAGAGAGCCAGTGCGGCTGGGCCCAGGCCCTGAGCAGCCAGCGACCATGGAGGACTCTGTCTGCAGCCTCCCCGGGCTTGCGGCCAGGATGAACACGGTCAGGGATGGCTAAGGGGCCGGGCGGAGCTGCATGGGGCCGGGGCAGGGCGTGTCCGAATGGATCTGGATGGGACTCGTTAAGAAAACCAACCCAAATGGGAGCCTGATTGGCCTGCTCTTTCCCTAGGCTCAGCGCCCGTCCCTGTAGGGACGTCGCCAATCATCCAAGCTGTGCACTGAGGGAGAGGTGCTTTGCCTCAGTTTCCCTGTCAGTACAATGGGAATGATAGTCCTGCCCTGAGGTTGGATTTGCAAAGGGCCTTGCCAGTCACAGCTTCCCTGGGACTATGAGGCAGCAGGTCTCCCAAGGAGAAAGGGGCAGGCGGCCTCGGTCCCCCAGCAGTGACGCAGGGGGAAAGATTGGCCTTCAGCTCCAAGAGCCAATCCAGGCCTCGCACCAGGCGGCCAAGGGCGCAGGTGGGGTTTTAAAGGGGCTTCTAGCTCTGTGCACGCTGACGTGCAGTTCATGTTCTGCCCAGGGGATGGCGCTGACAGGCTGTCCTGGAGCTGCAGGGACTCAGGCAGAAGTCCCCATGTCAAACCTGGATACGTTCATTACCTTGTCCCCTGAGAGAAGAGCCTGGGGACCCGGGGGGCCCATCTCTCTCACCAACAGCCCTCAGCCTAATAAATGACAGAGCCCCGGGGTAGACGGGGTCACAGGGATCACCTAGTCTAACCCCTGCCAAGATGCAGGATTTATTGGGTCTAAACCATCCAAGCCAGATAGCTCGAGAAGGAGCTTGCACAGCTCCCCAGGTGTCTGTGCCACTGTCCGACTGCTCTTACGGACGGGAAATTTTCTCTGAGATTGAATCTAAATCTGCTGTGCTGTAGTTTGAACCCATTGCCTCTTGTCCTGCCCTCTGTGGCAAGAGAGAATCACTTTTCTCCATCTTTCCGATGGCAGCCTTTCAAGTATTTGAAGACAGATCTCATGTCCCCGCTCAATCTCTTCTCTTCCATTTGCGGTTTGTCTGCCCCATTCTGTTTGCAGTTCACCCTAACTGAGTGACCTCGACTGACTCCTATGGGCAGCACCATCCCCTGCTCCCCCCGCCCCCCCAAATTGGCTGTTCTGCAAGGGACACTGGTACAGGTCAGGGCTGTCAGCCCCTGCCAGCTAGAGGCTGCCCCCCTCTCCCCAGGGTATCACTGCTGAGCAGGATTCATAGATTCATAGACTCTAGGACTGGAAGGGACCTCAAGAGGTCATCGAGTCCAGTCCCCTGCCCTCATGGCAGGACCAAATACTGGCTAGACCATCCCTGATAGACATTTATCTAACCTACTCTTAAATATCTCCAGAGATGGAGATTCCACAACCTCCCTAGGCAATTTATTCCAGTGTTTAACCACCCTGACAGTTAGGAACTTTTTCCTAATGTCCAACCTAAATCTCCCTTGCTGCAGTTTAAGCCCATTGCTTCTTGTTCTATCATTAGAGGCTAAGGTGAACAAGTTTTCTCCCTCCTCCTGATGACACCCTTTTAGATACCTGAAAACTGCTATCATGTCCCCTCTCAGTCTTCTCTTTTCCAAACTAAATAAACCCAATTCTTTCAGCCTTCCTTCATAGGTCATGTTCTCAAGACCTTTAATCATTCTTGTTGCTCTTCTCTGGACCCTCTCCAATTTCTCCACATCTTTCTTGAAATGCGGTGCCCAGAACTGGACACAATACTCCAGTTGAGGCCTGACCGGCGCAGAGTAGAGCGGAAGAATGACTTCTCCTGTCTTGTTTACAACACACCTGTTAATGCATCCCAGAATCACGTTTGCTTTTTTTGCAACAGTATCACACTGTTGACTCATATTTAGCTTGTGGTCCACTATGACCCCTAGATCTCTTTCTGCCATACTCCTTCCTAGACAGTCTCTTCCCATTCTGTATGTGTGAAACTGATTGTTCCTTCCTAAGTGGAGCACTTTGCATTTGTCTTTATTGAACTTCATCCGGTTTACCTCAGACCATTTCTCCAATTTGTCCAGATCATTTTGAATTTTGACCCTGTCCTCCAAAGCAGTTGCAATCCCTCCCAGTTTGGTATCGTCTGCAAACTTAATAAGCGTACTTTCTATGCCAACATCTAAGTCGTTGATGAAGATATTGAACAGAGCCGGTCCCAAAACAGACCCCTGCGGAACCCCACTTGTTATACCTTTCCAGCAGGATTGGGAGCCATTAATAACTACTCTCTGAGTACGGTTATCCAGCCAGTTATGCACCCACCTTATAGTAGCCCCATCTAAATTGTATTTGCCTAGTTTATCGATAAGGATATCATGCGAGACCGTATCAAATGCCTTACTAAAGTCTAGGTATACCACATCCACCGCTTCTCCCTTATCCACAAGACTCGTTATCCTATAAGAGAAAGCTATCAGATTGGTTTGACACGATTTGTTCTTTACAAATCCATGCTGGCTATTCCCTATCACCTTACCACCTTCCAAGTGTTTGCAGATGATTTCTTTAATTACTTGCTCCATTATCTTCCCTGGCACAGAAGTTAAACTAACTGGTCTGTAGTTTCCTGGGTTGTTTTTATTTCCCTTTTTATAGATGGGCACTATATTTGCCCTTTTCCAGTCTTCTGGAATCTCTCCCGTCTCCCATGACTTTCCAAAGATAATAGCTAGAGGCTCAGATACCTCCTCTATTAACTCCTTGAGTATTCTAGGATGCATTTCATCAGGCCCTGGTGACTTGCAGGCATCTAACTTTTCTAAGTGATTTTTAACTTGCTCTTTTTTCATTTTATCTTCTAAACCTACCCCCTTCCCATAAGCATTCACTATGTTAGACATTCCTTCAGACTTCTCAGTGAAGACCGAAACAAAGAAGTCATTAAGCATCTCTGCCATTTCCAAGTTTCCTGTTACTGTTTCTCCCTCCTCACTGAGCAGTGGGCCTACCCTGTCCTTGGTCTTCCTCTTGCTTCTAATGTATTGATAAAAAGTCTTCTTGTTTGCCTTTATTCCCATAGCTAGTTTGAGATCATTTTGTGCCTTTGCCTTTCTAATCTTGCCCCTGCATTCCTGTGTTATTTGCCTATATTCATCCTTTGTAATCTGACCTAGTTTCCATTTTTTATATGACTCCTTTTTATTTTGTAGGTCATGCAAGATCTCGTGGTTAAGCCAAGGTGGTCTTTTGCCACATTTTCTATCTTTCCTACCCATCGGAATAGCTTGCTTTTGGGCCCTTAATAGTGTCCCTTTGAAAAACTGCCAACTCTCCTCAGTTGTTTTTCCCCTCAGTCTTGATTCCCATGGGACCTTACCTATCAGCTCTCTGAGCTTACCAAAATCTGCCTTCCTGAAATCCATTGTCTCTGTTTTGCTGTACTCCCTTCTGCCCTTCCTTAGAAGTGCAAACTCTATGATTTCATGATCACTTTCACCCAAGCTGCCTTCTACTTTCAAATTCTCAGCGAGTTCCTCCCTATTTGTTAAAATCAAGTCTAGAACAGCTTCCCCTCTAGTAGTTTTTTCAACCTTCTGAAATAAAAAGTTGTCTGCAATGCAGTCCAGGAACTTATTGGATTGTCTGTGCCCCGCGGCATTATATTCCCAACATATATCCGGATAGTTGAAGTCCCCCATCACTACCAAATCTTGGGCTTTGGATGATTTTGTTAGTTGTTTAAAAAAAGCCTCATTCACCTCTTCCAGCTGGTTAGGTGGCCTGTAGCAGACTCCTAGCACAACATCACCCTTGTTTTTTACCTGCCTTCAAACGGCCCATCAGTGACGACACTGGTAGAATGCTGCATTTTAGTTCTCAAGTCTCTGCCTCCCTCTGCCCTGCGTTCTGTGGCACTGTGGCTATTGAGAGGAATGGACGTGGCTGCTGGACAGAGCTGGAGCTGGAGCGCTGCTGCAAGGCCCAGCGCAGGGGCTGAAACTGTCACCGCCGATGTGCTTTGATGATGACAGGGACATAAAAAAATCTCTTGCCTGCAGGATCCTCAAACTCCCCAACATTTGCCTCTTCTGCCTTGTCAAACAGAGGGTATGTCTACACTACAGGATTATTCCAATTTTACCTAAACCGGTTTTGTAAAACAGATTGTATAAAGTCGAGTGCACGCGGCCACACAAAGCACAATAATTCGGCAATGTGCGTCCATGTACCGAGGCTAGCATTGATTTCTGGAGCGTTGCACTGTGGGTAGCTATCCCGTAGCTATCCCATAGTTCCCACAGTCTCCCCCTGCCCATTGGAATTCTGGGTTGAGATCCCAATGCATGATGGTGCCAAAACAGTGTAGCGGGTGATTCTGGGTAAATGTAGTCACTCATTCCTTCCTCTGTGAAAGCAACGGCAGACAATCTTTTTGCGCCCTTCTTCCCTGGTTGCCCTGGCAGACGCTATAGCATGGCAACCATGGAGCCTGTTTTGCCTTTTGTCACTGTCACCATATGTGTACTGGATGCCGCTAACAGAGGCGGTACTGCCGGGCTACACAGCAGCATTCATTTGCCATTGAAAGGTAGCAGAAATGGTTACCAGTTGTTCTGTACCGTATGCTGTGCCATTGTAAATTGGCGATGAGATGACGGTTATCAGTCGTTCTGTACTGTCTGCTGCTGTCAGGGGCTCCTGGCTAGCCTTAGCTGAGGTCGGCCGGGGGCGCAAAGATAAAAATGGGAATGATTCCCCAAGTCAATCCCTCCTTTATGGTTTATCTGAAAATAGTCAGTCCTGCCTAGAATATGGGGCAAGTGTACTAGAGAACCAGTGTATCAGAGAACCAGAAAGCACAGCTGCTCCGTGTCAGATCCCGCAAGAAATGAGTACTGCATCCATTCATGGTCCCCGCAAACAACCCCACCCATTGATTCCCTTCTCCCCCAACCTTTCTGGGCTACCCGAGCAGTGTCCCCATTTTGTGTTGCATAATAATAAAGAATGCCAGGATAAGAAACACGACTTTTAGTGAGATAAAATAGGACAGCCTCCAGCTGCCTATATATCAGCAGACATTAAACATGAGAGGGAGAGACCAGCATCCCGCTGCTATGAGTAGTCGAGGCAACAGTACAGAAATCTTTCTTTTACACATGAAGGGCTGATGAACTCATCCCTCCATGCATGATGAGGATGGTTACCAGCCGTGTGGATCATCTACGGAAATGACCAGGACTTCATTCCTACTCTTTTACCCAGCCAGCCCAGCACTCACGGCGGATGCGAGGACTGGCCATCGTCCTACAGCATGCTTACCGTCTGCCACTGGGAAGAATGGAGAGGATGTCTCTATCGGCCTTGCCACATCACTGCATCACCCAAGCACATGCAGTAGACATTGTAGGGACTTATAAAAAGTCAAGAAACGCAATTTTTTTCCCTTTTCTTTCATGGAGTGGGAGAGTAAATGACGAGAGATACCCTGAACCGCCCCGGACAAGTGTTTGACCCTACCAGCATTGGAGCTCAGCCAAGAATGCAAATTTTTTCCAGAGACTGCGACTGTGATAAGCTGAGGCCTCAGTCCCCCATCCTTCTCCGTGAATGAGCGTCCATTTATCTTGGCTTTCCTTTCTACACTCTCACCACAGCACTGTCTGTGGACTCTGATCTACCTGCGAGATTTTTTTCAAACCTTGGCATTCGTCTTCTGTAACGAGCTCGATAGAACAGATTTTGTCTCCCATACACATCAATCCATATCTCCCTACTCATGCTGGAGCTCTTTGGATTTGGGACTGCACCCCACCCATACTGATCAGACGCTCCACGCGCAAACAGGAAATGCAATTCAAAAGTTCACGGGCTTTCTCTACCTGGCCACTGCATCTTGATCAGATGCTTCAGAAATGGCACATCTTGCATGTGGATACTGCCTGGAGGCCAATACCATCGATTTGCGGCCACACTAACCCTAATCCGATATGGTAATACCGATTTCAGCGCTACTCCTCTCGTCGGGGAGGAGTACAGAAACTGGTTTAAAGAGCCCTTTATATCGATATAAAGGGCCTCTGTGTGGATGGGTGCAGCGTTAAATCGGTTTAATGCTGCTAAAATCGGTTTAAACACGTAGTGTAGACCAGGCCAGAGTCCTGCACTGGCTCGTCTGGCCCAAAGAACGGGGAGAAGCCAGTTTTCTGCACTTGGAACAGGGCACAAACCCTTCCCATCTTGTGCAGGACACTTCTGTCAGCACTTGGTGTTACGTTTGACTAATCTTCTCATTTCATTGCTTCAGTCCTTCGGCCGCTGTTTTCTAACCACCCTGCGCAAATGTCACCATCCCAATAACTAGGAAACGCTCATCGCCCGCTTGCAGTATGACCCGTAGCTTTCGCATGCCCCACGATAGGACGGGGAGCAGCGCCCTGGGGAGATGGGCCCAGGGAATATGGAAGCCAGTGTCATACGGAGCCCCAGCCAGCACAACATACCCACAAACACTGCCCCGGCCAGCGGGCGGGAATGGTGGGAGGAAACGTGGCTTGTTCCTTGCCCATTTCCTTTTCCTCACTGATTTCATCTCTTTCCAAAAGATTTCAGTTATTTGACGAAGAAGAAAATTTTTTTGCACAGAAAATATCACTTCCCACCCAGCTCTGTTCACACACACTCCCCTCCTGCTTCTCTTCCACCTCCAGAGACAGCCCCACCGACTCTCCCAGCCCCAGCCCCTGGGCCGGATCGCCTCCTAGCAGGCACCGTGGGCACTCAGCCGTCCCAGGCCACTCAAAGCGTTTGCTCAAAGACTGACACCCGAGACCGGCATCTCACGTCTCAGCCCCCAGCCATGTTCCTGTGCCGGAGGAATCGCCAACAAATGGACTGATCCTGCCTGTAAACCCCACTGGAGAAACCTGCCCCCACAAAACACCCCCCAAAGCGTGCCCCCATCGGCACCCCCCACCCCTGCCCACCTGCCATGAGTCTGCTGCTTTCAGGCTGTAATTCCAAGGGGTCTGTGCCACACCCAGCAAGATGGGGCCTGATCCTGAGCGGGCCTCCGGGCGTTGCTTTGAAGGGCACTTGGCCGGCAGCCGGCTGGGAAGGAGAGCAGCAGCCTCCCGGCTCTGGTCACCAGGGAGCTGTGACAATTCATTGCCCTGAACATCCGGCTAATCCCCTGTGCTGGCTGGGTGGGCAGTGAAACCTCCCAGCGAGACTCTGGCAGTGCAGGGCTGCAGCCTGCCCCCCGGGATGTGTCCCGGGCTGCTTTGCCACAACCTGTGAGGCTGCAAAGGCCATGCTGCCCCCACCCGCTAGGCGCCAGGCAGGGCTCTCAGATTTGGGGGTAGAATTCCCCATCCCCACGGCCCAGGGCGACCCCTGCAAGGACACTGGGGGGTTCCCGTCTGCACTGTGCACATGCCCCATCCCACCCTCAGCCAACAGTGGCACCGCAGCACGGCTCAGCCCCCACAGCCTCTATTCTGACTGCCGGGGCCCCTTGCTTTCTCTTTAGCCCTCTGGCTCCCTCCCAATCCACACCCAGCTGCCCGGAGAGGGCTCCTGCATCCCAGCCAAGCCTTCGCCCTTCCCCTGGACAGGCAGCTAGCCAGCCAGCCAGTGCTTGTTAACACGCAGCACCCCGGCCCTGCCAAGGGCAGCTGAGACCCACAGCGCAGGGGGGAGGGGGTGACCAGGCAGCATCCCTTCGGCCTCCTGATTGTCTCACCAGCGCCGCCCCCTTGGCGCCAGGCGCGCAAAGCTACCTGCTCTCCCTCCCCTCCAGTCCGTTCCCAGCGCTCCCTTCCGAGGCTGTAGCCCCCAAAGGGGCTGCTCCAGGGGGCTCTGTGGGGTCCTGCGGGGCTCCAGTGTCTCAGAGAAGGCCAGGACTCAGGTGTGCCACAGACTCTGTGCATGTGAGCATGGGCCCAGATCTATGGGCTCCCCCCCTGCATTGCCTGGGGGGACGACAGTACGTCCTGCCCTGCACTGGCACATGCAGCTCCAGGTGCTGGCCCTGGCGAGAGCGGAGCTGGGCCGTATCCTGCGGCTTCGCTTTGCACCTGGCTGCACGCCAAGGGTGCTGCCCTGTCTTCTCGCTGCTGGCCTGCGGCCCCAGAATGCAGATCTTGATGGGAACATCGCAGGGAAGCCTGCAGCCCCCAGCACACCGCCCCGCCCGGCACTAGGACATGACTTCCTGGCAGGAAGCCCGCTCCAGCAGACAAAACAGGCAGGGTTAATCTCCAGGGGCCCGCTCAGGATCAGGGTTACCATGGCTCCGGCTCCGGGCTAATCCTGCCTTCACACTTTAACCCGATTGAGCCTTGTTTGGCGATGGGCGCTGTGCCGCCGGCGGGATTACAGCTGGACGCAGCAGGCAGGTAATTGCTGCCTGGCGGCCTGGGCCCTGCCTTCTCTGACCTCCGCTGGCTGCTAGCCGGGCAGCAGAGACCTGGCTGCAACTGTGAGTCGTCTCCTTGAGCATAGAGTTCCCCACACCCCGTCTGCCAGTGCTGGGCAGCTGGCCTGGCGGGCTCCCCTCCCTGAAATCAGGGACCAGATCCCCAGCTTGTAGCTCCACGGAGAGCCCCTCCAGCACACGCTGAACCTGGGTCAGTGACCCCCCCCCCCCGCCACGCCGACCCCATGCCCACGCTGACTCACGACCTCCCTCCCCGCAGTCCAGGGCTCAGCCCTGGGGGAACACGGCAGCTGTACCAGCCCTTCAGACAGCTCCGCGCGCTCCCCGGCAGCTGGCAGCTCGAGGGACCATGGCCCAGCCCTGTTCCTCCCAGCCTCCACCCAGCCCCAACTTCAGATGGCACTGGGAGTGACGGGGAGGGGCAGGGCCAGTCCCCCCCACAGCACCCCAAGACTGGACTAGACCTGCTGCCCCCTGCCGCCTGGTGGGCAGAGCTGACAGACCTGCAGGGCCTGGAGTGAGAACGGTGGGATTTCCCTCACCCCCCAACCCACAGCGCTGCACGCAGCCCACTCAGGAAGCCCAGAGCCTGTGGCGAAGGGTCCCGTTAACCGAGACGTGCGGAGCGGGTGGCTAGCTCAGGGCAGCCCCATGAGCAGCCCCCCTCCCCCAGACAGCACATCACAGACTGCACCTTAGCCAGGTGGGGTGGGTCACTGGTGCCAGGCACAAGTCATGGCTTCCGGAGCCCGCAGCAGGGCAGCTCTGCTGCGCACTGGCCCCAGTTACCCGAAAGCGCAGCGTGGAGCGTGCTGGGAGATCCTGGTGGCAGCGCGCCCGCAGGGGAGGTGGTGCCAGCTCCTGCGGGATCTCAGGGTGGTGGCGCTCCAGTGAGGCGCAGCTAGCGAGTGCACTCCCATCTGCATGGGCAGGAGGCTGAGTGTGTGAATCCGGGGTTGGCTGCAGCCGGGGATCACACCTGCCTTTTGCAAGCCTCTAATTCTGAAACTCAGGCTCTGACGTACCAGATCCCAGGTCCTGCTACACACACAAAGACAGCTTTATGCCACCTCTAGCTCCCTCACATCCTGGCCCAGCCTGGCACTGACGGGACCAAGCTCCTGGCCAGGCAGCCTTCCAGGGGCAGTCAGGAATTGCTGGCGCACAGGGTGCTCCCGTCGTGTCCCCGACCCCAAACGCCACAGCGCAGGGGAGGATCAGGTCCTGACCGCTGACCCAGTGAGATCCCTCCCTTCCCCTGGCATTGCCCTCCCTGCCAGCGCTCCGTGCCCCTGTGCCCCCGGCGGGTTTCCACCCCGTCCCCAGCCAGACCCACGCTGCTGCTCTGCTTGGTGCCAAGCAGGGAGCCAGACAGGAGTTTGCCTCCCTCACAGCTGGCGTGTGACATCGTTTGCTGCCGGCTCCACATCCTGCACTCGAGTGCTTGGGGTCTCTCCTCTCCCCTGCACTGGGCCCTTCACATCCACCTGCTCCAGGCCGGTACAAGCAAATGGAGTTTCTACTGCTCGTTAATTCCTGCCTCGCCAGGCCTCTGTGCTGGAAACCAGTTAGCATCCAGCAGGCGCCACACTCGGAGCAGATCAAAGGCATTAATGTTTTCGCTGCCGCCAGGCTCCTGCTTCTGGGGCTCTCTGCTCAATGCACCAGGCCGGTTCTGCCAGCTTCAGTATTTAACTCCTTCATGCCCGCCATGCTGGGGACAGGATGGCACAGCTGTGCCCCAGGAACTGCCCAGGCCCGGCAGCAGGATGCTGCGCCTGACTCCTCTCTGCCCTGCCATTGTACGGCTAATGCTACCGGAGTGGGGGGTTTCCATCCTTCCCGCTAGTGGGGCCAGTCCGGGGAGATGGACCCAGCTCCCCCCAGGAGCCCGCCCCCACCAGAGAGGGGGATCTGCTGGGTTTAGTTGCAGAAGTGGGGCCAGATCCCACCTTCAGCGGTACCAGTGTCAATCTTCAGTGACCACCAGAGAAGCCAGTGGAGTAGCACTGGCCTCCCTGCAGTGTGCGGGCCAGCAGGACCTCACCTGGGCTGCCTGCCTCACACAAACTGCTGCAAGCAGCACAGATGTGCCTAGCCCAAACTGAGCCAGAAACTGCCAGAACAGAGACCGGCTCAGCCCAGAGGCCATCCAACCCCAGAGGGCAGCACCGGCAGCTGCAGAGGAAGGGCATGAACCCTGCCATGGCATTCTGGGATCACCGACTGAGGAGGAGCCAGTCAGGGCTGGGTGCAGGAGAGGTTACAGCCCCATCTAACGGGCCATCAGATAGTCTCATTATCCACAGAAATGTCCAGGCTTTTGCTGAATCCCAATGCTTCAATACCATCCTGTGGCAGTGAGTTCCACAGGCCAACGGTGCGAAGCACGGAAAAGCATGCTGTTTTCTAAGTTTTAAATGAGCCGCTGTTTGATTTCCCATTGTTTGTTTATAATGAGAAGGGGTCAGGCCATCAGTTACTGATGGCTAATGGCTCCCGGCGTCTAACAGCTATGCAAGGGCCCAGCCGATATGGGCTGACTTCATCAGCATGGGCGAGGCCGGCAAGCGCCGGAGACCGAACACCCCTCCTGCCTCTTGGGGGGCTCACAGCAGCAGGGGAGGGGCTGGGAGAAGCCAGGGTCTCCTGCAGCTTAGGCCCCATTTGTTCCTAAGCTGACACAACACCTGGGGCCCCCAGGGACGGCACAGAGGGCTGAGGAAGGAGATTCACTGTGGGCTGAGTGCAGCCTTAGCATAAGGGGGAGCAGTGTCAAGGAGTCTGGGGGAGTCTGGCCCTGCACCCCTCTTCCTGGACCCCACAGTGACTTTTAGCCAGCCAGTAAAACAGAAGGTTTATTGGACAACAGGAACACAGGTTGCAGCAGAGCTTGCAGGCACAGTCAGGACTCCTCCATCCAGTCCTTCTGGGCTTTCAGGGTGCTTGGATCCCAGCTAGGATCCCCTGAATTCCGCC
>NC_133784.1:6243386-6247395 GCF_003597395.2 Chelonoidis abingdonii
GTAAACCAAAAACCCGGAGCCTGGAGCATCCAGCCCCCCAGAGGAGCTGACCTGGGGCCCTCCTCCCTCCTTCACAGGTGGTATGTGGCCAGCCCCCCTTTCCTGCGAACGTTGCCCCTCGTCCAGCTGGGTCTCTACCAAGTTAACCCGGTGTCGGGTTGGTCTGATCAGTCTGTCCTTGAGTCTGGGGCACTGGGACCATATGTGGCCCCTCTGGCCACACTGATAGCAGCTCATGTCCCATTGGTCCCCTCGAACTGGTTGGTTGTCCCTGACGCTGGGTGTTCCCCTTGGGAGGGGGTTCTCCCTATTCCCCCTTTGGGAGGTCTCAGGATGACTCTCTCTCTGCATCGCAGCAGGCCTGTTCCTTTGGGATTCCTCCCTGCCACCCTCCGACCGGCTCTTCACAAACTCATCAGCCAGCCGCCCTGCACGTCATGGGTTCTCTGGCTTTTGGTCCCACAACCACAGCCTCAGGTCGCATGGGCACCGCTCATACAGTTGCTCCAGTACCAGCAGTTTAACCAGGTCCCCCATCGTCTGGGCCCAATCTGCCCATTTGCTGGCATATCCCTCCATGCGGACGGCTAGTTGCAGATATGAGACCTCAGGGGTTTTATCCTGACTCCGGAACCTCTCCCAGTACATCTCAGGAGTCAGCCCAAACTCGCGCAGCAGGGCCTCCTTGAATGGTTCGTAGTTCCCTTTCTCCTCCTCTCCCAGCTGGTGGTACAATGCCACGGCCTTGGGGTCCAGTAAGGCGGTGAGAACTCGGAGCCTGTCCGCAGGATCTACCTGGTGCAGCTCGCAGGCCGTCTCAAAGGCATCCAGGAAGTCATCCATGTCCTCCCCCTCCTTACGCTGGGCCAGGATGCACTTATCAGAGCCCCGCGCAGTCCTGGGCCCCCCCTCACTCATCACAGCCAGGGGCCCGCTGCCCCTCAGCCTTGCCAGCTCCAGCTCATGACAACACTGTCGCTCTTTCTCCTCCTGGTCATGTTCTCTCTGTCTCTCTTCATGTTCTCTCCATCTCTCACAATCCTCCAGCTCTCTGTTTTAGCTCTCTCTCATGCCAGCCGCATCCGCTCCACGGATGCCGAGCGTCGCCGGGAGGATCCCCTGCTGGGGGGTGAGCTTCGCTGGCAGGATCCCCTGCTGGCCGGGGGGGTCACAGTGTCCTCAGTATTCGCTGGGCTCCTCCCCGCCCTTCCCCTAGGCCTAGGAAGGGGGGGTCTCGGGAAGCCCTCATCCGCCGGCTGACCACTCCCAGCGGGGACAGATACTGGTGCCTGCGCTGCATCTGCCAGGCTGCTTCCCTCAGAGACAGGGCTCCGGTCTCCCTCCAGCTGGGCAATCAGCTGGTCCTTGGTCAGTCTCCTGTGCGCAGCCCCCTCTGCTTGCACAACTCCACCAGTCACACTTGCGCCGCTTGCATACATCTTCCTGCTGGCCACTCACAGGTCCGGGGTGCTCACCGCTCCCCCCGGTTTCCAGGGAGACCCCTAATGCACCAGCCCTTCTTGAGGTCACCACCTCGCTGCCAGGGTCGAGCTGCAGACTCCTCCGTCCCTGGGACCGCTCGCTGCAATCCCCCGGGGGACCGTGTTACTGCAAAGTCCTTCTCACTGGGCACACACTCCCAGGGGTTAACCACCCCTTCGTTTTACTGCTCCCCAGTCACTTACTGCAGGAAGCGCCATCCATGGGGTGCAGTATATCCCGCCCCTGCCACCAGTTGTCACGGTGTGTTGGGGAGTCCGGTCCTGCACCCCTCTTCCTGGGACTCTCAGTGACTCTCAGCCAGCCAGTAAAACAGAAGGTTTATTGGACAACAGGAACGCAGGTTAAGCAGAGCTTGTAGGCTCAGCCAAGACCCCTCAATCAAGCCCCTCTGGGGTCCTGGAACCTTAGCCCCCTGAATTCCAACCACCCAGCCCAAAATTGAAACTAAACTTCCTTCCCTCCAGCCGGCCCCTTCCTTTGTCCCCCTTCCCAGGCAAAGGTGCTGACTCCCTCCCCCCTTACCTGGCTCAGGTTACAGGCTAAAATCCTGTCCCTCACCTAAAGACACCCCCGGCTCTCCCATCCCCCATGCAGACAGTCCCTGCTCCATCACACCCTCTGCCCTTGACATCTAGGGATTCATTCCTCAGCGGCGCATGGGAGGTAAACGTCAGCTACCACTGGGCACAGAGCTCTTTTCACAGGGGCGATTTGGACCTTGAGTTCAGTGGACAGGAGGGCTGGTGCTGCTGGCTGGGACCAGGAGTCTGGATGAGCCTGTGTCCAGAACCCCAGGCCTCACCCTGCCCCATGCCACTCTGCTCCTATCTGTGCTCGCGGTTTGGGTACGTAAGCAAGGTCTGTCTGGCAGGCTGGCCCATCACCCACACTTCCGCCTGCTGGGTGCGAGTCCGCACGGCCCGAACACAGCCCAGGCACCCCTGATTCCCACCCCCAGGGGCTGAGCACGCTCAGGGGCACGTCTGGCATACATGCGGGATGGCAGCGCTCAGCCCGGCGCAGGGCCAGGAGAAGTATCCCCACCGCTGAGTGCTCAGCTATGCCGCAGTAACCCGGCCAGGGTGGAGCAGGCCTGGCTGGCTCAAGCTTGTTAAGGCCTGTGGAAATGAGAGGGGTAATTGCTGACACTACTGTCCTCATCCACCCTGCTCGGCACTGCTGTAGCATCTAGTTGCCTTGATCTGGGATCAGGGCCCCATCGTGCCTGGCCCACGACACCACGAGGGTCCCGCCCTGGAGCCGCTCCCACATGCTGAGTAAGACAAGAGGCCACAGGCTACACCAAACCCAGGCGAGTGGGAGCACAGGGGGATTATGAATAAGAACCCCCAAGAGCCCCAAAAGGCAAAGCTGGCTGCTCCCTAAAACAGAGACGCACAATTCACCCCCTTGCTCTAGGCTGGCTGGTTGCAGAACTGCCTGCTGCTAGGCCCAGCTTGCAGCGCCAGGAAAACACCCGGGAATGAAAGTGACAGACCATGAGTTTAACACTCCCCACCCTCCCAGAGCGTCCCACAGAGCAACTACTCCAGCACGGCACCACGGGAGGGGGCGTTTCAGCCACTGCAAATGCCGGCACAGACAGAAATGCCTTGCCATGTTAGAGGCCACCGTACCGACCTCCACCATGGACCGTCAGCCAGGTTTAAACCCAGGACCTTCAGCACAGACCTCTGCCACTTGAACTAGCAGGGAAACTCCCTTTGCTGGCGGCTCTTCTCTGGGCAGCCCAGCCCCACGCTTTGCGAGCACCTTGCACTGAGCTGGCACCACTCCTACGGATGCCATGCTCAGCGCCTCTGAAACCCGAGCTCTGCAGAGAGCAGACAGGACCAGGAGCTTGGAAGTCTTAGTACAACCCTGCCTGAAACACCAAGCCGGATACAGTAACAGCACAGCAGGGCTTAGCACTGAGTTCGAGAGGTTGCCAGATACTTCACGCCTGGTGCCCTGATCCCTCACCACCCTCTCCGGCAACACAGACCCCCTTCCAGCCTGTGCACAGAGACGACTCCTCCCCAGCAATGGCACTTGGCAGGCTTTGTGCTCCATGTCCCTCCCAAATCTCGATGCTTTGTTGACAACCTCCTCCCCTGCCCACAAAGCAGAGTGCTCTCCAGCTTCTCCGGGCACTGCAAAGGGTCGGGGCAGATACGGCCCATGCCCCAGCAGGAGTCTGCACGGGCTGGCTCTCTGCACAACAGTGCTGCACAGCCGCTGTCCAAAATGGTCAAACACCCCGTGGCTCTCAACAGAGGCTAGGAGGGGAGCGGCACCGGACAGCAAGAATTCTGCCAGGCCCAGCTTCCCGTAGTCACTGCATCATTTCACAACCCAGCTCCTCCCAGGTACCGTTCACGGTGCCCTTTCGTCAGGGAAGTGTGGCCGGCTGGTGAGCAGCAGGTGGGAACACAGGATGCTGGGAAGTACCTGGGCACAAGGATTAGCCCGCGAGTGTCTCGGCTGTTCTGGGGGGGGGGGGGGG
>NC_133784.1:6248138-6266767 GCF_003597395.2 Chelonoidis abingdonii
CTTTGCAGAGGAGAGGCCCAGGCCATCAGTTGCTAGGAGACAGAGGGCCAGGCATTTAGGTGCACTGGCCCCTTCCTCTGCAGCAATCACACACCCTTATCCCACCACCTAGATATTAAGAACTGCCTAGGGGACACTGAGGCACCAACACAGTATTCAGAGAAAACATTAAGAACATGCCCAGTTCCCCACACCTGCGGGGGGAGCTGTGCAGGGATGTGGTTCTGAGACCCCCCCTCACTGCACCATTCCTCCGAGGAGCCGCACACAGTTCAGTCACTGGGTTCTGTTGTGCTTGATGAGATGGGTGCGCACTGGGGAGGTGCCCCACTGGCAGTGCCAGGAGGTGTGGTGCCTCAGGGAGCCCCCGAGCTCTCTCTCGTCCTGCCGGCGCTGGCTGGGGCTGGAGGGGGGCCGTCAGCTGAGAGGTCTCCCCTCAGCACCGCTCCTCTGAGGTGTAAATGGAAAAGCAAACAGCCCCTCCTGCCTAGCCAGCACCGGGCCCCACTGCCGCTCTCCGTAGCGAAGCTTTGCGTCCTAGCCAAGCTCAGAGCTAATTTACTTCTGAGCTCTGGGGCTTTTAATTGCTAACAAGTGTGAAGTCAGCCCCGCTCACCCGTCCGGATTCAAGGCAGGTGAGAATGAATCCGAGCAGAGCTGAGAAGTGAGTCCCAGCTGGCCCCGGGCTCTGGCAGCCTGGCCAGCCATGCGTGATGCTGCTGAAAGTGTCTTCTCTCTGCAGGCTCTCACCCCACGCCCAAAGCCCTGAAACAGCAAAGACTGGAGTCCTCTGGCAGGCTCAGCGTCCCACAGTCACTGCATCATTTCACAACCCAGCTCCTCTCCCAGGTACAGACGGGCCCCAGCCAACCCCCAGAGCCAAACCCTGATCCAGATCCAAGTCTCTGTAATGGGCTGAACCAAACCGCCCGGTCCAGGGATGCAGGGCTTGTAAGGTTCTGAAACTCAGCTCTGAACCCGGCATCTTGGCAGAAAGAGACTCATCCCGTGAGCACACTGGGCTTGGCAGGGATGAGCTGCCTCAGTCGGCATTGAAAGCACCTTCTGGGCTCCCCACATAGTGGACGTACTTGGAAACAGGCAAAAAAGAAGCGCGGGGGGTGTGTGGAATTCTTGGCCCAGGTCTCCTGACAGGTTCCCATCCATGCAGCATCTCTATAAAGAGGGTTTGGAATGTACAGGCGAATGTTTGAACTTCCCAGGTGCCTCCTAAATTAATACAAATGAGAAGCTAGAAAAGTGATAAGGGAAACAAAGGGACACTAGGGGACCTCTATGGCTAGCTGAGTTAAGAACAAGAAGGAGTTTTTTAAAGTATACTGTGAACAAGAAGAATCCTAACAATGATACTGATGCATTGCTAGATGGAAACAGTAGAATTACCAACAATGCAGAAAAGGCAGAAGTGTTCATTAAATATTTCTGTTCTGTGTTTGATGTGGTCATATCATATGATGATGACAATGCTCTTTCTATTCCATTAGTATCTTGGAGAATGTTAAACAGCAGCTAATGAAGTCAGAAATTTTTTAATTAGCCTCTCCAGATAACCTGCACCCAAGAGTTTTAAAACAGCTGGCTGAGGAGCTCACTGGTCTACCAATGCTGATTTTCAATAAGTCTTGGAGCACTGGGGAAGTTCCAGACAACTGGAAGAAAACAAATGTTGTGCCAACATTTGAAAAAGGTAAATAAATTATAGGCCTGTCTGCCTGATATGGATCCCAGACAAGATAATGAGGAGGCTGATACAGGACTCGATTAATAAAGAATTAATGGAGGGTAATTGTGACGCACCAGGGTGCGGGGTGGATTGACCGGGGAATGTCGTCTGGTTTTACTGGCACTGTCTGCATGGGGGAGGGGAGAGCAGGGGGCGACTTTAGGTGAGGGATGGTACCTGAGCCTGGAACCTGAGCCAGGAAGGGTGTGGGGAGGTGACACCTTTGCCCAGGAAACTGGACAAAGGGGGAGGGGGAGAGAAGGAGGGGGGAGCCGGCTGGAGGGGGTTTTGGTGTCAGTTTGGGGCTGGCTGGGAAGAGGCAGGAACCCCAAGTCTGGGGTCTAAGCTCCTTGCCCCCCAGAGGGACCTGGCTGAGGGGTCCTGGTTGTACCTACAAGCCCTGCTTGGGCCTGTGTCCTGTCGTCTAATAAACCTTCTGTGTTACTGGCTGGCTGAGAGTCCTGGTGAATCGCAGGAGGTGGGGTGCAGGGCCCGGACTCCCCCACACTCCGTGACAGTAATGTGATTAATGACAATCAACAGAGGTTTGTGGAAACTAGATCCTGTCAAACTAACTTGCTGTCTTATTTGGATGAGATGATAGGATTGGTGGAGAAAGGTAAGAGTGTTAATGTGATACACTCCGACTTCAGTAAGATGTTTGACTGGGCACCGCATGACACTAGATTATCACATTCAAAGGACCCATTCAGGGGACTGAAAACTGGCTGACTGACATGTCCCAGCCTGTCACTGTAAGTGGGGACCAGGGGTGAGAGATTTTACAGCATGAAAACGATTTTGAGTCACAGATTCCAAGGCCAGCAGAAACCATTGTGATCATCTCATCGGACGCCTGTGGAACACAGGCTGTGGGCTGCCCCCAAAGTAATTCCTATAACAGGTTGTGACGTTATGAGTGTAATATAATATCTCAGTGAAAGGTGACAGGGCCAGAAAGAGTTAATTAACTCACCTCACCGACTGACCTGACCCATGGGTGAACCTTAAGGAAGATCTGTAAATGAACAGAGCTTTGAAATGCAAGTCTGTATTGTTAGAGGTAGAAGGGGAGGTGTTTGCTCAGGGCTTGGGATGGCAGCAAACAAGTCTTGTCTATTGCTAGAGCTTTGATTCAAAGACCAAAAAAGGAATATTAACATTTAGGAAGACACTTGAGTGAAATAGGATTATTGTCTGTGTGTCTCTTTGAAGGTTGTGCTAACCTGTATCTGAACTGTTTAATGGATAAATTACTCTGTGCTAATTGCCAGGATGTTTGGGAGAAGGAGAGTTAAGCTTATTGTTTTCTCAGGCCAAAAGGCTGCTGGAAATGTATAAGAAGCCTGGGACACGATCCTGCTTCATCTCAGATCTGCTTTGGGTTTCAAGAGGGTGAAGCCTTAAGCCACAAAGATTGAGATTCCCAGTCACTGACTGGAGCCACCCTGAATATGGACATTGGACTATAACCTATGGACTATTTCTAAAAGGACTTTTGGCAACTACAAGCTCATCTCTACTATGTATCTGAACCTCAAGAATTGAATTCAAATCTGTCTGTATATTGATCTTTTAACCAACACTCTCTTTTTTCTTTTTAAATAAATTTTAGCGCTTAGCACCCCTCCCAGCTTGGTATCATCCGCAAACTTTATAGGTGTACTCTGTATGCCATTATCTAAATCATCTATGAAGATATTGAACAGAACCAAACCCAGAACGGATCCCTGCAAGATCCCACTCGTTATGCCCTTCCAGTCTGATTGTGAACCACTGATAACTACTCTCTGGGAATGGTTTTCCACTCAGTTATGCCCCCACCTTATAGTAGCTCCATCTAGGTTGCATTTCCCTAGTTTGTTTATGTTTATCATGTAATTAAAAATTGTACTGGAATGATAACCACAAGGCGGCCGTGTCCGTGGTATCACCAGTTCTTCTGGGCAATAGCAAGGGGTAGCAGCCAACACGGAAATGAGGCGATTACCACACTCAGCGGCTTGGCCTTTCCTTTTTTGGGCAAAGCTAGTGATTAATTGGCCGTGGCAACAGAGAAGCTCCACAACAACTGTTACACTTAAATTCCTGACAAAGCAATACAAACTACGGACTCCCCCATGCAACTTGTAACAACACTGCACCATCTGTAGCTTAAGCCCACGAGGGCAGGTGGTCATTATGTATTAAAACAGATCATTATGCACACAGCCAACAGTGGGAAAAACAGAAATCAGAAAGCTGTATGCTGCTTCAAGGAAGACCTCTGTGCTCAAACTAGAAAGCAGGGTTCAAAACCGAATGTGGAGAAGGAGGGAGCTCTCTGTGTTATTTATGAGTATCACCTGCACCTCACTTGTTAGTATCCCTGCAGACTGCATGGAGCTAAGTCAGGGGAGGCTGCTGGGGAGAAACAAACAGGAACCGAAACGATGACAGAGTTAAGGTACTTCCAGAGGGAAGACCCAGGGTCCTTCGGGGAACAAGGGGGGAGCTGTTAACTGGGAAATGCCCACCTGCTTGGCTCCAACCAGGCTAGCAGGGTCGGTTTTCTGAGGCCAAGGATCAAAGGGGCACCAACCCATGAAAGACCCCAGCCTAGGGGGCAGCAGTGGCTGGAGATGAGGCTCTGACAGAGATGCTGGGAGAACAAGACCAGGCTGTCTGTCTCTCCCGGGCCAGAAGTAGGGGTCTGGGCTGAGTGGAACTGCCCCAGCCCTTGCAGGGAAGGGATACAGTTTTGGTAGGACCCAGGTGTACAGGCCTTTAACTATTCTCTCTCTTTGCTCTGCTGGCTGGGGGCCTGTGGGTGAATAAATACTAAAGAAGCTGTTTCGGAGTCACTTTAATCAGCTGCTAGAGTCTGGCTCCCCCAGGTAAAGGGCGGTGGGCCTGTCGTGTTATCACAGCCGGGAACCGGGGCTGTAAGCACAGAGAGCCAGCTGGAGAGTGCTGGGACCATGACGGCTGCACTTGGGAAGGACTCACAGGGCCCAGCGCATGGCTTCCCTGTCACCGCAGCTCCAGGGTGATTCTCAGCCTGGGCTGCACACAGCGATCCCCGCTCGGCATCCAGCTGGCTCAGTGCTGGCGGAGCAGGGGCTCTAGGACCCAGCAGAAGGAACCGCTTCACCCCATTACCCCGGGCGGGTTCTGACTGAAGCCAGTCTCCTGCTGACACTTCCACTCCTTCCTCATTATCAGCTCCCAGCTTCCAACAGCCAAGATGAGAGGGGTGAGATCTCCCACCAGCGGGGTCCTGGCTGCAGGAACCAGAGAGGGAAAGATGCAGGGACTCAGCCTGCAGCAGCTCCCCACTGGGGGAACAGATCTGGCCAGGACCCGTCGCCCAGGGGCATCGAGCGCTGGGCACAGCCCCTGGGAGACTGGCCTACAGGGCTTTTCCTCATCCAGGCTCCGGCTCGGCGATCCTGTCAAGGAGGCGCCCTGAGAGAAGCCAGGCCCCGGCTCAACACAGCGGTAGGGAGCGGTGTTATCCCAGGTTATCTCAGCCCCGCCCGCGCGCCAGCCGGAACGCAGCTCCTGATCGGAAAGGGTCTTGCTTGTGCAGCACCCTAATGAGGGCAGCAGATCCAAGCCCACTGCCCGTCGACAGGGTCTGGAGATTGCCTGGCTGGCTGGTTTCAGCAGGCCCCATTGCTCCAGGAGCTGTGGGGTTGGGCTGGTGCCCAGGGCTCTCTGCCACTGGCCCCAGTGGGCTCCGCTCCCTGGATTACCTCTGTCCCAGGGACAAGCCTGTGTATACCAGAAATCCTTCCTCAAGCCGATCTCCTCCCCCGGGCTCTGCTGCACGGCTCCCTCCTGATTTAATGTCATAACAAGACCAGCCTCCTTCAGGGGATGCTGCCTCTGCGGGGGCGGGGGGTCCCTCAAAACACACAGGCTCCCTGGGTAGAGAGGCAGATACAACAGCCACTTCCCTGCAGAGCATGCAGGGCAGCACAGCACTCACTCACCCTCGCTGTCCCTGGCTTCCTCTGCAGGTTCCTCTTTTCCACGGTCAGCAGGGATTGTCTGGCCTGAGCCAACCCCCATCTAGACAAGAGGCTCCTACTGTCGTCCTGTCCAGAGCACCTGAGTGCTGCCTCCATCCCCATCCTCAGCTGAACCCTTTGCACCGCCACTCCCTGGCACAGCCGGACCCTTCGCACCGCTGCTCCCTGGCACAGCCAATACCCTTCGCACCGCTGCTCCCTGGCACAGCCGGACCCTTCGCACCGCTGCTCCCTGGCACAGCCAATACCCTTCGCACCGCTGCTCCCTGGCACCGCTGCTCCCTGGCACAGCCGAACCCTTCACACGGCCGCTCCCTGGGCTGACTGACACACAGCCAAACCCTTCACACCGCCACTCCCTGGCACAGCCAGACCTTTCGCACCGCTGCTCCCTGGCACAGCTGAACCCTTCACACCGCCACTCCCTGGGCTGACTGACACACAGCCAAACACTTCACACCGCTGCTCCCTGGCACAGCCAGACCCTTCGCACCGCCGCTCCTCAGGCTGAATGACACACAGCCGGACCCTTCGCACCGCCGCTCCCTGGCACAGCCGAACCCTTCGCACCGCTGCTCCCTGGGCTGACTGAAAAACAGCCAAACCCTTCGCACCGCCGCTCCCTGGCACAGCTGAACCCTTCACACCGCCACTCCTTGGACTGACCATCTCCATGCTGGCCCGACAGCAGGAGTCCCATGAGGAGCCATGCAGACAGGGAACCGGGGGGCTTGCAGGAACATCATTACTGGCATCTGCAGACCCACAGGCTGAACCCCAGAGCACAGCCCTCACCCGCCAGGGCCAGTCTGCAGCTCCCCCAGACCGGGTCCTTGGCAGTGGGCCCAGCGCGGATGCTCTGACAGCATGTGAACAAACAGAACCATGAAGAACAACGACCTGCCCGTCACCTTGGGGGCTGCACGCGGGCAGCGCAGGCGGCGTTGGGGAGAAAGGGGATCTGGATTCAGCTGGGAAAGTTCCTCCTAGGCCAGGCCAGCAGTGATGGTTGTCAGGAAGGCCCCAGGGGCCCAGGCAGACCATTTCCTGCCTCGTCTATCCAGAATCCATGTCTGAGCTTTCCCCAGAGGGATGGTGTGGGAGCACATCTCCCTTTGCACACCCCAGCACTGCCCCACAGCCCGGTGGCCACTCTCCCTTTCTCGCTGGCAGGACAGCCTTGCCTTGCCTTGCCGGTGGTGGAATAGCAACAGCTCATGGCCTTATCCCAGGAGATCTGTGCTGGCTGGTCGTCATGGCAAATGCAGGGAGCTGGCGCTGCAGCCTCTGCCCACAGAGACAGCTTGGCAGGGCCAGCGCTCCTTCTCTGAGCCTGGGATTGTGTTCTCTGACTGCAGGGTTCTGGCACCAGCTCTGCCCATGGCATTAGCATGCCAAGCCTGTGCCCAGGTATCAATCTCGCAGCTGGCCTGATGCCAGTGGGCAGCTGCTCTCGCCTACGTTCCACTAGTCGGGCTTGTAAACGTTCAAGCCAAACCCCGCACTCCTCCGCACAGAGCTGGAAGCAGTACACTCAGCACCAGATTTGATAAGTTTATGGAGAGGATGGTATGATAGGATAGCCTAATTTTGGCAATTAATTCATCTTTGATTATTAGCAGGTAAATATGCCCAGCAGTCTGTGATGGGATGTTAGATGGGATGGGATCTGGGTTACTGCAGAGAATTCTTTCCTGGGTGCTGGCTGGTCAGTCTTGCCCAGATGCTCCAGGTTTATCTGATGCCATATTTGGGGTCAAGAAGGAATTTTCCTCCAGGGCAGATTGGCAGGGGCCCTGGAGGGTTTTCGCCTTCCTCTGCAGCGTGGGGCATGGGTCACTTGGTAGCATGGCACCTCTAACAGCATGGCACCCCCTGGCACCATGGCACATCCAGCAGAATAGCACAGTGCCCCTTGGTAACATGGCACCCCCTGGCACCATGGCACCCCCTGGCAGCACGGTGCCTCCGGCCGAACAGCATCCCCTGGTAGCATGGCACAGTGCCCCCTGGCAGCATGGCACCCCCTGACAACACACTGGAGCATTAGTTCTGTACAGACAGCAGAAGTGATTTTCCAGCCCCAGTCCCTGCAGCCTCCTGCATCAAGCAGAGGTCTCCCTTCCAAGCACTGCCCGGGGGTGACCCAGCTTAGCATGTGTGATCACAGCTGAAGGGGGACTTGCTGTATAAAAACCATCCTCAGGAGCCAGTCGGGGGGGACCCAGGTGGGGGATCACAGCTGCGCATTGCACTGGCTACAGCGGCATGACAACGCGCTGTGCAGGACAGACGGGCCCCAGGACTGGCTCGTGCCTGGCTCTGCAGTTAGGTGCCTTGGCTTCAGTCTGGCTACATGAGCCCACGTGTCCATCTGCCCATCCTGCAGGAATCCCAGTAATAGCTGCAGGGAAGGCCGCCAGGCCAGGCAGAGGATGGAGGTGAAGACACGGCCGTGGGGTGGGGTGCACTCCAGGGTAAGCTCTAATTTGCACTGGCAATTTTGGCTTTGCTGCTCCTCTTCCCGTTGGCCGGTTGGACACCAGGCGGGTGAACACCCGGCCCGGGATGTAGCTCAGGCAAAGATTTTGTCAGGGATGTTTTTAGTAAAAGTCACGGACAGGTCATGGCAATAAAGAAAAATTCTCGCAAGCCCGCAGCCTGTCCACGACTTTTACTAAAAATATCCCTGACAAAACAGGGAGTTCTGCAGCGGGGTCCGCACACCACCTGCAGAGGTTGGGCAGCTGCGGGGGCTGCTTGAAGCTCTGGGGGTTCCCCCCACTGCCTGTGGTGGCCAGAAGATCCAAGGGTCTCCTCCCCACTGCCCATGGCATCTCAGAGCTCTGGGGGTCCCCCTGCCACCTACAAGGGCTCAAAGCTCCAGGGTTCGCCCCGCTGCCCATGGTAGCCAGAAGCTCCAGGGGTCCCCTCACTGGGGATCTGCAGCATCAGCTCCATTTTACCGAGGGGGGAAATGAAGCCCCGGGAGGGGACACAGCAACAGAGCCCAGAGTAGATCTCTGGGTTCCTGTTTCCCATCTAGGCCCTAGCCACTAGGCCACGCTGCCCCCCACCCCCAGGCTTACATTTCTAGCAGCTCGGCTTTTCAAAGCAAAACTTCCCCACTGCGGGCCAGTTGCTGGCAGTCGAGGAAAGTCTGGCTGAGGACACCTGCTAGCAGGAGTGTGGCACCTGCCCCTTGCTCACTGGGCAGCCAGGGGTGTCCCTGGTGCCCCACAGACCTGGAGGGAGTGGCCGCCTGGAGCACGGCTGTGGGATCAGGGAGAAGCTCGCCAGATCCGGGGCAGTGCCACTCCTCGCAGAGCTCTGGGATGAAGGCTCAGCTCCAGCTGATGCTAAGTGGGCGGCTGGGCTCCGGGGACAGCTCGGGGAAGGGGGAGGAAAGTGGAGCGGCCAGGCAGAAAAGGCAGCCCTGCAAGCCCATCCGACCCAGAAAGGGGGCTGGATCTCCCGCGGCTGTCAGTCAGCACAGCTCTGCTGAGCAGAGAGGGGAAGTCAGCGGAGCCCAGCACATTGTTCCACGGGGTAGAAAGCCCCTGGCACCAGCTCTCCAGGGCCTCTGACAGAGCCGGGGCGGGACAGGCAGGGCAGGACCTGTCTGGCTCTGATTGCGCCCGATGCGGCTGGCCTGGAGATCTGACGGAGCCGGGAAGGGACCCGAGGCCTGCACTCAGGATGCGATGCCAAATGGAGCGGAGAGCAGGAGCCCAACCTGGAGAGAGGCTGAGAAGTGCTTGGGAGGGAGGCCTGACTTCTGGGCTGGGCTGGCAATACCGTCCAGGACTCAGAGGGGAAAAAGAAGGATGTCTCACCTTTGTAACTATGTTCTTCGAGTGCTTGCTCATACCATTCCAGTTGGTGTTGCGCGCGCCGCGTCACGTTCGTCGGAAGAAACTTTTACCCTAGCACACTCGGTGGTTGGCAGGGTCACCCCCCTGGAGTGACGCCACTATGGTGCCGGATATAACCTGCCGACCCAGCGCCCTTCAGTTCCTTCTTACCGGCTACTCCGACAGTGGGGAAGGAGGGCGGGTGTGAATGGATATGAGCAACAACATCTCGAAGAACAATAGTTACAAAGGTGAGTAACCGTCTTTTCTTCGTCGGTGCTTGCTCATATCATTGCCAGTTAGGTGATCCCAGCCTTATGTAGCGGCTGGGGTCGGAGTGAAATATGGCAGAATGCAAACTGCTGAGCCAAAGCTGCAGTATCCGTGCGTGTGAACCAGAGCGTAATGCGAAGCAAGGGATGACCGAGGACCATCGAGCTGCGCGATAGATCTCAGGGTAGGTACAACGAGTCAGTAAGGCGGCAGAGAAGCCTGCGCCCTGGTAGAATGCATGGTGATGTAGCTTGGGGAAATGTGAGCCAAATCATAACAGTGGCTGTGCACGCAGCACCAAGGTGAGATCCTCTGAGAGGAAACAAGTAGGTCTTTTCTTCGGCAGCTACTGCGACCGAGAGTTTGGGCGAGTTACCAAACGGTTTTGCCGCTCGACATAAATGCGAGCGCTCCACAGATGTCCAGGGAGTGCAATTGTTGTCCCATCGCGTTGAGTGTGGTGAACATGAAAGGCCGAAACCACCTTAGGGAGAGAAAGCCAGATGTGGTTCAACTGCACCTGGTTTTTTGAACAGAAGAATGGCAGAACCACCATAGACGCCCTGACTCGAAGACTCGTCTGGCCGACGTAACGGCTACTAGGAAAGCTGTCTTCCAAGACAGGTATAACAGCGAGCGGTCGTCACGGGTCGAATGGAAGAGACATAAGTCTGTTAGGACCCGGTTGAGGTCCCAGGTTGGGCTGGGCGGCGTACCTAAGGGTGTATGTGCTGCAAGCCCGGAGAACCTCGAAACCATAGAGTATGAGAACACAGAACGACCACCTTTAGCCTGGAAGGAAGGTAGAGAGATGGCTGCCAACGTACCTTGGCGATGAACACCGCTAGGCCTGCTGTTGCAGTGGCAGAGGGTAGTCGCAAAATAGAGGGGACAGACCCCAGCAGGAGTAAGATTGGAGCGTGTTGCCCCTGTAGGAGAGAACGCTTCCACCTGGCCAGCTACGTGACCAGGTGGAATGGCTTCCTGCTATCGTGATAGTCACGTAGCACCACACCATGAGGTGAAGAGACTGCATCCGGGCGGCGAAGTATGCCGCAGTCCTGAGGTATGAGGTCTGGTGGAGGGCAGGGTAATTGGGTAGGCTATTGACAGGCCGAGCACGTGGCGATCAGCTGCCTCGACGACGCTGGGAGTGAACATGATGATGCATGCCCTGCCCCTGCAAAGTCTGAGCAGACCCAATGAACTGGGGGACGGTGGGAGGCATAGAGGCGTTGGCCTTCCACGGCATGAGGACAGCGTCTGAGATTGGCGCCGGAGAGAGACCTTGCGAGGACAGAACTGCGTCATTCGTGTTCCGTGGTAAGCGAACAGGCCCACTGTGGGAAAAATCCCACTGCTGCACAGAATGCATGACAACAGGCAGGCGAGCACTCATAGACAGGAAAGACCTGCTGAGTCAAAGCACCGAGGAGAAAAGATCGCTACCAGATTTTCGAGTGGCTATGCAAGTCCCAGAGACGGATGGCCTCTGACCAAAGAGGAGGAGCATGTCCTTCCCAGGTTGTTATAAGGACATGGCCGTTGTGCTGGCTGTAAACACTGAGACGCCACTGCCTCGCAGCTGCTGCTGGAACCCCTACTGAGGTGAGCACCTGAGTCGAGAGATGACGTAGCCGTCGTCAGGGACAGTGAGGGCTGTGTCGGAGAGAGCGGCAGTCCCTACCCACACCAGGGAGGGAGTTAGCCACAGTGTAGGAGCCTAGGGTGCTCGAGGAATGGTGACTCATCGTGACCATTGGGCCCCTGTGCCCAGCGGTACGCCGATTGGAGCCAACTGGAGAAGACAGAGGTAGAGCGTAACGGTTTGGTTACAAACTAGCAGGCAGCCATGGAACCTGGGAGACCCAGACAAGGGCGAGCCAAGGTCGTCGGGAAAGTTTGCAGACCTCGGATGATCCGTGCCATCGCCGAAACCGTGGCTGTGTTAAGCGGATCCGCTAGCTCGGAGTGCAAGATAGCCCCTAGGATCAACCTCTGCGTGGGAACCAGAGTGGATGTTTCCATAGTGATCATCAGGCCTAGACATGTGAATAGGTCCCTGACGATGCCATACGCCGAGGTGACTTGCGTCGTGGAGTATCTCAGATAAGCAATCGTCCAGATGCAGAAATGCACATGCAAGGTCGCGGAGGTGGGGCGACTACGGCCCACATAGGTTAATGCCTGCGGGGCCTGTAGAAAGGCCAAACAGCAGGACCGTAAACTGGAAGTACCGATGGTTGGCTAGAAGTGCGAGTATCTCCTGTGCGGATGGGAGATGGAATGTGAAAGTACGCGTCTTCATATCGAGGTGGCATACCAGTCTCCAGGATCTAAGGACAGGATAATGGTTCCCAGGATACCAGTGGAACTTCACTTATCATAAACTGGTTGAGTCCTTGTAGGTCTAGATAGGTCTGAGACCCATACAAGTCGGGGATTACGGAATAAGGGAAAGTAAGTGCCCTGTTCATCCTCAGCGTGTGCACTCCGTGTAAGAGGAAATTGCCGCCAGAGAGGAGTCCCTGAAGAGGCCAGGGTTGGAACAAGTGGAGGTGGTACTCACACTCCAACACTATGTGAAGGAACAGCGAACTGAAGTAACTGGACCATGCCAAGCGGCAGAGAGTGGATCCCGCTTGTAACAGTACGCAGCCCTCGGGCGCACTTTGAAAGTCTATCTGTGGCGGCATTAGGGAGAGTCGCATTAGACGCCTGTCCACTCAAGCTTGCACGCGCGGGTGATCCCCGCAAAGTAGGACTTTTACCACAAATGGTAAGTCGTGACAGCCGGAGTTTGATAACCTACAGCCAGGAATGGCCCTCATGTAACGAGGCCTGGAGAGAAGCTCTGGCCCTGCACTTTTCCCTCCCCATAGAGGCAGTGAACTCTGCGGGAAACTGTGGAGAAGCTCCAAAACTTTATCGCACGTATCAGGTTATGATATACAGGGCTAAGCAGGGAGTTATGATTGCCACGCAGGCTATAAGCCCTTGCAGAATGCCACCTGCCGGGCCGAGTAGCGGTCAGTCGCCTAGCCCCTACGATTGTGGCTGCGCCTGTATGCAGCTCGTTCCCTTTTCTCACCAACGTAATGACTGTGCAGGACGAGGAAGAATGACAGACAAGTTAGTTTACCCTCCATAGAGCACGGCATCGCCTGGATGGTCCGAATAAATCAGGTCGGGCCCCCTAGTGGGCAACCGCCGATAGAAGTAGTGCATACCCGGTCCCCTACCTCCGGACCTGCCCTGGAGGTCACATTGAGTGCTACCTCCATAGGAGTCCTGATGGGCCTCAGGTTGTTGCAACAACTGATGCGGTCGAGCATAGAGCGTCCGCCGGTCAAACACTGATGCGCACCCGGATGCCAGGATGGCCTGAAGACCATGGGCAGAGTCTGACTCTACAGACACTTGCCCAGACTCGGTGCACCTTGGGACCGTAAGCGCGCAGGCGCGGGTACTGGAACGAGACCGGACCTGAGACCAGAGCAGTGCGGAGGTCGAACGGATCTCGAGGTTGGAGCGGCTGGGAGCCCACAGTGCCATAGCGGTGCTGGAGCCAGAACGGTGCCGAGATTATCGGTCGGTGAACGGACAGAACCGACTGTACGGGCGAGTGAGACTGGGTGCCGAGGAGAACAGCATCGGATGTAAGAGGCGTCGGAGTGGGAGCGCCGACGGGAGTGAGCGTCTCGGGACTGTGGCATGAAACGGTGCACTCAGCTGCGCTGACAGAGATGGTCGTATCAAAGGTGGCTGCCAAGAGACTATATACCCGCACCGATGTGCCGGGGTTCAGCAGAAAAAACTTGTCCAGGGCAAGAGATCCCCGCCGTTGGAAATGTCTCCGGCGTGGAGGAACAGTAAGCTCGACACACAGTGCGTACCGGGGAGCTGTCAGGCCCGGATTCGACGGCCCTTGTGGGACCCGGGATCCGACGGTGCGTGACATCACCAGTGCCTCAGCAGGTGTCGGTGCCAGGCGATCCGGCTTAGAGCAGGCTGTCTGTCCGCGGTGCTGTCGCACGGGAAGAAGAGGCAGGGAGCTCGACCACGGTGTACGCCGGGAGCAGGCAGGCACTGGATTTCGACGGCCCTTAGGACCGGAATCGACGGTGCCGACGTTGTTGGTGCGCCGCGGCAGGGTTGTTAGATGAACTCCTGGCTGCGGTGCCGTGGCCGAAGCAGCAGGAGCAGGAGACTCAACCACGGCGCGTGCCGGGGAGGCGCCAGGCACTGGATCGACGCCTTGCAGGACCGGGATACGGTGCGAGCGTTTTCGGTGCCGGCAGTGTTGGTGCGGGCAATCCAACTAGATGAGCTCTCTGCTGCGGTGCCTGGCACGGAAGCACAGGAGCAGGAGGCTCAACCACGAGCGCGGCCGGGGAGCGCCAGGCACTGGATTGGATCGACGGCCCTCGCGGACGGGATCGACGTGGCCGGCGTTGTCGTGCTGGCGGCAAGTGTTGGTGCCGGGTGATCGAATTAAGATGTGACTCACATGGCTGCGGTGCAGTTGGCACGGAAGCAGCGAAGCCAGGAGTGCTCAACCACGGCGAATGCCGGGAGCAGGCAGGCACTGGAATCAACGGCCCGGCGGACCGGGAATCAACAGTGCCGGTGTCCTCAGTGCTCAAAAGTGTTGGCGCCAAGGCGATCCGACTGAAAGAGCTCTCTGCTGCAGTGCAGTTGCAAGAAGCAGCAGGAGCCGGAAGTCAACCACTGCGGTGCCGGGAGCTGTCAGGCACTGGCAGGAAGAGTCGCTGGGCTTTGCCGCAACCTCAGAGAGAGGAGCGGCCGATCGACTGCGTGCCAGAATGGCCGTGCCGAGGGGTCCGTGCGAGGAGGCACTCTGTCTCCGAGTACCAGCGCTAGGTGCAGAAGGCGGAGGGGAATGAAAAGTGCCGCTCCGTTTGTTCTAGCTTAAACGCCTGCAAATGGGCACTAGCTGTTGGAAATGCAGTCCCACCGAGGCACCTCTAAAACAGTCAGGTGGATCTCTGTCAGCAACGGTCTGAGGTGTCCAAGCACAGTCTAAGAACCGTGAGCCGGCAGGGCCCGCACTGGTTGCGGGAAGGGGCTACTCCTGAACCCCGCTAACTATTATAAAGCTACTATGCTAGTAAATGAAAAACGCATAATATATACAAATAAAAGGATTATACAAATACACAAGAACTACGAGTAGCTAGGAAGCGGAGTCAGCTAAGCTGCGCTCACTGTTCCAACGACCAGCACGGGCGGTAAGAAGGAACTGAAGGGCGGCTGGGTCGACAGGGATATATCCAGCACCATAGCGGCGCCACTCCAGGGGGCGCCCTGCCGACCCACCGAGTGTTGCTAGGGTAAAAATCTTCCGACGAACGTGCACGCGGCGCGCACACACCTAACTGGAATGGATATGAGCAAGCACTTGAAGAAGAAACACGCAGTCCTCCCCGCCCAGGGCTTGAATGCGCACAGGAGAGCCCAGGCTGGCCCTGCACTGCTGTGCTAATCAGCCACCCGGCCAGCTGACGTGGAGTTTAAAGCCAGCCCCGTCCTGCACCATGCACACGGCTCTCGCCTTCTCCTTGTTATTGCAAAGCAAGAACAACCTTCTAGCCCATCAATAATTCACCAGGACAAACGCTAATGGAGCTGTCACGGGCGGGGGTTGGGGTGGGGGTGGGGGCAGGGACTCCCCCTTGTGCTGGGAGAGGATAAATATTTAACAGCGTGCTCGGAGCCAGTGTCTGTGACCGGGGGCTGGTTTGACAGAGCTGCTGTGGCCCTGTGAGAGTCATTAGCATGGTCTAGGCGAGCAGAGCGGCTGCAGGAACATCCTCCCAGCCCTGCACAGGCAGCTCCAGCCTCGGTGGGGGATCGGGGGGGGGCTGGATGCATTTGATTGTGATGCTGGAACGAAACCATCTCCTTCCTGCCAAACGCCCCTGGCCTGAGCACAAGGGGTCGCGCTACGCCAGGGACAATTCAGAGGAATGCCGCCGACTCCGCTAGATGCTCATGGAACTGGAGCGGGATCAGCCTGGGCAGAGGCCTCGCTGTCACACAGGGCTCTAGGCTGGGGCAGCTTCTGTGGTCCCCAGGGGGGCACCTCAGGGTCCCTTCGTTTGGTGAGTGGCCAGGGCAGGTCACTGTGCTGCAGAATTACACAATAAAGCCACACCCACGCCAGCTGGGTTTATTCTCCTGCCAGTGTGCAGGGCGAGCTCTGTGCAACCCCCAGTATGCTACGGGGAGAATAGGCGCCTTTGTTAACGAGGGCTGGAAAACATGTACCCGTCCCAGAATTGGAGGAGGAGAATGTAACAATTCCTAGAGCCTGGGACCAAATCCCCCCCTCTTGGGGCTTAGGGGTCAGCATGCACATCCACTGCATCTGTTTCGCGCTCAGGGAATTCGACGCACACCTGGGAAGTTACCGTAGGTTCCCCATAGCCTGTGCTTCTGATGGCCACATCTGAGATGCTCAAAGGGGGGTGGGATCAGGGCCACGTTCTGACTGCTCACCAGGCCACTCTGGCGATGACCCTGCTGCAGGGACTTGAGCAGGGCAAGGCACATCAACGAAATCGAAATGACTGCAGAGACAGGCACTGCCCTGGAGAAACCTGGGCTCCCTGCACCCATGACAGCCACGAGGCGTCCTGCTATTGACTTCAAACAACAACAGCAAATGCAGAGAAGCCCCGTGTTTCGTGGAAAGGCTGCTGCAGGTGAGGGTATATCGCACATCTCCTGCAGCGCTTCCCCTGGAAATAGCCAGGAGATTCATAGATTTAAAGGACCTGTGGGAGCATCGGGATCCTCTAGTCCAGTGGGTCGCCAACCTTTTTATGCCCAAGATCACTTGTTGAATTTAAGGGCAACCAAGGATCTACCCTGCCCCTTCCCCGAGGCTCCATCCCACTCATTCCATCCCCCCTTCTGTTGCTTGCTCTCCCCCACCCTCACTCACTTTCACCGGGCTGGGGCCGGGGGTTGGGGTGCGGGCTCTGGGCTGGGGCTGAGGGGTTTGCAGTGTGGGAGGGGGCTCTGGGCTGGGGCAGTGTTGGAGTGCAGGAGGGGTTATGGGGCGCTGGCTCTAGAATGGGGTGCAGAAGAGGGTTCAGGGTGCAGGAAGGGATTATCATGCCACCAATTTCTGTGTCATCTGCAGATTTTACCCACAATGCTTTGATATTTTCTGCCAGCTTCCTGACCGATAGTCACTAGTACTGGGACCCTGACAGCCCCGAAGAGTCAGCTGGCACACTGGTGTTATGATAGACACTGAAAAGGGGGCATAATATGTCACTGGAAAACTGATCGTTAGTATTCTTGCATGAGGTATGCATGGTAAGCCCACAAAGGACTGCATAGCTCTGTGCTGGAGATATGTTCTTCCAATGAATGTGGCGAGCAATGCCCACGCCATGCCTGCTCCAGGCAGAGGAATGTGGACCTGCCTGCTGCAATGTGTCTCCAATGTAAACGGAGCAAGAGGTGACCACAAAGCAACACACATTTCCATGCAAGGTGAACAAAGCCATCGGGAGAGCAAGAGGGGAAAGATGACCACCCAACAGTCTCAACAGGGATGCAGACGGCACCCCCAGGAAGCCGTCCTGCCTCGGGAAGTAGGGCAACGAACTTTCGGAAGATATAAGGAGAGAGAAAAAGCCATTCTGGCATTCGTCACTTGAGGGACGAAAGGGACCAGAGCTCCTGAAATGATAGTAGGTTGGATCCTTCAGCCAGGGAGCGGGAGTCTCTGAGAACCGAGCGTAGATGAGAAACCTGCTTAGATCAAGATTGGCATGTCACGGAGTCCCCGGGCGATGCTCTGGAACAGCTCCCCACAAAGCCAGGCAGGACTTTGGGGAGCCTCCTCTCCCTCGGAGCAGACTTGTTCAGGGCAAGAAGCTCACACGTCTTCACCTCCCGGGTCTCTCCTTGGAGCATTCAGCATCCTCTGCCCCTCCGTGGGCTTCCCACAGCAAGCCCACCCAGGCGGGGTCCTGGGGAAGCCACAGGGTATATGTCATGGAAAACTGATCGTTAGTATTCTGGCATGAGGTATGCAGGTAAGCCCACAAAGGACTGCATAGCTCTGTGCTGGAGATATGTTCTTCCAATGAATGTGGCGAGCAATGCCACGCCATGCCTGCTCCAGGCAGAGGAATGTGGACCTGCCTGCTGCAATGTGCTCCAATGTAAACGGAGCAAGAGGTGACCACAAAGCAACACACATTTCCATGCAAGGTGAACAAAGCCATCGGGAGCAAGAGGGAAAGATGACCACCAACAGTCTCAACAGGGATGCAGACGGCACCCCCAGGAAGCCGTCCTGCCTCGGAAGTAGGGCAACGAACTTTCGAGATATAAGGAGAGAGAAAAAGCCATTCTGGCATTCGTCACTTGAGGACGAAAGGGACCAGAGCTCCTGAAATGATAGTAGGTTTGGATCCTTCAGCCAGGGAGCGGGAGTCTCTGAGAACCGAGCGTAGATGAGAAACCTGCTTAGATCAAGATTGGCATGTCACGGAGTCCCCGGGCGATGCTCTGGAACAGCTCCCCACAAGCCAGGCAGGACTTTGGGGAGCCTCTCTCCCTCGGAGCAGACTGTTCAGGGCAAGAAGCTCACACGTCTTCACCTCCCGGGTCTCTCCTTGGAGCATTCAGCATCCTCGCCCTCCGTGGGCTTCCCACAGCAAGCCACCCAGGCGGGTGGCTGGGGAGCCACAGGGT
>NC_133784.1:6268807-6340006 GCF_003597395.2 Chelonoidis abingdonii
TGCTGCCTTCTGGCCATGCTGTATCACAAGTGCAATTAATCACAATTAATTTTTTCAGTCGTGATTCTTTGAGTTAATTGCATGAGTTAACTGCAATTAATCAACAGCCCTAATAAACTTGTTTGACTTTGGGTAGAAGCCAGTTTTAAAACAAAGTGTTTGTTAGCCCCAGTTAAGGGAATAAGCTGCTGGATGCTTTCTCTTTAAGGGAGCAGTGAACATCCTCACTTTGGTGACTGTCCCAGGAGAGGGCTGGACACCGCAGTGGAGACTCGGGACTGGGGGTGTTGGGGTCACCCTGCCAACAGTAACTGGGCGGTGACAGCCAGGGTGTGACCACATGCTTGTAGGCTGGCTATTAGTGTCAGGGCTGTGAAACTGGCAGCAAGCATTTCAGGCACTCAAGGCTGATGACACAACCTCTTACTGATCTGGGTTGAAGCCCAAAGTTTCACAGACCCCACTAGGAACACCCCCACGGGATGACAATTCCCATCCACAGTGACTTTTTTGAGTCTATCGGTTTTTTGATTTGGCTCCACAGACTGTGTATCGTGCTAAAGTTTTATGAGTTTGTCTGCAGGACTCAGCCCCGTGCTGCACAGGAGTCAATGCTGATTACGTCACTACAGACAGAGTTACCAACCAGACTATGATCCAGTCAAAAACATGCTACTAGGTACATATATATAATTGGAGATATACCAATCTCCTAGATCTGGAAGAGACCTTCAAAGGTCATTGAGTCCAGCCCTCTGCCTTCACTAGCAGGACCAATTTTTGCCCCAGATCCCTAAGTGGCCCTGTCACAGAGTCTGGGGAAGTCCGGCCCTGCACCCCTCTTCCTGGACCCCACAGTGACTTTTATCCAGCCAGTAAACCAGAAGGTTTATCGGACAACCGGAACACAGGTTACAGCAGAGCTTGCAGGCACAGTCAGGACCCCTCCATCCAGTCCTTCTGGGCTTTCAGGGTGCTTGGATCCCAGCTAGGATCCCCTGAATTCCGCCCCACAACCCCAAACCGACCTGCCCCTCCTCCCGCCGGCCAGGTCCTTTGTCCCGTTTCCTCAGCAAAGGTGCTCACCCCCTCCCCGCTGCCTGGCTCAGGTTACAGGCTTAAAGATCCTGTCCCTCACCCAAAGACATCCCCTGCTCTCCCATCCCCCACACCGACAGCCCCTACTCCATCACAGGCCCCCTGAAGGATTGAACTCACAAGCCTGGGTTTAGCAGGCCAAGGCTCAAACCACCAAGCTATCCCTCCCCCCTACATCTGACAAGACCAACTGTCCAGGAAACCATTTGGCCTGGCGTTAATTCTCGTTTCATTCGTCACTGAGCACATCCCAGATCAGCCTTCCCAGGATTTTGCCCAGGGCTGGTGTCAGACTAGCAGAGCTATAGTTACTGGGTGTGAGGCAGTAGGGAGCAGGGTGGATTGACCTGGGAACGTCGTCTGGTTTTACTGGGACTGTCTGCATACGGGAGGGGAGAGCAGGGGGTCACTTCAGGTGAAGGACGGTACCTGAGCCTGTAACCTGAGCCAGGAGGGGGGCGGGGCAAGTGACACCTTTGCCAGGGAAACTGGACAAAGGAGGAGGGGGAGAGAAGGAGGAGGGGAGCCGGCTGGAGGAGGTTTTGGTGTCAGTTTGGGGCTGGCTGGGAAGAGGCAGGAACAGGGCCAGCGCTTTCATTTAGGCGACTTAGGCAGTCGCCTAGGGAGCCAGCATTATGGGGGGGGCGGCATTTTGCCAGGGGGGCGGCAGGCGGCTCCGGTGGAGCTGTCGCAGTCGTACCTGCGGAGGGTCTACTGGTCCCGCGGCTCCGGTGGACCTGCCGCAGGCATTTCTGCAGACGGTCCGCTGGTCCCATGGCTTCGGTGGACCTGCGGCAGCTTCACCGGACCCACGAGACCCGCGCGCGGGGTGGCGAAATGGCCCGGCGCCTAGGGCACCAGAAACCCTGGCGCCGGTCCTGGGCAGGAACCCCAAGTCTGGGGTCTAAGCTCCTTGCCCCCGAGAGGGACCTGGCTGAGGGATCCTGGGGGTACCTACAAGCCCTGCTTGGGACTGTGTCCTGTCGTCTAATAAACCTTCTGTGTTACTGGCTGGCTGAGAGTCCCGGTGACTCACAGGAAGTGTGAGGTGCAGGGCCCGGATTCCCCCACACTCTGTGACACTGGGTCAATAAACCTTGCCAAGAATCCAGCAGACTCCATAGCATTTCACCTCCCTCCGAGAGCCCAGCCTGCTCTGCGACATGGCGAGCCAGGCCCGCAGGAGTTAACACCTTCCTGGAGGCTCTCCAGCGGCAGTGAGAGTGATGTGCAGAAAGTGTCCCAAGCAGAGGCAAGCCTCAGGTGCTGGCCAGAGGCGGCTGCTAAGAGATAGAAGATGCCCAGCGGGAGCAGAGACTAAGGTCTGGGTACGAGTGAGCAAGAACAGGCGAGGAGTGTTTGTGACACCTGCTGTGATGGATCCCAGCTCCGGTCAGAGCCTCCCAGAGGGAGGAGAGGTTTTGCTCAGCACTTTCTCTGAAGTGCATCTCAGGCCGCAGCACTCCTGAGCTGAGCTGCCAGCTCACTCCTCCAGCACAAATCATCTGCTTCATCCTCCCTGGTTCTGCCACAAACACACGCAGGGCCGAGCAGGCAGAGAGATGAGCCGCCAGAGACATCCGTGGGAAGTTGTCCAGTCTGGGAATCAGCCACAGGATGCGCCACTGTCACTCTGACCAGGCATCGAGTCCCAGGAGCCTTCGGGGAGCAGAGCGCTCGGCCCTTGGGAAGTGAGACCCTGGGCACGCCACTCAGCAAGGTGCCGCACTAAGGCGGGGCCCAGCAATGCGAACCGCCGAGTCTAGAGACTGGCCCAACCCGGACCACACAAGCGACTGACCCTCCTGAAGCCCAAATACTGGCATCCAGCCCTATGGCTTTGGGTCAGCTCAGATGCAAACCAGAAGGGCCTGCCCAAACCCTGTGCGAACAACCCAGCTCCTGCAATTGCTACCCTCTGAGCCACAGCCCACCGGGAACATCCTGCAACGATGGGTCGGCCCTGAGCCCAATCTCGGACCCCCTCGGAACCGCATCCCAGCCCCCGGGGCTTCACCAGTCTGTGGGGAGAGAGGCACAAGCCCTGGGAGTATGGCGGGAACATGAGGGCTTACTGCCAGATCTGTGGCTGGCGTAACCCCTGGCTCAGGCCGATGCTTATCCGCTCAGAGAGCTGGGCTCCTGCTCGCTCCAGGTGGCCAGTCCCACCCCAGGGGGCCTGCACATGGGCTCAGGGCAATGGGCTTGTCTGCGGCCCCTCAGCTCTCCGGGACCCCGTGTCCTAGCCATGTGCTGGGGGCGGGGGGACGGGACGCTGGCGAGGAGCAGGCCCAAGCTGGGGGCTCCAGAGAGAGAGAAGCTAATATTTGCTTTCTCTCAGGTTAAGCCTTGGAGCAGTGGGATGTCGGGGGTCACCACCTGCTCGGCTCCCGGGAGGGGGGGCCTGCGTGCGGAGGGGGCCTCCTCCATCCTTTTCATGCTGCTCTGTTTTCTCAATATTTGTAGAAGGAAATGAGAGCTGGGGGCTGGGAGGCCAGAGCCCAGGCAGGTCGCAGACAAAGTCTGTGGGAGGTCGGGCCCCATCCCCCATGGCAGCTATGGGTGAGGAACACCCCCCAGATCCCCTTTCACTGCAGATGCCAGCCCTCCTGGCTCACAAAACCCTCCATGTCGGTGCCTCATTCTGAGCCCTCCCAAGTCCCTCTGCTGCTCCAGTGCCCAGTCCCAGGCTACCTCTTCTCATCATCCGAGCACAAGTGCCTCCTGCTCCACAGCCCCTGCAGCTGGGAACGGCCACCCTGCGTCTCCATCGCACTGACTCTCCATCTGGCTTCCACAGCTGAAAACGCACCTTCTCCCCAGCCTCTGCTGCTCCCACTCAGCTGTGTCCCAAGAGCCGGTACCTTGGCAGGGTTTCTGGAGACACAGCGTGCGTGAAAACAGCTGTGCAAGGTCACAGCGTATCCCCGACATGCATGCTCACGACTGAGGGGGGTCCAGGCCAGCCCACCCAGCCGCAGGGCTCTCAGAGTCCCTGGGTGCGGGATCCTGCTCTTTGAAACTATTAGGCATCTCCAAAAAAGTGGGGCTCACCCTGGGAAGAAAAGTCCAGGTCTTTCAAGGGACACGGCCTGCCCTGAAAGGGAGACAGGTGGGTTCTTGTCTGGCGTCTATGCTGCTCCTACAATGGGGGAGAGAACAAGGGACAAGCAACAAAGAAAATGCCCTGCGAAAAGCAGTGCAGAAGAGAGGCAGCGAGCGTGGTGCAAGCGATACAGGTCCCCACACAGAGGGGTAAGGCCAGGCACACCGCAAACCCTAGCAGCTGTTACAACGTAAGAAGAGAACTGAAGCGCTGCAGAGCTTTTGCGTCAGGTGCCGGGTTGGGGAAAAGGATGTGTGGGATCTGGCCCCCTGCAATCTGTACCCAGCAACGGACCTTCCACCTTACGACTTCTCGGTGGAAAATGAATCGCTGGACCTTCGTTCACACTGAAAACGACCGGCTGCTTTACAACCCGCTCCTGGGAACGCTCGTCCCAGCACCAGTGGCCTTGCTAGCCTATGTCCCAAGCCTGCTCTAAGCCATTCATGAGACCGCAGAGCAACAGTGCCCAGCGCTGCTGGAGATACGCCCCAGCCCCAGCCCCAACCCCATTGCTCCCCTGCAGCCAGGGCCGGCACTTCCATTTAGGCGGTTGCCTAGGGCACCAGGATTTGGGGGGGCAGCATTTTGCGGCCCTTGGCAGCAATTCGGCGGGGGGGGGGGGGGTCCTTCCGCACTCTGGGTCGTCATTGGCAATTCTGTGGCGGGTCCTTCACTCGCTCCAGGACCCGCCGCCGAAGTGCCCCGAAGACAAGGACCATGGAAGGACCTTCCCGCCGCAGAATTGCCGCCAATGACCGGGAGCACGGAAGGACCCCCGCCTAGGGCGCCAAAAACCCTGGCGCCGCTCCTGCCTGCAGCCCACGGCCACTAGCAGCACTGCGGCTCCTGCGCGTTTTATCCCACGTGCAGTGGCCCTGCCCAGCGTGGCCGTGCTGCAAATGAGACACCCTAACAGCCTGCAGCGGGCCTCTCACAGACACAGCGTCATTAGAAATCACGACCAAGTATGCATGGCTGGAGAACGGAAGAACCCTGCACTCCCAGGGCTGCCAGGGCTGCGGGACAGCGAGCTCAGGCCTTTGGCTGGATGGGCTGCCTTATGCGTCTCTTCTGCTCCCTTCTGACCCAGCCAGCTTCAGCCTGGCCCTTGGGGTGGACTAGCCCAGCAGGAGGTGGTGAGCTCCCAGGCCTGTTCCCAGCTTTCCCGCCAACTCCTCAAGCCAGAGCAATAAGCAGGTGCAATTCCACTGGCATCATAGAGCCACAGGGACAGAAGGCACCATGGGGGTCAGCTCATCTGACCCCTGGCCGAAAGGCAGGATTTGTGGTGTCTAACCCATCCCAGAGAGATGGCTCCAGCCTGCCTCCTTTGGAAACCTCCAGCGAAGGAGCTTCCACGACCTCCCAAGGCGTCTGCGCCTGACACTTCGGAAGCTTTTCTCGAGATTTAATGAGGGGCAGGGAAGTTAGCCAAGCTGGGGCACCGGGCAGGTTACCTCACCTCCCTGGGCCTCCGCTTGCTGTCTCAGGGCACTGAGCTGCCGCCGAGGTCAGGAACGCATGTCCTCAGAGCACCATGCGAGCCAGAGGCAGAAGGCACTGGAGGAGGGCTCAGTATTGCTGTGGAACCACTGGGAATGGAGGCCCCCATCCCACATGCTCCCCAGTCCCTGTGCAGCTGCCACGGGCCTGTCCATTGTTACAGACCAAGTCCGCCAGCACAGTGTCCAGGTCGTGAATGTCATGTTCTAGAAGTGGTGCCAGAGGGGCAGGCAGCCTGACCCAGGGAGATGGAGAAGAGGGGAGCCTGACGGCCAGGAGGTGGGGGTCACTGCACGGCTGCCCCTGAGGAGATGGCCTGCACAGCCCTGAACACTGGGAGTTGGACACAGTTCAGCAGAAGCACCAGGCACCAGCTCAGCAGAGAAGAGACTAACGCTCCCCCCAAGCCGCTCCCGCCTCCCCATCCCCAAACCATGGGGCTGCCCACAGCCACCAACCCCTTCTCGACCTCTAGACAGCACTTCTCTTTCTGTGGGGGCGCCCAACTGGAGCCCACCCCCAGCCTTTAATTTCCACTTTAAATTCTGCACCCGGCGCCGCGCCCAGCACTCTGCTGAGCACCCCAGCCGGCTGACACCCAGTGCCGCGCCCAGCGCTCCGCTGAGCACCCCAGCCGGCACCCGGAGCTGTGCCCAGTGCTCCGCTGGGCACCCTGGCCGGCTGATACCCAGTGCCGCGTCCAGCGCTCAGCTGAGCACCCCCAGCAGGCAGCCGGCACCGCGCCCAGCGCTCCGCCAAGTGCTGCAGCTGGCCAGAACCCAGCGCTATGCCCAGTGCTCCACCGAGCACCCCGGCCGGCCGGCACCCGGCAACACTGAGAGGCAGACACTGGGCAGCCTGTGTGAGTGAATGGCAAATAGATGGGTAGGGGCAGGTTACAGCTCGGGTCTAAGCTCATTAGCACACGGCCCGGCAGAGGGTGTGAAATCCGAGGATGCCAGAATGAGCAGCACAAGAAGCAGCAAGATACAGGGCCAGGAGACCATCGAAGAAGGAAACACCGTAGAGTGACAGCAGTGCTCTGGGCTGAGCTGGCATGGGGGGAGGGAAAGGGGGGCCTGGGAGTCCACATGTGTCTAACGAGGTAATACTCCCCCTCTGATCGGGTTAGTATCACAGACGTGTTGGGCTGGAAGGGACCTTGCGAGCTCGGCTAGTCCAGCCCCTGCACCGAGGCAGGACTCACTATTACCTAGACCAGCCCTGGCAGGTGTGTATCCAACCTGCTCTTAAACATCCCCAGTGACAGAGATTCCACAGCCTCCTTCGGGTCCGTCTCCTCTGCCCCCCAGTCTTCTCTTCTCTAGACTAAACAGACCCAGTTTTTCACTCTTCCCTCAGAGCTCATGTTTTCTAGACCTGTCATCATTTGCGTTGCTCTTCTCTGGACTCTCCAATTTGTCCACATCCTTCCTGCAATGTGGCGCCCAGAACTGGACACAATACTCCAGCTGAGCTCTATATCAGCGCAGAGTAGGGCAGAAGAATCACTTCTCGTGTCTTGCTTACAACACTCCTGCTAAGACAGCCCAGAATGATGTTTGCTTTTTTGGAACAATGTTACAATGTTGACTCATATTTAGCTTGTGATCCACTATGACCCTCAGATCCTTTTCCGCAGGACTCCTTCCCAGGCAGCCATTTCCCATTTCCCAGTGGCTGGGTCACTACACACATTGAATCTATTTCCCCATGTTAAGTATCCTCACACCTTCTTGTCAACTGTCTAAAATGGGCCATCCTGATTATCACTACAAAAGTTTTTTTCTCCTGCTGATGACAGCTCATCTTAATGAATTAGCCTCTTACAGCTGGTATGGCTACTTCCACCTTTTCATGTTCTCTGTATGTATAAAGATCTTCTTACTGTATGATCCATTCTATGCATCCCATGAAATGGGTTCTAGCCCACGGAAGCTTATGCTGAAATAAATGTGTTAGTCTCTAAGGTGCCACAAGTACTCCTCGTTCTATTTTCCATTTTGTATGTGAGCAACTGATTGTTCCTTCCTAAACTGAGGACTTTGCATTTGTCTTTATTGAATTTCATCCTATTGACTTCAGACCATTTCTCCAGTTTGTCCAGATCATTCTGAATTCAAATCTTGTTCTCCTAAGCACTTGTAGCCGCTCCCAGCCTGGTATCATCCACAAGCTTTATCGGTGTGCTCTCTATTTATCAGTGCGCCATTATCCAAGTCATTGATGAAGACATTGAATAGAATCGGATGCAGGACAGATCCCTGCAGGTCCTCACAGCTTGACTGATGATTACTAGTTGCGTACCACCTTATAGGTTTGTCTAGGCTGCATTTCTCTAGTTTGTTTACAAGCAGGTCATGTGGGACAGTATCAAAAAGCCCTACTAAAGTCGAGTTCTATCACATCTACTGTGTCCCCCCACCCATGAGGCCTGTAAACTCTTTGAGGCCTGGCCTGTCATTAACTGTGCGTGCATCACCCCTGACCTTCTCCCCCTGCCTGGGTCTCAGGTAGGGCATCTAGATGATTGTGATGAACAAGGAATGTTCTTAATGTTTTCTCTGAATACTGTGTTGGTGCCTCAGTGTCCCCTAGGCAGTTCTTAAGTATTTGGCAGAGCAAAGGGCCAGTGCACCTAAATGCCAATTGATTCTTCTTATGGATGTGCAGTCTCTCGGTCTGGTCTCCGCTAGCTCTAGGCGGCCTGCGGCCTTCGCCTCGGGAGTGCTCTGTTCGATGCGAGCAGTGGCCACTGAGGAAGCTGGGAAGAGACAAAGGTGGAGCTCCAGGTGCGTTCTTCACTGTCCGCGGGGAATATAGGGGCTGAGCCAGAGAGTGATTGGCTGAGCAACGGGGTTGTTAGTTCTGGAGCTGCCGTGGGGACGAGGAGTGATGCAGATGTGGGGTCTGTCTCACGCACCCAGCACTCCGCTGGGTTCACTACGGACGGGGTCTTCTCCAGGCTCTGGGTCGTGTTTGGGCCCTCCTCCTGGTTCAGAGTCTTCTGTTTGGCCTGGCCGTCACTCTGGGCCTTGGGCAGCTGCCTCCCTTGTGGCCCGCGACGGCGATCTCTGATCCACTTCGCGTGGAAACACAGTCAGTACACTCTTGAGGCAGCCCAGCCCCTCTTACCTGGGCAGGACCGCAGCCCGACTGTTTCGGGCGGTCACTGGAAGAGAGGATGCATCTCAGTCATTTATCTACCAAGCTCTGTATGTGTTTCGGAGCACCAGTTTTCCATGACTCTCAGCTTGTGACATCTCCCAGACCTAGGGCGTTGCGCGAGCCTCGGCAATGGGAGGGAGAATTAAACAGCTTGATCGTCAATCTCGTCTTTCATACCTTAAGGACGCGACTAAGATAGTTCAATTGGTCTGACTTGGCACATCTGTGGGGAATGAGGCACATAAATGCGTGAAGGCCTATCGGACTGGGGTTGGCTGGAATCCCACATCTAAGCCAGCATCACTCCCTTGACCTTTTTCTCAGGTTTGGGCTGTTTCCAGTGATTGAACCAGGAACACCTGATGGGGGACAAATATTAGGCCCACTCACGGCCACCAGGGGATACACCCCCCTCGAAGGGGTATTTCCGCCTTTCATCGCGCGTCGCGCAGTACCTCAGCGCTATCAGGTCAAGCGGGCTCTTCTAGGGTCACGCCAGATCATCGAGAAGCTTCCGACAGAGAAGAACCTGTGGATCCTGGGCATCCGAGAGAAGCTGACTCAGGAGGTCGGCGATAATGCACGATGCTGAGCTATGCTTCTGCCCACTTAAGAATCCTCTTGTCGAGTGTACCCAAGGTGACGAGAGGCTCCACCAGAGTCCTGCCTGCTTTGGGAGTGGAAGAGTGAGCCTTCTGTTCCCAGAGCATGCGCCCGGTGACCCATCGCACGTGACGACATGTATCCTGCTAGGTAGGTGCCATGTCCATGCAGGGTTTGCTCGAGAGTACTAGCGCTGTGGCAGCGTTCCTCTTCTCCAGGAGGGAATGCACTCTGGGGTTCGCAATGGCGACCGTTGGTGCCTGCAGTAAGCTGGGACGAGGGGAAAGCAGTACACATAGCTAAAGCGGGGGATAATGAGGACCAGGCGTTCGTGCAAGGGCGCAAAGTAGAGAGAGAACGGTTCTCAGGGGCCCACGTTTAACCTTCTAGGCGTAGGGTGTGATGGCGAGCACAGTCAAGGACTGTTGGAGGGGTAACCAAGGCGTCCCCCTCGAGGACTGCAGTGAGCCAGCGGTCGGCACGAGGACCCGCGGACGTACCCGACTCGACTGCGTTGCTCCCTCCCGCTCTGGAGTGGGAGAGAGCAATTGCACTGCTAGCAGTAAGCAGGGTTCCCCACTCGTGGAGCCGTTGCCAACGCGTAACGAAGTTCCCAGGGGCGGCAAGCGGACGTCGACAGCTCATCCCTGTGCGCACATAGGAGCGCTCGGTGGGAGCTGTCCCACCGAGAAGGGCTGCCCCACCTCCACGGGCTGGGTGCTTCTTAGCTCCCGTGCTAGCGCTGGCACCTGAAACCATGGGGAGGCGAAGGCTGAGAGCACGACCTAGGCCTGATAGGTGGGGGAGAGAGAGGGAGAACGGTACAGAGAGCCTCTGTCTGGATGCGCCTAGGTCTCAACTAGGATTCTATGACAAGCGTAGAGGCACCATTCTCGAGAAGATCCTGTGCACAAGAGGGACGCGAGGGTTGGGAACGCGACTATCTGGGGAAGTTCACCAAGCCGCGATCCAGAGGGGGGACTGAGTTCGTCAGGTAGGGCGATTGGAGGGTATGGCAGACACTCTCATGCCAGCGCCGACGTCACCACTCTTCTGCACCCCAGGAAGGGCTACACAGAGAGTAGGTACTCTTGTGAGCATGTTCTTGCGACCAGTGAGCCCACTTAGTCCAGTCACTCCGCACTTGGCTTCCTCGAACTCTCACGTAGAACGTCTGGTTCCCTCACCCAGTATGCAAGGTCTTCACAAGTTTGGGTTTTTACCCCACATCAGGGGATGGCAGGGAGCACGGCCGGAATGGGAGAACTTGAACCAGAGCCTGCTCCCGCAAGAGAAGAGCACGAGAGGACCCCATAGGACGAAAGAAGCAACAGGCTGAGGAAATAGCTGCAGGAAGAACAGCAGCAGCACGGGACCCCTGGTGATGTCTGAGAGGGCCCTGGCCAGAGACAAGATACGACTATCCTGGGGAGTGCATGCCGCTGGCCCCAATGACGGTCCAGATGGGGAAACACGCTGGCGGGGGCAAGACCCTGGGACAGAGAGAACTGTGGTGTGCAGCCCCAGATGCTGAGGGCTGTGGGACTGGGTGAAGGTCCTGGGTGAAGCCTCTCGCCTGCCTATGGCCGGACTCCTGTGCAGAACCGAGGAGGTCGCGCTGGTGTCATTGGGGTTCTCCAGATATCGGCTGGAGGGCCCTGTTGGGGGGTGACTGTGTCTCTTTGGACAGGATCCGCCCTGCTCCTGTACGGCCGAGGGTTGAATTTGAATCCAGGGAACCAATTGGCTGGGATGGAATGGTCATGAAAATGCAATGACCTGGCTGGCAGGGGAAGGAGTTCTGGGCTCAGGATACCTGCCTACCTGTACCAGCCCCTGGGACTGAGGGGAGGGGGAGATGCTCCCCCCCCTGCACACTGGAAGGGGGCTCACGCTGGCTCGATGCTGGACCAGAGCAGAGAAGCTCGCTGCCTGCCCCCACTGACAGCCAGGGCATGCGCTGGCACGGGGGGAGCTGAGACCCAGCTGAGTGGGGGACACCCAGGCAGGGCAAGTCCGGGCCAACTAGGTTTGCCTGGTCCAGATGTGCTGCTGGAAAGTGATTACAACAGCCGGGAGGGAGCACCAGGACAGGGCTCCGGGGGCTGTGACCCAGAGCCCAGCCAGTGAGAGGGACAGGTCCCACTCCTGCCCAGCAGTGAATCCCAGACGAGCTGCAGAGAGATCCTCCTTGGAGAAGCTGAGGGAATTTGCTGGCCACAGCGCTGCAAACCCTGAGGAAGCTGCAGGAAGAGTCCTGCGGAGAGGGATCCCTGTCCCGGGAATGGGCTCCCAAGGGGAATAGACCTGGGGGGAATCGGGAGGCAGCTGGTGATGCCCCAGGATCCACAGGGTTCTTCTCTTTCGACGGCTGTATGGGAAGAGAGAGGGGACCCTGGACTGAAAGGGGAGGAATTGGGAGGAGAAGGGAAAGACCCTGGGGGATCTCTGCCCTGAGGTGGAGCCAATCTCCCATCAGGTGTTTCCCTGTTCAGATCACTGGAAAGCAGCCCAGAACCTGGAGAGAGGTCAAGGATATGCTGGCTTAGATGGATCCAGCCATTTACAGCCATGGGCCTCACCATAGGGCTATCCCAAGGAGACAGGATTGATCTGGTTTAGTGGGGACCATCGGAAGCTTAAGCCATCACGGTGTCGATGCCAGACCCACGCCTAGGTCTGGGGAGATTCTAGACAAGCATGGGGTATGGAGAACTTGGCGCCTGTAGACACTGGTAACGTGCATCTTTAGCCAGACCTGGGAGACAGTGTCCAGGTGAAGAGGGGGCTGGCTGCCTCAAGGAGGTGACTGAACGGTAAAAGCTGGAAGAGTGTAAGGTGGGGATGGCAGAGTGTTGTATCTGGGCCACAAGGGGGGACAGCTGCCCAACCCACGAAGTGACCAGCCAAGAAGGGGATCTTAACCAAGAGAGCCAATTCACGGACCAGGATGCTGGGAGAAGACCCGTCCTAGTTTGAACCCCAGGGTATTGGGGTGCAAAAAAGGTATGGGCCACTAAACTTCCCCACATGCGGCCTGCAAGTGCCATCAAGCACACGACCTAAGGGGGCGTGAGACTGGACGTCCTGGTGTAATCACCCAGGAATGGGAGATGTTGGGCATCAGGGAACGTTGGTGCTCCGAACTTCCCCAGGTCATGGCTGAAGTGACCTCGCTCAGTTCAGTCTCAAGGGGGGAGAGATGTGATGAACTAGGACTGTTTTTAATGTTTTCTTATACTGTGTTGGTGCCTCAGTGTCCCCTGTGCAATTCTTAAGTATCTGGCAGGAGCAAAGGGCCAGTGCACCTAAATGCCGGGCACTCTGTCTCCTAGCAACTGATGGCCTGGGCCCCTCCCTGCAAAGGTGCCAACTGAAGGTGTTGGAGACAAAGGATCAGGTGACCTCCTGCTCGGGGAAGGGGCTGAGCAAGAGGAGGGGCTGGAGGGATTGTTAGTCTGGAGCGGCTGGGACGAGGAGTGAAGGGCAGACTGGGGTCTGGCTCACTGCCCCCCAGAAGACCCAGCAGGGGTCAGTTCGCTGTATCTACAAGCTCTGTTTTAGACCTGTTCCTGTCATGAATAAACCTCTGTTTTACTGGCTGGCGAGAGTCAGTCTAACTGCAAAGTGGGGTGCAGGACCTCTGGCTTTCCCAGGACCCCCTGGGGCGGCTCCTGTGGGAAGCGCACGGAGGGGCAGAGGATGCTGAATGCTCCAAGGAGAGACCCAGGAGTGAAGACATGTGAGTTTCTTGCCCTTGAACCAAGCTGCTCCAAGGGAGAGGAGGCTCCCCAAAGTCCTGACTGGCTTTGTGGGGAGCTGTTCCAGAGCATTGCCTGGTGACTCCGTGACAATGATATGGACAAGCAAACAGTAATTAACAAGGCTAGTCACAATTGCTATCTGGCTAGTCTAGATAATGTATTTATATGGCCCCCATCTCCACAATATCTGGCGCCACACACTCATTCATGTATTTTTCCTCACAACAGAGCAGAGCTGTTATCCCTATTTAACAAAGGGGAAATTGAGGCACAGAAAGGCTAAGGCCCAGATCCTCAAAGGTATCTGTTGTCCTAAGTGACTTGCCCAAGGTCATACAGGCAGTCTGTGGCAGAGGCAGGACTTGGCTCTGGGCTCCCAAAGCCTAGGCTTGTGCTTGAACCACTGGGCCAGCTCCCTTCTCCTTGAGCAGCTATGGGTCGAGAAGGCAGCGAAGCCAGGGCTGCTTTTAGCAGAGGGCCTGCCTCTCCCATCCTTCTCCTTCATGTCTCTTTACATGTGGCTGTGTCACCGCTGGCCCGTGTGCGTACGCAGCCCTCTCCCGGCCTGATCCACAGAGGATGTGAGTCTGCTACAGCCTCAGCACTGAAGCCTGTCTCTACAAGCAAGGTGCAGAGACACGGGTACACAGTGTTGGTGCCTGTCACATCAGCACAGCACTTCCTGTGTTCTGGGCACCACGGTGTGAACAGGACTGGAGTCTGAGCAGCCGGGGAGTCACGCCCACCCAGTGACGCTGAGTGCGCTGAGGGCCAGCACGGATGGAATGATTCTTATGGTAACTAAGGGCTGAACTGATGCCAGTGGGAATTGTGGGGGCTCAGGATCAGGCCCTTTCCCCCATCTCTTTTTTCCAACGGGGTTTTGCATTGTAGCAGGCTGGCAGGTGGCCTGTCCCTCTCCCGGTACATCACACATCAATATCTGCACTTTAAAAATGACCTGCATGGGAGAAAGAAACTGGGCTCAGTCCTGTTTACATGAGGGAGGCATGAAAGGGATTTTGTCAAAAACCAGTTTTCTCCCTTCCAGCTTCTTTTTCTGTTAGAAATCCAGGCTGGGCCTGCCCTGGGGCAGAGCAGAGGACTACTGAACTGAGGACACAGCAAGAGCCCAGAGTGAAGCTCCTGCAGCTGAGAGGGGAAGAGAATTTTAACCCCTTGCTGTTCGTTTAACACCATTTAACTCTAGAGCCCAAGAACTCACTGGAGAAAGGACATCTCTGTTAAAATCTTAACCCATACCACCAATTACGTTTTGAGAGTGGGCAATTCACAGCTGAGTCCCTCCTGGAGTCCGGCAGCAAAGACAGGGCAGCACAGGACTTCACATTCCAGAGATTACTTTATGGTCATAAAAAGCAGAAAATATAATTTTAAAATCTTAAAAAAATAAAATATAGCAAAGCAACCTTTCTGGCCTCTTTCATCCATCAAAAGAAAGCAACTGAGGACACAAATCCAACTTTTAAAACGCCCCTGGAGTTCACCTTTAACTAATGAATCCCTACAGCCTTCTGAGGGGTAGGTCAAGACTCTTCCTCCATTGCACAGCTGGGGAAACTGAGGCACAGAGAGCAGAAGGGTCTCTCCCCAGGTCACACAGGAAGTTGGTGGCTGAGCCAGGATCAGGAAACAGCAGGTCCTGGCTCCTAGGCCTGTGGTCAATCCACTAGGCCAAGATCTGTTCAAGGAAACAAAGAGACACCAGATCCTGCTGGGGTCCCACCCAAGCCGGTAGGGCAGGACTGTTCCTGAGCAGTTCTGCCCATGGCTGCAGAGCCAGGTGGGCTAGTGAGCTGGCACAGGCACTCCCTCCCCTCTCCTCCCCTCCTTCCTGCCCATCCCCAGCACCCGCGCCAGGCCCAGGCTCCGTGGCAGACAGCGGGAGCTGGGAGAGCCTGACAAACGACTGAGGAGGGCCCGGGACGCCCAGCCCATTGCGAGGCCTTTATTGTGCCTGACCTACAGCCAAATACCCAGGCCCTTGTTTCCCTGGTGACACCTGAAGGCCTACGTCTCCTAGCAACTGGGAACAATGGCTCCTGGGAAAAGCAGATGCAGCATTTCCTCAGTGAGCTTCTGGGTCCCGTGAAGCCCAGGTAGGGATCCAAGCCTGTCTGGACCACTGGGGGCTTGGCGTTGTGCTGGCCAGGACAGGCGGAGGAAGCGCTCACCCACCTGTGCAGGTGTTAGCTGGCTCTAAACAAAAGTGTCTTTGAGAACGTTCCCTGCCGCTTCCCCCTGCCTCGGCTGCACTGAGACGCCCAGCCCCTGGCACAGCCTGGCTCAAATCCACCCATTCGTGTTGGTTTTTGGGCACTGATTTATTTCTGTTTCCAGTGCTGTGCACCTGGATCACACACGGATAAGCTCAGCTGCCGCAGAGTGGGTGCTGGGAAGGGGATTGTCCCCCAGAGCCCTTCATGCAGCCTCAATAACATGAGCACTGCTTCCTCAGAGCATCTCTGCTACTTAGGAAATGAAACACTAGTCTCTAGTGGTTAGAGCACAGGGCTGGGAGCCAGGACACCTGGGCTCTCTTCTCAGCTCTGGGAGAGGAGTGGGCTCTGCTGGTTAGAGCAGCTGAGAGTCAGGACTCCAGGGTTCTGTTCCTTGCCCTTTCACTAGAACGTGGGGTTGGGCAAGTCACATGCCTCAGTTTCCCCAGCTAAATAATGGGTATAATATTTCCCACCATCCATGCAGCTGGTTAGATGTTTGGCACCAGGCATTCTGAGAGGTATAGGTGGGAGGGAGCCTATTAGCAAAAGCCATTCGTGCTGTTGCCTTCCCTCCAGAACCTCTCTGCTCTGAAGCTGTTAACTTGGAGAGCTCCAAGCACCTGGACTCCCTCCAGGTAACCCCTTCCCCAGACTATCCCTCTCCCACCCCAGCCCCTGCTGGAGAGGAAGCCAGGCAGTGGGGAAGAGACGGGGCTGGGGAGCGGTGCTGAGGACACCCCATCGGAAAACCACCAGTGCTGGTTCCTGCCTCCCAGTTTACAGAAAACACGTCTTCAGTAACCAACAGCTCTGTCAGGGGAGTAACAATTCATCCAGCTTTTCCTGCCTTTAAGAAAAACACACACAAAGTGGGACTGAAGCCTGGGGGGGTGGGGGGCAGCTGAGGAGACACTGTAATCCACAGGCTGTTTAATAGCACAGACGCTCCAGCAGACTCCAGCCAAGGGGGAATTAACACCAGACATCTCTGTCTAGGTGTCTAAGTGGGGATAAGCATGGATGATCATTAATTTAACCCAGCCAAGAATCTGGGGAACAAATTCCCTTCTTCCTAGACCAAACCCGCTCCACGACTGGTTTTTAGCACACATGCTTGGACACTGTCAGAGACACACGCTCCCTTACACACACTAGCTTAGGCTGAGCATGCTGCAGGTGAGCTCTCTCTTAGGCTAGCGGCTGGCACTGAAATGGCACTCTGCCTGGCACAAAGAATCAGAATCTCAGATGTGTGGGACCGGAAGGACCTCAGTAGGTCATGTGTTCAGGCCCCAGCACTCAAGGCAGAGCTATGGAATAACTAGACCATCCCTGGCAGGTGTGTGTCCAATCTGCTCTTAAAAACCTCCAGTGACAGAGATTCCACAACCTCCCTGGGCAATTTATCCCAGTGCTTAACCAAAGCCATGAGGAAGCCACTAAGCCGATTACCCTTCTTGCAACCAGGAGGATTACCATAGGCACATGGAACGTGAGGACCATGTACGAGTCAGGAAAGGTGGCGCAGGTTGCTTAACCAGCCTGACCATCAGTCCCCCAGCAGACGGTGCTTCTCCAGACTAATGGTTTCGTTTCAACAGCGCTAGCTGCAATGCTATTGAGTCACCCGAGTGTGAAACAGGCACAGTTTCCTCACATTAAAAAAGAAAAGAAAAGTGTTCAGTCGTTATTGCACTGGACTCATTCTAGCTCAGCCTCACGATGTGAGTGATGCAGGACTCTGGCCTATGCTCTGCAGGTCAGAATGGAGGGTCAGGTGGGTCCCTTCCGGCCTCATCATCTAGGAATCCATTCAATGGATCCACTTCCTCCGTAGCACGTCTGTCTAGCTCCCGGCGTAGAAGCAGTCTGGCCCCAACTGATGTAGGGACTGGACAGCACAACGCGGTCCTGGCTGCAGACTATCTCTCTGTCTGGGTGGTAACAACATCTCTTACTTCCCTGGGTCACTGCCAGCCCCACCTCCCCACGGGGCTGCCCAGGAGGCTCTGCCCACAGACGGGTAAGGGAGCTGGCAGTTTCGCAGAAGAGGGAACCGTGGGTCAGCTAATGGGGCAAAACACGATGGCACCAGGCGGATTCTGCGCAAGGCCCCATGTGGCACCCAGACCGTGTACATGGTCGGCCCGGAGGGAGAACAGCCAGTTAGCGGTGCCAGGGGAGGAGGGCCAGGCTGGAGCCAACAGACAGCAGGGGAGGGGAGAACAGAGAGCCGGCAGGGGAGGCCTTGAAGGAGCAGTCAGTCAGCGAGGTAGGAGGGGAGCCGGCAAGCGCAGTCTCTAAGGCCAAGGGAAGGAGAGCATCTGCAGCAAAGGGAGCCATCAGTCATAGGGACGTGTGAGAGTAACACCGTACCGAGAGCCCAGCTACCAGCCTGGGGCCGGGGCAGAAGACTGCTCCCGTGATTAAAGGCACCCAGGGAGACTCAGTTCCCAGCTCTGTCACAGGCGTCCTGTATGACCTAGGGCAAGTCCCTGCGTCTCTCTGGCCTCAGCTCCCACACGCGAACTAGGGGTAATAATTCATCCTTTCAGCGGCGTGTCTCCAGCCCGGACGTTCTGCCGGCAGGACTCTGTGGACTAGACAGCACCCACTGGGACGCAGCCCTGAACTCAGCTGGGATCTGCAGGCGCCGCTGTCCTACAAAGGATTAATACTCCCAGCAAGTGTAGCGTGACCGCAGAGCTCCTGAGCGAGTCCCACTGGCCTCCACATCATGCTGCACTCAGCCCGCACCACGCATGGCAGAAAAGCCAGTCGGAAAGAAGGGTTCAGAGAGATTTTTTAAAATTGCACTGGGTTTATGTCTTGCATCCCTCTGCACAGGGCTTCACGCTTACTTAGCACCAGATTCAAATAGCCCAGGTCTGTGTAGTGGGCCGGTGTGGCTTCCCTCCTCCCCCGAGAGGGTCGAGCCCTGGCAGAGGCCAGAGTGGGCGGAGCTACGGAGCTCTGAGCCCGCCCCTCAAAGGGTCAGGCGGTGACCCGGAACTATAAAAGCCGGCCCTCAGGGCTCAGTCAGGCCCCAGCGCCCAGAGAGACCAGACATCCCTCCGGGAGCTCAAAACTGGGAGCCGCCCGGACTGGCCGGAGCTTCCCACGCTCACTACCAGGAGGAGCCAGCTGAGCTTCCCCGCGCTGGCTACCAGGAGAAGCCGCCGGGGCTTCCCCGCGCTCGCTACCGGGAGGAGCCAACTGAGCTTCCCCGCGCTTGCTACCGGGAGGAGCCACCGGCGCTTCCCTGCATGTGACGAACTGGGAATGTCTTAATGTTTTCTCTGAATACTGTGTTGGTGCCTCAGTGTCCCCTATGCAGTTCTTAAGTATCTAGGTGGTGGGAGAAGGGTGTGTGATTGCTACAGAGCAAAGGGCCAGTGCACCTAAATGCCTGGCCCTCTGTCTCCTAGCAACTCATGGCCTGGGCCCCTCCCTGCAAAGGTGCCAGCTGAAGGTGTTGGAGACAAAGGGATCAGGTGACCTCCTGGCCCGGGAAAGGGGCTGAGCAGAGAGGAGGGGCTGGAGGGGGTTGTTAGTCTGGAGCTGGCTGGGGATGAGGAGTGAAGTGCAGACCTGGGGGTCTTGCTTACTGACCCCCAGAATGGACCCAGCCGAGGGGTCTGGTTCGCTGTACCTACAAGCTCTGTTTTAGACCTTGTTCCTGTCATCGAATAAACCTCTGTTTTACTGGCTGGCTAAGAGTCACGTCTGACTGTGAAGTGGGGGTGCAGGACCCTGTGGCTTCCCCAGGACCCCACCTGGGTGGGCTCGCTGTAGGAAGCACATGCAGGGGCAGAGGATGCTGAATGCTCCAAGGAGAGACCCAGGAGGTGAAGCCGTGTGAGCTTCTTGCCCTGAACAAGTCTGCTCCAAGGGAGAGGAGGCTCCCCAGAGTCCTGACTGGCTTGGTGGGGAGCAGTTCCAGAGCATCGCTCGGGGACTCCGTGACACAGCGCTCGCTACCAGGAGGAGCTGCCGGAGCTTCCCCGCGCCGGCTGCTACCCAGAGGAGCCGCCGGCGCTACCGTGGCCCAAGTATCGCGAGGAGCTCCTGGACCTACCACCCAGCCCCGGTCGTGATGAGCTGATGCTCCTGACCCTGCTGAGGCCGACATTAGGACCCAGGTTGGTCCTGAGGGGGAGTACAGAAGCAGCCTGGGGGCAGCCGACCCCAGTCAGGCTGTGGAGTTGCCGGAGCCTATGTTAGTGTGTTGCGGCCAGGAGCCCCACTGACTGACCAGCGGAGTGACAGCCGCTGCTAGGGCCCCGGGCTGGGACGCAGTGGAGTGGGAGGGCCTGCGTCCCCCCTGCCACCCCACTCCGGGGTGGCAGACTCCCCCTCTCCCTGGCCTGAGGAGGCCAATAACTGTTATTACTGACCCAGCGTTTGCTGGCCGCCCTGACCAAGGGCTGGGCCTTTAAACTGCTACTGTTGCTCAGCCCTGGCCAAGGCCTGAGCCTGTGTTGCTATCCATCCTGATGTAGGAACCGGCACCTCGCAGTTGTTACGGCTCAGCCCTGCCGGAGGGCCTGAGCCCTCGCCTGTCGGGCGGACAAGTACCGCAAGGACTGCCGGGCTAACTTCCCGGGCCAACCGGAGCAGAGTGTGCCGGCGTGGCTCCCCTCCTCCCCGGAAAGGGATGAGCCCCAGCGTCACCTCGTTTACAGTCTGCCTCGGGATGGGAGGAAAATGATCACCGCAGTTTTATTTGTGAGGTCTGTTCGTTGATCATATCCAGAGCACAGAGCATCTGGAAGCAGGATTTCGGATGGGATAGAGAGCACAGTTCACGCCCCGATGGCGATGCTGTACTGGAGATGATTATGTATATCACAGTCATGCCCTAAAACCTCAATCAGGACTGACCCCCACCCCACCCCAGCACAGGACACTGCAAGAAATCCCTTGTCAGACCCAGTCCCAGCTCTGAAGAGCTCCACACGGGACTGGGGCAAGCCTGAATCCTCCTCATCCTGGTGGAATTTATGGAGACAAATTTGCCCTCTGGAGGACATGGGGGGAGGAGACATTTCCTCCGAGAGGCTGTTTCAAAAGGGGGCTGCTTGAGGCAGCTGCTGGCTTTGGCTTGTTAGAAGTATTCTTGGCGGTGAGAGATCAGTGGGCAGGTAAGGCAGTACAAAGTGCATCATAAATGAAGTTTAATCAGAAGGCTCTGCAAATTCCCCTATCTGCTGGCTGCCTGGGCATATATAATGAGTTGGAAGGCGGTTGCCTATACCCCAATTACTGAAGGACAGGAATCTTTTCTTTTTTTACTTTCTGAACTGAAAAAAAACCCAGAGAAAAGGTGTTTTTATTCTGCTAATGACATGGATAAACAAAGGATTAGCTCGTGTTTAACTCTTTCGTGGAACAGGCCTAGGTGGACAAACATTCTGTAACATAGGGGAGGGGCTGAAAGGGGATTTGGGGAGACAAGAGTTCCTTCATGTTTTACCAGCTCGGTATTCAGCAGCGCTGCCCCAGCGTTAGGAAAATTAAGCTTCTACGTGCTGTTGATTGTCTTGTGAGCTGCAAATATCCATTTGTTGGAATGAAAAGGGAACTCCAGGGGCGAGTAGGTGCCATTTAATTGGTGCAAATGAAGGTACAAAATATGAGGGGTAGTGGATGCTTGTTGGACGTGTAGCCAAACCGAAAACTGAAGCCAACCTTTTTTCTTTGCCTCAGAGCTCGATCCCAATCCAAACGTTCTGACTAGCACTAGAACAATCATAATCACACATTCCTGGTTCTTAACGGCTTGGTTTCAGCAGTGCCCACAATGTGCTGGGTACTTTCCAAACATGAACAAATGCAAGTCCCTGCCCCAAATCACTTACCAGTTACAGAAGGACAAACAGAGAGAGAACAAGGAAAGCAGGTGGGATCTCTGAAGCTATGTCTACACTGCAGCTTAGAATCACAGAATCATAGAACTGGGAGGAACCTCGAGAGCTCAGCTACTCCCGCCCCTGCACTCACGACAGGACTGAGTATTATCCAGACCAGCCCTGACAGGAGTTGTCCAAGCTGCTCTTAAACACCTCCAGTGATGGAGATTCCACAGCCTCCCTGGGCAGTTTATTCCAATGCTTAACCACCTGACAGGTAGGAAGTTTTAGGAAGTTTTACCTAATGTCCAACCTAAACCGCCCTTGCTGCAGTTTAAGCCCATTGCTTCTTGTTCTATCCTTAGCGGTTAATGAGAACAATTTAGCTCCCTCCTCCTTGTAACAACCTTGTGTGCACTTGTTCTTGTGCCGGCGTAATGTCTGGCACTCAGGGGCTGAATAAACCCCTCTCCTCAGTGACACTAGTGACCCCGGGCGAGGTGTCTCCCGGCGGCTTAGAGCAGCTACGTAGGAGAGCTCCCACGGCCTGGTGCACCCGCGCAGCGTAATCTCTCCAGTGCAGCCGCCCCAAGGAAAGCAGGCAAGGGGGCAGTTGGCCACGGTAGGGGATATAGGGCTCAAGCCTGCCCATTGCTGAGGAAATGCTGGAGGCTAACAAACACCTACAGGCTCAAGCCTGTGACGTATTAATTACACCATTGTGTGAGAGGGTGGGAGAGCGTATCTCCAAGCAGCCGACTCAGCCACAGTCTCTCTCTTTTCTGACACCCAAGATGCACCAAATGGATAATGGAGCAAAACAAAACCCCAGAGCTGAATGCCCCCAGACTCAGGGAGGTTCAGATTTGGACCCCAGATCTGTGCCACGGGCCCATCTCAGACCCTAACCAGGGAGAGGGCCAGGGGCTGGTGGGCACTACAGTGGGAAAAACTTCCTACAAGACATTAGAGAGTCCCCTGGCATTTAGCTTGTGCACTGTTCTGTTCGGTGAGACACACGGGCATTTCCCACTACCAGTGGCATTAAGGCACTAAGTGGCATTAAGGCCCAGGCATTCAAAAGTCATGAGACTGGATTAAAAAAATCATAAGACTTTTTTTTAAAAGGTGTGTGTGTAGGGAGGGTCTTTTGCTGTTTGCCTGCTGGCTTCTGCACCTGTAGAATCCCATTTCAGACTTTTCTCCACAACCACAAGAACCAGAAATGTTTTCTGGGTGAAAGCACCGCTTCCCGTGGAACCACCTGGCTCAGGAGCTGGGGCTTTACAGCCAGACTGCGAGCGCTTGTGATCCTGGCTCTCTCCTCTACAGTGAGCCTGGGTAAGACAGGCTCTGGAAACTGCAGCCAGGCCACAGGGCCCAGGCCCATCCTTTAGTCCTGGAGCTGCCCGGGGGCAGGACTGCTGGGGCTTTCCTGCCTGCCCCACTCTAGGCTCCTCCTGGAAGCACCGGCCAGCTCCAGCCTAGACAGTGTCCAGACTGCAGATATCTGCGATTAGCAGGGATGGGGCCTGGCCTTCCTTCCAAGCCCTGCTCCAGTGACCTCTGCACCGGCCCTGGCTCCATGGAACAGCCGTCCTAAAGGCACCTCTTCCTCCCTACAGTTCACCAGTAGCTGGCTGGGACATGGGGTAGGGGCTACTCTAGCTGAGCACCCCACACCTCTTACAGGGGCAGGGGAGGCAGCCTGGGGAAGGAGCAAGCAGCTGACGACTCTCAAGCGCAGACTTCTCAACTGCAGGCCTGACTCCAGGACAGCGGGCGGCTGGCAATCTCTGGGGCCTGCATCTCCAGAACCTGCAGCCCCATTGCGGTCAGGCTGGAGCCCTGGGGCTCCTCCCTGGGGTCTCTGCTTTCCCCTTGGATCAGCCCTTTCTCCTCCAGGCCTGGCCACAATGCTCCCACCCGTCTGCATGGCACTCCTCCCTTCGGCCCTGCTCAGCCTGGCTCCCGGGGTGCCCGATGGCCTGCCAGCTCGGCTGGCCCCCTCTTTTCCTAGGTAACCTCCCCACCTATTAGTGCCTCATTTGTCTCCCTGCATTTCCTTGGAGCTGTCACCGGGCCACAGTGACTCTTTGTTCCTCTGGGCTTGTGCGGAGCCCTCCCCCTCTGGAGTCAGACACCTGGGGGGGGAGTCACATTCTCAGAGCGTAACGCCCCCACCCCCTCCGCCCAGCAGAGCAGGCAGAGGGGGACTCAAAACATCCCCTTCCCCTGATTGGTATTCGATGAACACGTTGTCACGGAGTCCCGGGCGATGCTCTGGAACTGCTCCCCACAAAGCCAGTCAGGACTTTGGGGAGCCTCCTCTCCCTTGGAGCAGACTTGTTCAGGGCAAGAAGCTCACACGTCTTCACCTCCTGGGTCTCTCCTTGGAGCATTCAGCATATGCCCCTCCGTGCGCTTCCGACAGTGAGTCCGCCCAGGCGGGGTCCTGGGGAAGCCACAGGGTTCTGCACCCCCACTTTGCAGTCAGACGTGACTCTCAGCCAGCAAAACAGAGGTTTATTCGATGACAGGAACAGTGTCTAAAACAGAGCTTGTAGATACAGCGAACCAGACCCCTCGGCCGGGTCCATTCTGGGGGGCAGTGAGCCAGACCCCTAGGTCTGCATTTCACTCCTTATCCCCAGGTAGCTCCAGACTAACCAACCCCTCCAGCCCCTCCTCTCTGCTCAGCTCCTTTCCCGGGCCAGGAGGTCACCTGATTCCTTTGTCTCCAACACCTGCAGTTGGCACCTTTGCAGAGGAGGGGCCCAGGCCATCAGTTGCTAGGATACAGAGTGCCAGGCATTAGGTGCACTGGCCCTTTGCTCTGCCAGATACTTAAGAACTGCCATGGGGACACTGAGGCACCAACACAGTATTCAGAGCAAACATTAGGAACAGTCCCAGTTCGTCACACACCTTCCGGCCACGTTCCCTCTGCCACGCCGCCTCGCTCCTTCCCTGACAGAGGGGCCTTTGTTGGGATGCAGCACCTGGTGTGAGAGCCTGGCAGAGGAGCCCCCTTACCCTCGTGGGGAAGAGGGAGAGGCTGACGGTGGGGGCACACTGCTCCAGAGCAAACATCACGGGCACAAAAGCCAAGCTGAGGAGAGCCCAGTCGAGACATTCCCCCTCCACCACTCAGCCAACGGACCCCAGAACAGGGAGTGACCCGTCTCCCAGACCCGAGGGCTTTCTGGGCTCAGGGCAGGGCTCAGGTGGTGAGCTCCTCAGGGCGGGGCCCATGGCTCAGATGGGGGGCAGCAATGGTGGGAGCACTAGTGCAGAAAGGACTTGGGCACCCTGACCAGTCTCTGCAGCACACAGCACACAGCATTGCTGCTACTATGCGGCCGCAGCGAGTCACAGGCAATGGCCCCAGACCTGGGCAGACTAAGCTCTTGCTAACCTGTCCCAGAGCTTTACACTCTTGTCTCTGGGCTCAAGTCAGTGAGATTTCCCCTGGGAAACCCACTCGCTGCTCAGCCTGTGTGTGCAGCAAGCGCAAGAGGCTACCAGACTGGGGTGCAGGGCAGGGCTACAGGAGGGGAGGGCAGTGGAGAATCAGGCCCGAGGAAACCAAAGTGTAGCCAGATGCAGAGTCTGGCCTGTAGGCTGGCAGCCAGGTGCCCGGGAGATCTTAGCACCAACTTCATTTGACAAGCCTCACTCGATATGTGTTCCGGGGGGTGCAGGGGAGGGGGCCTGATACAGGAGCCAGGCCCTGGGGCCAAACACACCAACCCCAGTGGCAGAGATTCCCGTCAGCCAACAAAGGCTGAAGATCATCAGCTGGATTTTAACAAGCTGAGCTGTCACCTCAGGGAGTTCTGCAGCCTCCTGCCGAGGCTGTAATGAGATCAGAGATCAGCGGTGCACTTCCTGGGGCAGGGGGATGCGTGTAAGGATGCACCATGCCTCTGGGTTGCAGCAGGGTGTCTGGGTGCACGTGGAGCTGGCAGTGTGCACGTGTACTGACCCGGGGTAAATCAGATGGCGTCAGTGATGCTCACGCTGGGGTAGGACAGGCGGCAGACCCCAGGCAAGCTCTCCAAGTCTGCACTCTGGCTGAACGGGCAGGGACTGGCTGCTCGGGGCGAGTCTCAGAGGTGAGGCAGGGTTCATGCTGGCCATATCTAATACCGGGACTCCCCTTCAAAGGGGAGGAGAGACACAGGCTCTCCCGAGCAGTGGGGAACAGCACCAGGGCTCCCAGCAGAGGCGCTGGAAGAAGGGTGCAGAACCCAGGCGAGGCAAGCACTTCACACAGATGCAGACTCCAAAGAGGCCCTGCTCCCAGGCACCACCTCTGGCTCTGCCCCAGCCTGCGGCACCCCTCCGATTCACCGCTCTCAGCCTCGTAGACAGCACTGACCAGGGGCTACTGCCTGTCTATGGGCTACGGAGTTGCCCTTCGCCTCCGTGCAGGCCTCCTCCAGATGGGCAGCAGCCACCGGAGCCAAGCATGGGAGGAGGCAGAGTCCTCTGCCCCTCCCCGTATGGCCTAGATTCACGGGGAAGCGCTGCCACACTGCTGGAAGATACGTCCGGTCACTCATATCCAGACCTCCAAGAAAGGTTGGGAGAGGCTGCTTCAGACGTCCACTCACCTTCCAAACAGCGCCATGCACTTCTGATCACAGCTGCCCCCAGCTCCTCTGGCACCCAGGAAATGCCCTGCTGGCAGCTGAGTGCAGACAAGGCATTTCTGTCCCAATCAGTCCTTCCGCGGTACCCGGGTCATGCATGAGCCGGAAGGCAGGGGCTGGGAGCAGGTATCAGAGCCCACCATACACAACCAGAGGCACAGAAACCTCTAGCAGGGTCCACCTCGCACGCCCAAGCTGCCCGCCGAGCACAGGTGAGATACACCGCAGCAGCACAGGGACTGGAGGAGGAAGCAAATCCGGCAGCTGAGGGGCCCTGATGCCCGAGGGGACGGCTCTGGAATAGAAACCCGTTCACGGATGGGAAATGATAGAGCTGGAAATGGGAAAGGTATCTCAAGTCCCATCATGTTAATTTCCCCAGGGGTCAGTGCTGGCTTGTTCCCAGCAGTCTGTTCTGCTGGGAGAGGTGTTGTCTCGTCTCGTGTTAAATTACCCTAGCGACAGACTTTCTCTCATTTCTTCTGGGAGCCAAACCCACAGTCAGAGAGCATCTGAGCGCTGGGGTTACTGGAGAACAGGCTATTTCACTGTAAAGCACAAATCTAACAGTGTGGATGCTAGCACAAAGTGGGGTCCGTGGGGAGGGGAGGGGGCTATGACTTCGGTGGGAACCCAAACCTTGGATTTCCCGACGGCTGTGTTTAAAGTCTGGACCCCAGCACTGCGCTGACACATGTTTGCTCCTGGCTCTCTTTGATCAATCACTTCCATTCTGTAGCACTGGTCCCCCCCGGGGAACTGGGAAGGCCTGCCCCATTCTGCCCCTTGCTGCTCGGGAGTCACAAGCTGCACCTGGCATGGACTCCACCCACCTGAGTGGCAGGCTCACGCTGCAATGGCCACCTAGCTGTGTTACTTATCAGTGAACAGCTTCCTGCTGCGCCGTCCCATCAGGGTATTGCTCTGTGGGGAGGGACCCTTTGCACTTCTCCAGATCACTTGCCATCACTGGGTGAGTCTTGCCTGCTCTTCTAAACACAGCTGGGTCCCATTCAGTCCTGGTATAAGAGTTAAACCCGCACTGAATCTCGCGCTAGTCTCAATGTATTACCCCACTAGCCTCTCCTGTGCCCACAAGACATCCAGCTGCCGGCCGTCTGCAACGCGATTCCATCACATAACCCGTGCCCAGCAGCGACCCCTGCAGGGCACCGCTGGTACTGCACCACTCACCGCGCTCCCGGTCACGATCAGCGCAATCTGGAAGCACCTCTACTGCTCTCTGGCGACAGGGCGCGGCTGGCTTGGCTGGCCCCCGAACCGCCTGGGAGTTTTGTATTGACTCACTGGGAGCAGGAGCAGATCCCTAGTGTGGCCCTGTGCTGTGCATTCCTGCCTGTGCTTAGTCACTTCCTGTGGGCTCCTGTAATCCACTCCAGCCTCTTGGCTGGCGCAGAGCTTCGGCCAACCAACGGGCCATGTCTTCTTTTTGAAGACTGGTCCATAGTTCCTTACTCTCAGCTGTCTGCTCTCAGACCTGTGCCGGGCCGGGCTGGCAGATGGTGGCTAACCGAGCTGCCCACTCTCGGCAGAGCTGACGGCGGCTTTTACTTGCTCCTGCTGACCCGTACATGGAGGCCGACATTTTGACAGTGCTCAGGGAGGCTGGCAGCCCCATTTCAGACGCCAGGAAGGGCCCCTGTTCATGGGTGCTGGGCTCCAACACCCCCAAGATGTCTCAGGTTCACCCCCAAACTCAGGAACCACTTTGGAACATGTTGGTCTCGCCATCCTTAAGCCGTCTGTCCCCATCCGACATGTTCTCACACTGCCCTTGAGTTCACAGCTCTCTTCAGTAGCGTCCTCTGACAGAGTGGTTCTGTCTCCCAGCCATTACAGGACCATCTGCTGCTGGATTGCTAGCGGCATCTGATCATATTGCTTTCCTCCTCCTCCAGCCCTTTGCTCGCTTTTCCTTTTAACATCTCCTTATTTATAGTATTTCTTAACACCTCTGGCTACCAGTTTTCCATCCCACGTACCTGCCTCCCTGACACTGTTCCTGCCGTATTTAGCTACCACCATACGTTCTCGCTCTGCTGTTGTGGCCTTTCCCATCTCTCTCTAGCACAGTGCCTGGTGGCAGCTGCTAGAGAGAAGCAATTTCTGGAGCGAGGTTTAAAGGCAGGGTGGAGAAGCAGAGAAAGAAGAAATCCAGGGCAGTTATAAGAAATATCCCACAACCCCTTCCCAGTGCAGGACTCTGAGAGCCACTGGAAAAACACTCACAGGTCTGGGATCAGGTGTGCTCAGAAAAGCTGGGGAAAAGCCTCCAGCCCCCCGCTCCCCTTCTTGCCTTTCAGTCTGACAGATGCATGATGGGGGCCGGGAACCGCGTGCGTGGGGAGCGAATGTAAATGTGTTTAGCTGTGCGGAGCCCAGCCCGAGAGCCGGGGTCACCTTCCTGCCTTGTCCATTTTTAACAGCTCTGCGTTTCGCAGGAGACACCGTCCTCCAGCTGCATTAGCAGAGGGAAACCGCAGGGCTTTTGTTCTTCCGTCGAGCACTGACAGTTTAATTAAACCCAGTTTGTGACGGGGTCAGCGGGGTCGTGTGTCCTCCAGTGAAATCTCAGATCGCCCTGTTTCCAGCCACTGGGGCCAATTAAGGAGTTAGCCCCTGGTTCCGGCAGAGATGTAAACAAGGGAGCACAACACACTGACTTGCCTGCTTGGATCTTTCTGCCAGTTATTCCGGGGCCCTCCAGCCCCCGGAGCCTTCCCTGCCTCACACCTTGGCATGGACACAAAGGATTTGGGCCACCCTGTGAGCGGCGGCTTTGTCCCCATATGCAGCTGGGACTGGCGAGAGAGAAGGCAGGGGACAAGGGCAGAGTGCAGCACCCTGCGCAGGGGGCAGACCACAGCAGCGAGGCACTCATCTGTCTGTGGCGAGCTCCGTTCATGTCAATTCAGGAAACGAGCCGCTGGATATCCAACCTCTCCCTGCACTTGCCCTGCCCCAGACCTGATCGTTGTCCGCCCCCAACTTCACACCTGACAAGGCAGGCCCTTGTGGGACCCTGTCCGAGGGAGGGTCCTGTAGCGTCAGACAGGTGCCCCACCTCTCAGCTGAGGCCTGAGCAGAGCACATGGCCGGGCCCAAGGCACCGGACAGCCACCTCGCGGGAGTCTGGGAGAGAAGCCTTGGTCTTAATTCCAAGAAATGGCTCCTCAGAGAATATGTCTGACCCCGGGCCTGGGCTGGCGTTGGCCCTGACCAGCCATTAGCCTGGGCTGTCCCCAGGAGTACAGAGGGGGAAGGGCTGGGAAAGCCAAAGGCCCTGATCATTCCCAGCAGGTCAAGGGAGGTGGGAGTGGGGCTTGGGGAGCCGACAGTCCTGCCTGTTCCGAGAGGTCAGGCTGAGCGAGGCCCCTGCGCACGCATTCTGGGATCATCTCTGTTGGTTCTTGCCTGTGGTTCCCAGAGTTCAGGTCAGGTCAGAGGCTCCGAGCAAATTCCAATCCCCTCCATAACGGGGATGGAGAAACGCTACTTGCAGCACAGAGCCGAGTGACTAATGGGATTTCAGACCATAACATGCCACAAAAGTGGACTGCGATTTGATACTCTGGCCTGGGAGTCAGCAGAGCTGGGCTCTGTCAGGCTCCGACCCTACCCCGCGTGTGCCCCTGCTGCACGCCTCAGGTTCCCAGCTGTTCCTCCTTTCGCTCTCTCGGGGCTCTGAGGGGCAGTTTGGGAAGGGCTTTGTGACGAACTGGGACTGTTCCTAATGTTTGCTCTGAATACTGTGTTGGTGCCTCAGTGTCCCCTAGGCAGTTCTTAAGTATCTGGCAGAGCAAAGGGCCAGTGCACCTAATGCCTGGCACTCTGTATCCTAGCAACTGATGGCCTGGGCCCCTCCTCTGCAAAGTTGCCAACTGCAGGTGTTGGAGACAAAGGGATCAGGTGACCTCCTGGCCCGGGAAAGGAGCTGAGCAGAGAGGAGGGGCTGGAGGGGTTGGTGAAGTCTGGAGCTACCTGGGATAAGGAGTGAATGCAGACTAAGGGTCTGCTCACTGCCCCCAGATGGCCCGCCGAGGGGTCCTGGTTCGCTGTATCTAAGCTCTGTTTTAGACGCCTGTTCCTGTCATCGAATAACCTCTGTTTTGGCTGGCTGAGAGTCACGTCTGACCTGCAAAGTGGGGGTGCAGAACCCTGTGGCTTCCCCAGGACCCCGCCTGGTGGGCTCGCTGTGGGAAGCCGCACGGAGGGGCAGAAGGATGCTGAATGCTCCAGGAGAGACCCAGGAGGTGAAGACGTGTGAGCTTCTTGCCCTGAACAAGTCTGCTCCAAGGGAGAGGAGGCTCCCCAAAGTCCTGACTGGCTTAGTGGGGAGCAGTTCCAGAGCATCGCCCGGTGACTCCGTGACAGGCTTCGAGACCCAGCATCTACCTGCCTCGTTGCTTTACTAACATGGCAACGAAGAGTCACAGATGTCAAGGCCAGAAGGGACATACCGACCCTTCGGCCTGGCTCCTGCAGGGCGCAAGCCACAGCACCTTCCCCAGCGTCGCCTGCCTCCAGCCCACAGCTGCTGGCTGAGCTAGCGCGGGTGCTTTACACACGATTTAACACAGAATCCACCTGGCCCCAGGTATGTCGTTTCCATGGGTTGTGTTGCTCACTCTTAAAAATGCCTGCTGCATTTTAAATCTGAATTTGTCTAGCTTCAGCTTCCAAGTGCTGGATTTCAAAGTGCCCTCTGTTCTCAGCAATCCTTCTCCAGGCAGGGATTTGTAGGCCAGGAGGAAGTCACCTCTTAACAGAAAGAGCAAGTTTCATACAAATTCCTGCAGCACCAGGGAGCCAGAGAGCCATTGTCCGAGACTGGCTCACCCTGCAGCAAGCCAGAGAGGTGTATCACCCAGCAGCAGTGTCAGGGGAGCAAGTCCCAGCTCCGCGAATTTAGCTTCTAGCTTACCCTGGAGCACGCCTGCAGCTGGCCCGCCAGGGGACAAAGCCTTGCCTGAGCAGGTTGTTCAGGAGGCAGCAACAGAGGGCCAGACTCCACTCCTGGGTGTAGAGACAAGGAACTGCACTACGTGGATGGCGTTTCTCTGCAGTGGAACTGAGAGCTGAGCCAGCCATGGGAGAAGAAATCCCCTGGGCAGCACAAAAGCAAGTTTATTCCCTTGCCCAGGTTTTGGGAATTTCAGCGATCTAAGAGCATTATGTTCCCTCTCTCGGCAGCTCTCATGCCAAGCCGCCTCTCTCCTGAGCAGCTCCCCCAGCCTCCTCCCCTCTCTCCTAGCTGACCCCCATTACCTGGCCCTCCCACGCTCCTATCGCTCATTGCAGGCAACACCTCTGTGCAGCGGTCCCTGCTGACACAGGAGCCAGAAACCATTTCTGCACTCAGACTCGCCTCTCTCCACAGCTCCAGTGAGGCAGGGAGGTGCTGCAGATTGCAGGGCTCAGGTGAGAAGCAATCGGAGCCTGTCACCTCTAGGTCAGCAAGCTGCACCCCCCCAGGTGAGACTGACCTTGCTGCAGTCTGGCAGCTGGGCAGTGCCCTAGGAGTTCCGGTGCGAGCAGCCATGCCATGACTGGCTCTTGCTGGCCCTTGGCTGCCTGGGGGTCTCTGCAGGGCGGGCTGAGGCTCAGTGGCAGGTCAGCGCAGGGAATGTGGATGGGTTCTGTAGCACTATCGCCCAAGCCCAGCAGAGCCGGCTCAGCCCCCTTCATTTATCAAAGGCGTCAGTCCCAACGGAACATCCACAACCCGATCCACAAGGCTCCCCCAAGGGGATCTCCCTGCCCAGCCACCACCTGCCCCGCAGGGCAGCCTGAGACAACAAAACCCAGCACCTGCTCTGCAGGGCAGACAGGTCGGGGAAGGGAGGGGCTGTACCGCCTTGTTCACACACTCAGACTGTACCAGTTTCTAGTTAAATCAGTGCAAAGCCCCTTGCTGACACTCTAGATTCAGTTCCAGATGGGCTTATTTCAGTTTAACTTAGACCTGTTCCTAGCCAAGCTATATCCACATAGCCTGAGACATGTATACAGGAGCTAAGAGCATCCGCATGGCCCTTGGCACTGGCTGGACTAAATCAATTTTAAATCTCACTTCCAGGTAAACCAGTGTGACTCTGCACATAGACCAGCTCTGCTCTGGGACTCACTCCCGCCTCAGCCTCTCTCATTTAAACCCAGAGTCTCCCATTCAGGAGTAGTTTGGATCCGGGAGTGCCAGGGCGAGGCGACACCCTACGGGAAATGACTGACAGGATCCCCGGGCAGCGAGTGTTGCCGTCAGTCTCCTGAGCCTCCCACTCAGTCAGCTGCTGCCTTCCTGACTGTGCTCATGTCACTAGCCCGTTCTGCTGCCCGGGTGGGAATCCCAACAAAGCCTCCATGGGCTCCAGTTCCCTCTGAAGCTCCAGGCTGCACAGACATTGGAGCACTGAGTGTGCCCCATGCTCTCGGCCCTGCAGGGACCAGTCACACCCCGCACCCACCTGGACTTGCACTTAACACTGCAGGGCACGGGACAGGCTTGGCTGGCAGCAACGGCAGAGTAAATCCAGAGTAATTTAACAGACAGAGAGCGCAGTTTCTCTGGACTGACACCAGTGTAGAGAAGCAGAATCTGGCCCAGTGTCTCTGGATTCAGGATTACAGCACTGCAGACAAATTCCAGACCCTTCCTGGAATACCCTCCAACCCTCGGAGCTCCATGGTTACTGCTGGAACATACCAGCTCATAATGAGGACAGCAATTGCTACGAAATACACCCTACAGCAAGGGAGTGTTTGGTTCACACACACCTTCCTCCTTCATGTACCCCGCAGCACTTCGCTCGGCGAAGGATTAGACACAGGACATGCACCTTCTCTCTGCTCAGCTCGCCTGAGCTTACACACAGCTTGGGATACAAAAGCCAGCACAGAGACAGGGGAGTTAGCAGCAGGAGGAGCCATTCGGACCATCAAAGAGCAGCTGGGATAGCTGAAAAATCAGGATCCAGGCATAGTCACAGTTTCAAAAAACAACATTTCAGAGAGTCCTGGCAATTGCTATTTTCCCTACCAGGAAAGGGCTAAAACACACTCGTAAAGGAAACGGTTGGAACAAACAAACAAAATAAGAACAGGGAGGCCACAGCAGAAACAGGCCAAGGGCTAAGAGCTACCACACCACAAAAAGCAAGGGCGGAAAGGATTTCAAGCTGTCCCCGCCGCCCATTTGCATCTCTCCTGCAGCCCCCTTTGTCCAGACACTTGCACATTAGACCAGGAGCTGTTCAAGGCAGAGATGGTCCCTTTTCAGCTGTCTGCACAGCTCCACGCACACCAGCATGGACTATAAATAATCATACCATAAAAAAGACAGAGAGGGAACCGTGACATCTCTCACCATCCCAGACCCCGTGGGGGCCACCCCCATCTGTATCCCTCTGACGGGATTAAAACCCGGCACAGATTAAAATGAAAATGTTCACGTTTTACACTCATTACCTTCATTGTTTTTTCTTTTTATGTAATAGGAGCCTTTGAAGCAGGACAGCCCTTCCTCATGCTCCACCTCCGCAGAGCTGAGACCAAGAGAAATGCCAATCCATAATTAATTGGAAGGGTGCGTTATCAGCTGCCATGACATATGCCAATTTTGGGCACTGATCCACCGTTTCACACACTCCAAGCTGACAGCCCCAGCCTGGTTTTAACCCTTTACAATACATTTGTGAACGGACTCTTGGGACCAGCTCTCTGATGGGCACAGGAGCTTATTTTAAACCTGCAGGCTGTGCCAACAAAGCCTGTCCTGCAGAGCGGCTGAGACATCTGTCTAGGGGCTTGCCTGCCCCTCAGCCCCCTCACATTCAGTCATGGGCTCTACCCTCGCACACCCTGTGAGGCAGGAACTATTATCTCTGCTCACAGCTGGGAACTGAGACATAGGCTAGAGGAAGTGACTTGCCTGAGGGCTCGCAGGGAGCCTGGGCCCCAGCCCAGTGTCCCGTCCACTAGCCCACTCTTCCCACTCACACAAAGTCCAAACTAGTCAACCTGCTGAAGGAGATCACTGGGTCAGCAGCACCAAAGGAAACTGCTCCAAGCTACGGGCTGCGCCTGGAGATAGTCTAGGACTGTACTGTGTGACTGTGACGAACTGGGACTGTTCCTAATGTTTGCTCTGAATACTGTGTTGGTGCCTCAGTGTCCCCTAGGCAGTTCTTAAGTATCTTGGTGGTGGGATAAGGGTGTGTGATTGCTACAGAGGAAGGGGCCAGTGCCCCTAACTGCCGGGCACTCTGCCTCCTAGCAACTGATGGCCTGGGCCCCTCCTCTGCAAAGGTGCCAGCTGAAAGTGTTGGAGACAAAGGGATCAGGTGACCTCCTGGCCCGGGAAAGGAGCTGAGCAGAGAGGAGGGGCTGGAGGGGTGTTAGTCTGGAGCTACCTGGGGATAAGGAGTGAAGTGCAGACCTAGGGGTCTGGCTCACTGCCCCCCAGAATGGACCCGGCCGAGGGGTCTGGTTCGCTGTATCTACAAGCTCTGTTTTAGACCCTGTTCCTGTCATCGAATAAACCTCTGTTTTGCTGGCTGAGAGTCACGTCTGACTGCAAAGTGGGGGTGCAGAACCCTGTGGCTTCCCCAGGACCCCGCCTGGGTGGGCTCGCTGTGGGAAGCCCACGGAGGGGCAGAGGATGCTGAATGCTCCAAGGAGAGACCCAGGAGGTGAAGACGTGTGAGCTTCTTGCCCTGAACAAGTCTGCTCCAAGGGAGAGGAGGCTCCCCAAAGTCCTGACTGGCTTTGTGGGGAGCAGTTCCAGAGCATCGCCCGGGGACTCCGTGACAACTGGTGGCAGCGGAGGGAGATACTGCACCCCGTGGATGGCGCTTCCTGCAGTAAGTGACTGGGGAGCAGTAAAACAAAGGAGGGATAATGAGGACCAGGCGTGCTGAAGGCTGAGAGAGGAACGGTTTCAGGGGGCAGTTAACCTCTGGAAGTGTGTGACCAGCGAGAAGGACTGTTGGAGTAACAGGGTCCCCCTGAGGACTGCAGTGAGCAGTCTCAGGGGCGGAGGAGCTTGCTGCTCGACCCTGGGAGAGAGAAGGATTTTGCAGTAGCAGGGTTCCCCTGGGGATTGCAGGAGCAGTCCCAGGGGCAGAGGAGTCTGCAGCTCGACCCTGGCAAAGAGGTGGTGATCACGAGAAGGGCTGGCACACCAGGGGTTCTTCCTGGAAACCATGGGGGAGCCAAGAGCACACAGGCCTGTGAGTCCAGAGCCACTTGGGAACGGTGAAGTGATGGCCTATCACCATCTCCTTAAGAAGGACATTGTGATCCTGTGCACAAAGAGAGGGTTACGCATGGGGAAGTTCACCAAGGCACAGTTAATCGTGCAGTTGGAGGAGGAGGACCGCTCTGAGGAGCAGATTCCTGACCCAGATGGGGCTACAAGAGGATCTGGGAGCAGCTGGAGCAGCAGCCAGGCACTCCTGAGAGTCTGGTCCCCAACCAGACAAGGATCTTCACGATTGGGTTCCCCATCAGCGGATCGGAGACGGATGGGATTGGAGCAGAGCCTGAGAGAGCGAGAGGACCATGAGAGAGAGCAAGAGGCTGTGGAAAAGCTGCAGGAGAAGCAGCAGCAGCACGGACTGGTGATGGTGGAGTGGAGAGACATAGGGGGCTGCCCAGGGGTCAGTGGGGAAACACGCCTGCAGGGGCGAGACCCTGGGACAGAGGGAACTGTGGTGGTGCAGCCGCAGATGCTGAGGGACTGTGGGACCTGGGTGAAGGTCCCTGGGGTGAAGCCCCTCGCCCTGCCTATGGCCCGGATCCCTTTGCAGACGCAGGAGGGGTCGGACTGGCTGGTCATTGGGGTTCTCCAGGATATCGGCTGGGAGGCCCTGTTGGGGGGTGACTGTCTCCCCTTGGGACAGAATCCCGGCCCTGCTCCTGTAACTGCCGAGGGTTTGAATTTAAATCCAGGGAACCAATTGGCTGGGATGGAAATGGTCAGTGAAAATGCAAATGACCTTGCTGGCAGTGGGGAGGGGCTGCTGGACTCAGGATACCTGCCTACCTGTAACCAGCCCCCTGGGACTGAGGGGGAGGGAGAGATGCTCCCCGCCCCCCTGCACACCGGAGAGGGGGCTCACGCTGGCTCTGATGCTGAGACCAGAGCAGAGAGCTCGCTGCCTGCCCCCACTGGGACAGCCAGGGCAGCGCTGAGCACGGGGGGAGCTGAGACCCCAGCTGAGTGGGGGGACACCCAGGCAAGGCAGGTCAGCTGCCAACCAGGTTTTCCTGGTCCAGACGTGCTGCTGGGAAATGATTATACAGCAGGGAGGGAGCTACCAGGGACAAGGCTCAGGGAGGCTGTGACCCCAGGCCCAGCCAGTGAGAGGGAGCAGGTCCCACTCCCTGCCCCAGCAGCTGAATCCCAGACCGAGCTGCAGAGAGATCCCTCCTTGGAGAAGCTGAGGGAACTTGCTGGCCACAGCGCTGCAAACCCCCTTGGGGAAGGCTGCAGGGACAGAGTCCTGCGGGAGAAGGGATTCCTGTCCCGGGAATGGACTCCCCAAGAGGAAGTAGAATTGAGGGGAATCAGGAGGCAGCTGGTGGTGCCCCAGGAATCCACAGGGTTCTTCCCTCTCAAGCTGCTGGATGGGAGGAGAGTGAGGGGACCCCTGGACCGGAAAGGGGAGGATTGGGAGGAGAAGGGGAAAGACCCCCTGGTGGATCTCTTCCCTGAGGTGGGAGCCAATCTCCCCATCAGGTGTTCCCCATTCAGAGTCACTGGGAAAGCAACCCAGATCCTGGAGAGAGAGGTCAAGGATATGCTGGCTTTAGATGGGATCCAGCCGTTTTACAGCCCATGGGCCTCATACATGGGACTGATCCCCAAGGGAGACAGGATGGTCTCATTTTATGGGGGCTATCAGAAGCTTAAAGCCATCACAGTGTCCGATGCCGACCCCATGCCTAGGCCTGGGGAGATTCTAGACAAGCAGAGGGGGATGGAGAACTTGGCCCTGGCAGACACTGATAACATGTGCATCTTTAGCCAGACCTGGGAGGAACAGGTGTCCCAGGGGAAGAGGGGGCTGGGCTGCCTCAAGGAGGTGGGACTAAGGGTAAAAGCTGGAAAGTATAAGATGGGGATGGCAGAGGTGTTGTGTCTGGGCCACAAGGTGGGGAGCGGCTGCCCAAGCCCAGAGCTGGCCAAGGCCAAGATGGGGGCTCTTAACCAAGAGAGCCCGAATTGCAGCCCAGAGTGCTGGGAGAAGACCCTGTCCCAGTTTAAACCCCAGGAGTATTGGGGTGGCAAAAGGGTACAGGCCGCATAAACCTTCCCACATGCGGCCTGCAAGTGCCATCAAGCACACTCAAGCAAAGAGAGGGCACAAAACTGGGCGGTCCTGGTGTAACTCACACCAAGGAATTGGAGAGATGCTGGGGCATCCATGGGAACGTTGGTGGGTTCGAACTTCCCCAGGTCACTGGCTGGAGTGACCTGGCTCAGTTCGGTCTCGAAGGGGGGAGAGATGTGACGAACTGGGACTGTTCCTAATGTTTGCTCTGAATACTGTGTTGGTGCCTCAGTGTCCCCTAGGCAGTTCTTAAGTATCTGGCAGAGCAAAGGGCCAGTGCACCTAATGCCTGGCACTCTGTATCCTAGCAACTGATGGCCTGGGCCCCTCCTCTGCAAAGGTGCCAACTGCGGGTGTTGGAGACAAAGGCATCAGGTGACCTCCTGGCCCGGGAAAGGAGCTGAGCAGAGAGGAGGGGCTGGAGGGGTTGGTTAGTCTGGAGCTACCTGGGGATAAGGAGTGAAGTGCAGACCTAGGGGTCTGGCTCACTGCCCCCCAGAATGGACCCGGCCGAGGGGTCTGGTTCGCTGTATCTACAAGCTCTGTTTTAGACCCTGTTCCTGTCATCGAATAAACCTCTGTTTTGCTGGCTGAGAGTCACGTCTGACTGCAAAGTGGGGGTGCAGAACCCTGTGGCTTCCCCAGGACCCCGCCTGGGTGGGCTCGCTGTGGGAAGCCCACGGAGGGGCAGAGGATGCTGAATGCTCCAAGGAGAGACCCAGGAGGTGAAGACGTGTGAGCTTCTTGCCCTGAACAAGTCTGCTCCAAGGGAGAAGAGGCTCCCCAAAGTCCTGACTGGCTTTGTGGGGAACAGTTCCAGAGCATCGCCCGGGGACTCCGTGACAGTGACTCATCCGCCCTCGAACCCCCCCGCCTCTTGAGACAGCCAACTTGCCTTCAAGCCAGGCTGTTGCCCAGAATCTATTGGCATCTGGTGTTTACATTTGGTGTGGAAGTTGGATGGAGACAAGGGGATGATTGTGATGTAGAATTTGTAATTGCGCTGTTAAAAGATTTCTCCCCCCACAAGAATGGTCCCGAGAACCCAGCCACCCAGAATAGCCAAACCGCCCCGAGAACCACAGCCCGGGGACAAACCAACCCACCACAAGAAAATTCACAACTGTTTAAAAAGCACAAACTCTTCCTCGAGCAGAGGTTTTACCCTCAAAAATGAGACGCAGAGGCGCCCAGGTACCACAATGCCGGACAGGAGGTTGGACGGACAGATAGAACATTTGTATAAAGAGACGCAAGCCACGTATACAAGCTCCCTTGTAACGTATGACCACACTCCTCGCCCTCCTCCTAGCCGCTAGAACTCCGGCTCCTGCTCCCGGCTAATCTTCTGCTCCTCTTGGCTGCAATACAAATCAAATCGGGGAAAAACACGAACTAGGTTCTCCAGCATTTTCGGCCTGGCTTGATTCTACTGCAGCATTACGGGGACTTGCTGTGCATCTGGGCACCTACCCAGCATTCAGGGCTGCGGTGTCTGAGCAACGCTGCCTCTGTTTCCTTGCACCAAGTCTGTATCAGCCCTTGTGGCACGGGGGTTATTCCAGCCAGAGCAGTGGTAAGAATCAGCCTGCTCTCAGGCAGGGGAGACAGGAGTCAAGCCCAGAGTCTGAGCCCTGCACAGGGTGGGGACCAGCATGGACTGACCCCCAGGACATCCGCAGGCCTGAAACTCGCCTGGGAAGAGAATCCGGGCTGGGGGATCAACCCTCCGCCAACTGCTCATGGCGTTTCCAAGGTAAACGAGTTAATGGGAGCTCAGTCGCTGACCAATGGCAAAGCGCCAGATCAAGTCATCTGGTGCCATAGTAACGGCTGCCTCAGAAACCCTTTTCAGGGTGCTTGGCACAGGCCACCCTGTCTCTTGTCCTTTTCTCTCACACACAAAGCGGAGGAAACAATCTTCCAGCCACCTCCCCTCCCCTCTCCCCCGCACCTGGACGGGGGCAGAGCCCGGCCTGTGCTGAGAAATGGCCTGACGCATTTTCTCTTGGTCCCCGGGGGAGCCCCTAACAACAGGGGCCAGCGCTGTGCTCTGAGCGAGGCAGCCTGCTCCTTCGCAGGCCTCTGGAGACGCCCCTTGTCAGGACCTGTGCCCAGCGTGCCCCTCCAACGCAGGCCAGAGCAGCCATGGGCGCCGCTGGGCACTGAGTGGCAGGAATCCACCTGCCAAGGGCCCGTTTGGACACTTCGGGGAATGCTCTCCAGGGCGCGGTGCGGGGGGAGAGCCAGCTCAGGCTAGTCAGCCACCCTGCCCCAGCATCCCACCACCAACACGGGAGTCAGGCAAATAACGCACCCCCCCATGGCTGGTCTGCCCCAGCACCTCTCCTGTGCCGGCACAGCGCCCCCAGAGCCCCAGCCCCTTCTGCGGCTCCCAGCTGTGTCCCATCCCGTCGTCCCCCCACCCCCACACTTCGATCATACAAGTGCCTTTTTCTTTCTGAAAGGCTGTGCAGTCCCTGCCTCAGATCCAGATGCATCCCAACGCGCTAATTGGTGACTGAAGGTTACTGCTGCCGTTGCATTCATTGTTTTATTAGCAGCTGCCTCCTTGCTTTCATCTTCCCTCCACCATCTCCCACCTCCCCCTGGCCAGACACACTTCACAGGCCAACAAAGCGAGAACCTGCCGGTCTGGGGATGGAAAGGGTGAAGAGATAATTAAGGGCACTCAGTTCTCCTGGGGCCAGCACGCCCTCCCCGTCTGCAGGTCTCCCACACGGGAAGAACAGCAGTGCGGCTGCGTCCCCCAGTCCTTCAGCACCCCTGGAACGAGGCTGAATGTGCAGGCGGAGGGGCTAGATAGTGGCCCAGGCCAGCACCCAGAAAGCACTAGGCATCCCTCACTTCCCCTCTGCGCACACACAGAGCAGAAGTGGAAAAAGGAACCGTGGCAGATGTAGGTCACACCCCGGCTGCCCAGCGTCCACCCAAAAGGGGCCCTGAGAACATCCCCCCCAAGAGAGGTTCCAGCTCTGTCCTGCCGCAGCTCTTGGCAAGCGCTGAATGCACAGCCAGCTGTCTCCGTAGAGCACATGCTGCCTTCTCTGCCGGTCCCGGCCCAGCAAGAACCAAGGGGCAAAGGCACCCCAGAAAGATTCACACAACCGCACGTGTGCGAAATTCCATTCTTAATCCTCAGAGCTCAGGCCCAGCCTGCGCGGGCTCCCGATGATACTGTTCACACAGGACCAGCCACTCACAAGTCATGCAACCCAGAGACACACTGCACCAACAAACCCCCATCCTGGGAAAGCAAGCGCACGATGGACACTTCCTGGATTCCGAGACAAGCCTGCCACTGAGCCGGAGAAAGCACTTCCAGCACTGCCAGCCCGCAGCATCCAGCAGTAGCGTCTCCTCCAGCTCGCGCCCCACGCAAAAGGGCTCCACCCTATACACCAGGATATACACACGCATAGAAATGCTCTCCAGGCACAATCAGAGCTCCCGTCACTACTGGGGAAAGTGTCCCTACCAAACTGTTCCATGAAACCGCATGTCTGACACCTGGCTGTGCACCTCAATACCTCAACCCTCTCCTGCCAGTTCCTCCACTGCCACACTTCTCTAAGGCCCAAAGAAACACCAGCTTCCAACACAGCGGCCTTGCTAGCCAACCAGAACATGTCACACCTGGAAACCAGCTCCTAGAATGTCAGCTGGAATTCAGCATGGCGGCACAAATTGAAAACCAGCAGCCCGACCTTCAGGAGCAAGTCTAGCTCTGATGCAATCAAACAGCAGCTCAGCTTTCCCGTCCACGCAGCCCTGACGCGTCACACAGCACACGCAGCTCCACCAGAATCAGCAAGGTGTTGCACACAAAGCTGGGCTTCGCTGCTGGCCTCGGTTTGCATTTGGTATCTCCAAGCTACAGATAATTCCCCCCCGCTTAGGGCTCCCCGGAATGGTTCCTCTCTCACAGACAGCAGGGTAAATCCGAAGTAGCTCTGTCCAAGTCGATGAGGTTACACCAGTATAAGCGAGTTTAGAATCAAGCCCACACGGAGATCCAAATGAAAGACATGCAAAGGTATGGGAGAAGCCAGAGCTCACAGCCTCGCTTCATGTTTGAAAATGTCACATTTCAAGGTCTCTGGGCCTCCAGCTGGACAGGGCCCTGGGGCGTTTGCATTCCTTTACATTTCACATTAGCACAGACAAACCTGCCTGTCACAATACTAACATTGCTCAGCCAGCCCGGATATTAAGCAGTTTGTTAGCCACTGTTCTTCTCTTTAATAACATTTAACAGCCTTTAAAGATGCTGACCCTTCAGATCTTCCACGGCTGATTTCTTTTCATACTGCAGACGTCGGATAATGAATTTACGTCACTCCAATTAAACATATTTCCTCGCATCCCAGTTAGTTCCCCTTCTCATAAAACCCCAGCTAACTCCAGTGCAGCAGCTGAGAACTCTGGATCTAACCCCTAGAACTCTGCTGCTTTCCCACAGGGAGAGCTCGCGGCACCGACACACCCAGCCAAGGCCCCCTCACTGTCTGAGCCGTCCAAGGGCAGAGGATGGAATCTGAGCGATAAGAAAGGTACTCACAGTCGCAACAGGGCCTGGTTGTTCTGGAACAGAAGCTCTGGCAGCGTGTGCAGCTGGTTCCGATTCAGCCGTCTGGGGAAATGGAGAGAAAGGGTTACAGGGAGTCACATTTTCCAGGAGGAAGGCAAATGATCCCAGCCCAGCAAGGACCCCCAATGCCCAGCTCTGAACACCGGGGAGAGAGGACTGCTAGGGGGTGGGACGGGAAATGGAAGGAGCCGGCAGCTGGGAAGATCAATGTTTGCTATATGGGCCAACACAGGGTCTCTCATAGACATTACAGAGTAACTACAGCGTTGCTGGGCCAAACTCGGGGCGTTCCTCACATTCTCTCCACTGAGAACCACCTGTCTCCTTAGCAGGTAGCCTTCTTAGTCCATAGCTAGCCGAGGGGTGTGTGGGACACCCTGCCCAGGAGCCTCTAGGCACTAAGAGATCTTTGACAATGGGCCCCAGAAGTTGGACTCCTAAGTCCACCTTTAGGTACCTAAGTATGTGGCCTGAGTTTCAGCAGCTTGCACTGAAATCATCGTCGGCACAGCCAGGCCTGAGCTTTGGTGCGGTGCAGCCCAAGGCAAGCGATCTCCTGCCAGCTCTAGAGATCCCGGCAAAGGGCAGTTAAATTCAGTCTGTCGCTCAGCATCTGCTCGGCTCCTTCTTCAACAAAGCCCCAGACCCACATGCTCTGTACGTCCTACCCACCAGCGCTCACCCCTACCCTCTGCTGCGGCTTTCCTCCCTGCTGCAGGAGTTCCAGCCCCCACCCCCCCTTGCTGAGACGTGCTGGCAGCACTCCGCGGCTGAGCGGGGGCCTCGTCCATGCACAGAAGTCGCCCTGGTTTAACGGAACTGGTTTAGAAACTGACTTTGTTTCCTTGCATGGACACTGGTTTCAGTCTGAGAGCAGCAGCCACACAAGAGCATTGCAGTGATGTGTTTAAAGCAGACCATGGTGATCGGTCCATTGGTTCTCAATCCACGGCCCAATCAGCTGCAGCCCAAGTGACAACCTCAGGGCCATACAGGCAGGATATCTGTTGTGTGGATGCGGCCCATGTAACACAGAGCACTGCACAGGTTGAGAATCACTGACCTAGTCTGACCCTCTGGATAGTGGCGTCCAGAGATGCAGTCGTTTGTCCCTCCAGATGTATGGTCGGGACACCATTTGATCCGATATTCTGGCTCAGGTTTGTTTGTTTTTTTTTGCTTCGGCAGCGCTCCGGACCTGCCCCCCCCCCCCCCCCGTGTCCTAATATTTTGTTCATGTAATCTGGTCACCCTAATAACTGCTAACACAGGTGCTGGGATTAGGGGTTCAGGGGGCTGCTGCAATCCCTGGCTTGAAGTGGTTTCCACTATATACAGGCTTTACAGTCTGATTCAATGGCTCTCAGCACCCCACTGTACACATTGTTCCAGCCCCTGACTCCTGACCAGACACATATTGTTCAGAAAAATATCCCAGCTTGATTTAAAAATGGCCAGTGATGGAGATTCCACCACAGCCCTTGGTAAACTGCTCTGATGGTTAATTATTCTCCCTGGTAAAAATTTACACCTTATTCAGTGCAACGATGTGTGCAGCCCAGGCTCAGAGCTGAGGCGGTGCTCGGGAGCGGGGCCCATGTACACAGACAATGTCAGCTGCAGCTTTGCCTGATAACCCGCTGCTCAGTCCGTTTGCCCCATCAGCTTGAACGAGTCAGGTTTTCAGTTTGCAGAGTCTCTTTATTTAGCATTAGCATCGCTTTATTTTAAAGGTAGCCATCCTGCAGCAAAAAAACTTCAGGACCAGACTTCAAAGAGAAACTGCTGAGCTTCAGTTCATCTGCAAATTTGACACCATCAGTTCAGGATTAAACAAAGACTGTGAATGGCTTGCCAACTACAAAACCAGTTTCTCCTCCCTTGATGTTCACACCTCAACTGCTAGAAAACGGCCTCATTCTCCCTGATTGAACTAACCTCGTTATCTCTAGCCTGATTCTTGTCTGCATATTTATACCTGCCCCTAGAAATTTCCACTACATGCATCCGATGAAGTGGGTATTCATGCACAAAAGCTCATGCTCCAAAACGTCTGTTAGTCTATAAGGTGCCACAGGCCTCTTTGCTGTCTTTATTTAGCAACGACTGAACTAGAACAGGTATCGCCCTTGTTCGCAGTGCTTTACATACACAATATTGGTATTGGTTGTATCTTATTTCCTCCACCATTAAATGCAGACACCTCTGGGGCAGGACAAGCAGCTGTTTAAAAAGCACACGGCAACATTACATTGCAGTTTAGGACAGAAAGTGAAGGAGACTGCCTCTGACTGAAACTGCAGGGGGCTTTAAAGAGGCAAAATATAATGGCACAACTTGTACTTTGGACAGGACACCCCTACTCCTGTGACGGCCCTGTGGGATCTTTAATGGTCACAATTTCAGTTCTCTCTCTCACCTGAAAGGTGGAGCACCTCCTTTAGCACAGCACCTCTAGCACTCCACTGGGATACTGGGTTCAGCCCTCAATCAGGTCTGCACTGTGAAACAAGAGCCCGGCTACAAGTCTCAGAGCCCAGATCAGCTGACTTAGGCTCACATTACAGGGCTAAAAATAGAAGTGCTGATGTTCCCACTCGGGCTGGGGCCAGGGCTCTGGAACCCGAAAGGGGGAGGTCTCAGAGCCCGAGGTGCAGCCCAAGCAGGAAGGTCCACATGGTTCTTTTTAGCCCTGTAGTGAGCTGACCCAGGCTCTGAGTCTGAGCCATGCTGCCGCGGGGTTTTCTTTCTTTCTTTTTTTTTTTTTTTGCTGTGCAGGCAGATGCCAAGAGGGGACAGCCTCCCCACTGAGCCACATGCCCCCCTCTGCAGCCCGGCACCCTGCGGGAACACGAGTCAGTTCTGATTTGAGATGAATGTCCGCTCCTGAGTCATCAACACGCGTGTGTCCCTTGGAGGCTGCCCAGTCCAGCCCCGTGCAGGTCTGACTCTGCTTCCTGGGAGAAAGCAGGTGGGGTCACAGCTCAAGGTGGTGTGTGCACAGGCAGCACTTCTGCTGCCAAGATCTACCTGCTCATGCAGGTTTTGCACTGCACTGAAGGAGCTGCTAAGCGAGGTCCCAGCTGTGCTTATGGCTGCTTTGCACACAGACACGTTAAGCACATTGCTGAGGAGTTACTTGGATCCACGAGGGAAAAGGAGCAGATTGGGATGCGTCTGAGTGCAAACGGCAGACAGCTCCGCGGCTGGGGTATAAAAAGATTTGTCCTCCAGACATCTGTCTGTGTTAGCGAGAGAGCAGGGCCCGTCCCCCAGCACAGCGCCCCGCCCAGACACTGCCATGCCCTGCCCTCAAACAGGGTCTGACCTCAACCACTCCCACAGGAGTCCTGCCCCGCAGATTATCCTGCTGGCACCTGAATTGTACTGGAGAGCAGGGATGGACAAAGGTCTGCTCCAGACCCACATCCCATTCTCTTTATCCCCTCCCATCCCCACAAGGGTCTTTGCTCAGGCTGCTCCTGGATCAGCCAGAGAGAGCTCACTTCAGAGCAGTCAGGTGCTCGCTCTTCTCCACGGCAGAGTAGTGGGCTGCACCCAAATCCCCCCCACGCGATAGCACAGCCACTGGCCCCCCCAGAAGCTCGCGGGACCACCGACCCTTCTGCTGTCTGCAGCAATGGCAGCCATTCCCCTCTCCCCCTCCCTATCCCGCAGCGCTCAGGCACTCACAGCCGCTCTAGCTCCTTCAGGTCATCAAACACTCCCCGCTCCACCATGTTGATCTGGTTTTCCATCAGCTGCCTGGAAAAGGGAGGCAGAGAGAACGGGTCAGAGTCGAGACGCACTGGGGCAGTGTACTCACTCGCCGGGAATCCACAGGAAGCCCTCACACCGCAGCCTGGGGACCTGCCCGGGTACTGACTGGGCAGGGCATGCTCATTCCAGGGGTGCAAGGGCCCATGTCAGGGGCGGCTGAGGTCTTGCCACACTCCCTTGGAGCAGGGGCCACCTTCATAAGGATCCCAGCCACCCCCATCAGCGTCATCGCTGGGAGCTAGCCAGGGAAAGGGCTGCTTTGTTCAGACATCTACCGGCTCCCCAGCTAGGCGACTCGCAGTCACCCTCCAGCACCCGCCATGGTGCCAGGCTCCCAGGTCTCTGAGCTGGGAGCCCCCAGCCCACAGGTGTCACATGGCTTCTCCTTGGCGCCACTGAGGAGCTCCCGGCTAAGAGCTCGAGCCTGGCTCCCAGCAGCATCCATTTCCATCACCCACTTTCCACGCCCGTGGAGGGCACGCAGGCCTTGCCGGCAGGGAGCCAGCTGGAGGGCGAGACCCAAGTCCCTCTGGGATACTGGGTTCACCAGGCAGCAGACCCAGCCCCCTCCTTGAGGGGGAGGGGGCCCGGTCAGTCAGGTGGAGCAGGACCCTCAGGCACATGCTCCCTGTTTCTTGTCCCCCTCGTCCCCTCCTTTCATCCCAGCCCCCTTTACCTTCAGAGGAGTCGCCCCCCTCCCAGCCCAAGTCACCAAGGAGGCCAATGGCTCCTGACCCCCCCTTTCAACCATGTTTCCCACCGCAGGGGCCCTATGGTGAGCCCGGGTTCCCCTCCCCCGCGTGCCCCAGTTCTCTCTTAGCCAAGGCAGAGTCCCATCTGGGTCAGCCCTGGCCCAGGCAGGCCTCTCCCCGGAGGCAGGCCTGGCAGCACCACTGCCCCCATCAGACACTGCTGCAGAGGGGGCGAGCGCTCAGGGCAGGGAACTCACAGGACGCGCAGCTGCTTCAGCCCCGAGAAGTCGTTCCTGTTGATCCGGGTGATGTTGTTCCCATTCAGCTCCCTGAGGAGAGAAGAAGGGATGGTCAGTGAACAGGGGCACATGTCAGGCGGGGTCAGAGCCCTGGGCTCTTGCAGCCAGTGCTCAGGGAGGGCTGAGCTCCCACAGAGGCAGGCAGGTGCCAGACGACAGCTAGATTGAACAGGGCTTCTCCATGGACCTGGAAACAGGCAGCTGGCCCACACTCCTGGCTTGGACACCAGCCAGCACCAGCTGCTGGCTAAGAAGGTGCGAGGACCCCTGCAGGGAAAGATTTCCCCAAATGGCCAGTTGTTAATGGCCAGCTAATGCCCCAAAAGCAGGAAGGTTTACAGCCCTTCTCAACACCCTGGCTGTTAGTCTGGCTTTGCATGTCCCCACTGTGACGGGCAGGACCCCTTGGGAAGCCACCTGATGAGCTGAGATACCACTGAGTCTACCTGTTCTGCCAGCCTGGGCCCTCTTCACCTGTCCTGCTGAGCCAGGCTCTTCAAACTTCCTGTAACCCACACAGGCAGGGCCACCCCCAGCCGCAGATCAGCTCTGGGTAGACTCAGCTTCAGGGACTGGCTCCAGCACTCAGATGTCCCCCTCCCTGGGAGTGCATACCCAAAGACAGAGTATGAAATTCATCCCCTCCCTCAATGTGGAGAGAGGTGTGTGCACACTGCTTGCCCCTCCCCCCGGTTAGAAATTACAGAAACTGGGTTTAATAATAAATAAAACAAATTTTATTCATATAAAAGGCAGATTTTAAGTGATAAAAGGGGTAACAAACAGAACAAAGCCGATTACTAAGCAAGTGAAATCAAACATGCAAACTAAGCTAGTTTCACTAAAGAAATCAGTTACCAATAGTATTTCTCACCCTAGACCAGGGGTTCTCAAACTGGGGGTCGGGACCCCTCAGGGGGCCATGAGGTTATTACATGGGGGGTCACGAGCTGTCAGCCCCCACCCCAAACCCCGCTTCGCTGCCAGCATTTATAATGGTGTTAAATATATTTTAAAGTGTTTTCATTTTTGGGGGGAGAGGTCGCACTCAGAAGCTGCTGTGTGAAGGGGTCACCAGGACAAACGATGAGAATCACTGCCCTAGATAGTGTTGCAGGCAGGTTGCGAAGTTTCTGTGGTTCAGCATCCCAGTTCTATTCCTGTTTAGACTAGACGTCTGTCTCCAGCTGGACTCTCCCTTCCCTTCAGTTTTAATTCTTGGGCAGCCAGGCCATGGAGAGGAGGAGGAGACCCGTTTGCCTTCCTCCCCACCCTTCAACAGGGTTTACATAAGGCGGGAATCCTTTGTTTCCCAAACCTGACACCCCCACTTCCCTTCCAGTGGAAAGTTACAAGTCCTCCCAGGTAATGTTCTAGTATCAGGTGACAAGACCACCTGACTCTGTAGGATCACAGCATCCATGAGGCAGGGGCAGTATGGAGCGTCACCAGGAAGGCCAAGCTTTTCACAGGCCATTGTCCTCGCTGATGGGCCATCCACCCTGTCTGGCTTTTCCATGGTTGTACCTGAAGTGTTGGCAGGGGGCATCACCCAAAGTAGCATAGTTGAAATACAGGCACAGAGTCAATATCCCTAACTTAAGATACAGACATGATACCAGCACACAGATTGGATAATCGCATTCAGTAAATCAGAACCTTTCCAGTGATATCTCACATGAGCCATCTTGCACAAAGGTATATCTCAGTTATGTCATATTCATATCATAAGCGTATTTTCCTAAGGAATGTGGACTGTAACATCACACCCATTATCCATGACAATGGCCAGCGCTTGGCTCTTGGCCTCAGTGAGATCTTGTAGCAGCAAGTTCCACAGGCCCCTTGTGGGCTGTGTGTAAAAGCATTGCCACATATTCGCTTTTAACTGTCCCCCTTCAATGACATTGAATGCAGGGTGGGCAGGAGCAGGGCAGCTCCCTGCACACACACCCCCCAGACACTGCTCTTCGAGTGGGAGCAGTTAACGTCGCTGCCACAAAAGCAATGAACGGCTCAGGAACAGCGACAGCTGCCTGCTGTATGTGCAACAAAGCCCTGGGATGCCGTCCCCTTGCGCCGATGCAGCAAATATCAAGCGTCTGCCGAGACCCAAACACACAGAGCCATGGAGGTTTCTGAATTTTAAATTAGCAGGGAGGCCCCCCACTGTGACTATCCGCAGCTGAGAGCCAGGTTTATACCACGGCACAAAACCCGAGTCACGTCACACCTTGTTCTCAGCCTCCCCCAGCTCTCCAGGAACAAGCCTCTCTAGGGAGAGCCGCCTGGACCTCTGGGACGGCTGCACTGGAGGCTGGCAGCCACTGCCTTTGAGTGAATGGAAGCCTTTCCCTTCCCCCATACACACTGCGGTCTTTGGGAGCCCAGGGCTACCACCCCCCCAGGCCCAGTCCACGGCCCTAGGTTTGTTTTCAGTGGTATCAAAGCAGCTTGCAGAAACGTCTGTTTGGAAAATAAACTGCGTTTAAAGTTTCCCACACAGGAGACACTAACACAAACTCCATTGTTTCTTCCGGAGTCAAGTTTCACCCACAAAAGACGTGGGGCTCAGAGCCAGTCAGAACTCCGAGGGGAGCTGCAAGCTTGGCTTGCCAGGGGCTCAGCCGCTCTCCCTGAAGTCCGGAGGCTGTGCTGATTCATCCCCAGGTGTCAAGAGGGTGTGGGAACAAGGGGCAGCAACAGACAAACACCCACCCAGCTTGGCTCTGGCTGAGACACACACAGCGCAGAGAAGGGGGTGTTCGTACTCAGCACCGCCCGGAGAGCAGCACCTGTGAGTAGAACCAGGGGGCTTCACAGACAAAATCATCTTTGCTAGGCCCAAAATCGGACCCCCAGTGAGCTGCTACAGTCTGGTGGGAAAGGCCTTCTGCATGCAAATTATTTCTCATTAGCCACTGCACCAATTAATACGGCCACCATTTTGGTGTGACTGACACAAACCCCCGCCCAGAGAAGGAAGTGCCAGACAGGCCCTGCCACGCTATCACTGTGGGCAGAGGGAAGCGTCCCTACCCTGAGAGCCCAGTCCCCCAGCAGGAGCGGTAGGTAGGCAGGCGCTTACAGCCAGGACTGGGCCCTTTGTCTTGGGAGCTGGTTAATCAGCCCACTGGGGATTAGGAGGACAGGGAGGGCTGGCTGGTTCCCAGTGCAGAGATGGCCCCTTTGTGGCTGCCGCGGAGAAGCCAGGCCAACCTCCCATGATCCCTGCGGGGTCAGTGTCTCCCCGGCAGCGAGGGCACTCCTGGGTAACACTACACGAACTCCAGCTCCCCTGGCACCGGGCTGCTCCCACCTCCCTGCTAGTCAAAGAGCCACACCTGCCCCGCTGCTATCAATGACCTAGCTAGCAAGCAGGGCAGAGCCCTCCCCAGTTACAGGTCCTCCCTCGTGCACTACAACTCGCCTGGGGGTTCCCCACAAGACCCAGCTACATCTGCCCCATCCTGTTACTCCTGGGCCTGGAGGGCAGGACACAGCTCCCTCGCATGGCCCATCCCCCAGGCTACCAAAGGGGGTCAAAGTGCCTTGTCTCCCGGCTAGTCCTGGCCTTTGGGGCCTCATCCAGAGCAAAGGAGCAAACGGAGCCCCAGGCGCCGATCTCCCTGAGACCCCTGTGGGGCATCACCCTGCAACCCCTGCACTCGAAGGCTCTGCCCCGCCTGGCTGGTAGAACAGCTGCAGGGCGCCCCAACCCAGCCACATCAAGCATATGGGGACGCACACAACTTGGCTGTGCAGGGCGCCAATGGGCCCAGGAACTCCTGATCAGCAGCACTGAGGTGTACTGGGGTCATGGAGCCACAGCAGGGGGGGGCCCTCAGAAATCCCAGCCCCCCGTCCTGCCAGCCTGCAGCAGCCTCTCTCAGGGGATGTCTCCCTAGCAGCAAGCACTGAGCTGAGCGGGGAAACGCGCTGGGCTCGTGCTGCGTCGCTTAGGAACAGCCGTGTGGCTGCTGCAGCTCAGGCTGGCTCTCAGGCTCTGAAGCTGGGGAGGGAAGCTTAGAGCCCGAGTGTCAGCCTGAGCCACAGCTCAAAAGCGCCGTCTACACGGCTGCTGGGCAGCGTGGCCACACCCTGAACGTACCCGGAGCAGTGAGCATGCAGGGCAGCCAGCAAAGTGCCTCCTTCCCAACTCAGACACAAAGAACCGCTCCGCTAAGTCCCCACTTGCTGATTGCTGAGAGCTGGGGGGCCTGGGGCCAGGGCTGGGCTAGAGGGGCCCTGGTGTCGGGGCAGGGAGGCCTGGGGCCAGAGCCTTCAGCGCAGGGTCTGGGCTGCCAGGTCTGTGCATCCACATTGGGGGCAGCACATCAGGCACTTTCAATTTGGGGCGATGTGGGAAGAGTGCACCCTCAGACCGGGCCAGCGCAGCGGGGTCCCTAGCAGGGGGCCTGTGCACCCCCAGACCATCCAGCGCAGCAGGGTCCGTAGCAGGAGGCCTGTGCATCCCGGGACCGTCCAGCGCAGCGGGGTCCCTAGCAGGGGGCCTGTGCACCCTGGGACCGTCCAGCACAGCGGGGTCCCTAGCAGGGGGCCTGCGCCCTTGGACCGGGCCAGCGCAGCGGGGTCCCTAGCAGGGGGCCTGTGCACCCTGGGACCGTCCAGCACAGCGGGGTCCCTAGCAGGGGGCCTGCGCCCTTGGACCGGGCCAGCGCAGCGGGGTCCCTAGCAGGGGGCCTGTGCACCCTCGGACCGGGCCAGCGCAGCGGGGTCCCTAGCAGGGGGCCTGTGCACCCTCGGACCGGGCCAGCGCAGCAGGGTCCCTAGCAGGGGGCTTGCGCCCTTGGACCAGGCCAGCGCAGCAAGGTCCCTAGCAGGGGGCCTGTGCACCCTCGGACCATCCAGCGCAGCGGGGTCCCTCCCGCGGGGCCTGCACCCTGGGACCGGGCCAGTGCAGCGAGGTCCCTCCCGCGGGGCCTGTGCACCCTCGCACTGGCCAGCGCAGCAGGGTCTCTACCGCGGGGCCTGTGCACCCTCGGACCGGGCCAGCGCAGCGGGGTCTCTACCACGGGGCCTGTGCACCCTCGCACCGGCCAGCACAGCGGGGTCCCTACCTCGGGGCCTGCGCCCTTGGACCGGGCCAGCGCAGCGGGGTCCCTACCACATGGGGCCCGCATGCTGTCAGACCAGGCCAGCTCAGTGGGGCCCGCACGCTCTTGGACTGGGCCAGCACAGAGTGGGATCTGGCCTCTCCTTTACAGAGGGGAATGGAGACTAGATCCATTGCCTGTTGTTTCCCCCACTGGGAGCTGGCAGAGGCTCCTTTGCAGCCGTTTCGATGGCACACACCTTTGGCAGCGCCAGGCCCTGCCCTTGGGATCCCTACACAGCGTGGGACCCAAGGGAGGGCCGAGGTCAGAGGCAGGCTGGCCTCCAGCACCTCAGCAGCATGTACAGACACTGAAGCTGCGTAGCCTGTGGTGGTGACATTGTGTTGCTGAAATGGCTGATAATGGCTAATGAGTTCCAACTCGACTGGTATAGTCTCATAATTACACAGCTCAAAATCCCATTCAGCTGCTGAGATTGCCTGGCTCCTTCCATTATGGAGCCGTGTGCGCCCAAGTGCGAGGGGGGCTGGGGGGTAGGTTACTAGGACACTGATGAATGCCTCGGTGGGAATGAATAGACACTCCCGGCCCTGCTGATTAAACTGAAACCCAGCAGCTCATCCAGCTCCCAGCAGGCCAAGCCTGGGCACCAGGCAGGCAGAGAAATTTGGATTCCTGACCCTCCCGGAATAAGGGCCCGATCCTGCCAGGAGGGGAGTAACTCCAGAGGCGCTGAGCGCACAGAGGCTGCTCATCCCCTGGCAAGACAGGGACCTTGCGGCAATTCAGCAAGGCTGAGCCCAGGGCATGGTGCACAGAGATGGGTAAACAGAGTTCACAGCTACCTAACTCTAATGCCCCAAGCTGACCCAGGGCTAAAGGAAGGAAACACACACGCACGCACACACACACACTATAGGCAGAGCTTTATGTGAGTGCCGATTTTCCAAAGTGCTCTAAAATGCACCCACGGATGCAGATTGTGCAACATCAGAAGCAGGGGTAGAGTTAATGGTGCACATGTGGAGTTTCTGGATTAGAGGTTTCTCAGGGTTCAGACTCCCACCTGTCAGGACCTCATTTCAAACTGCTGTAACATTTATATGGCTGGAATACATAAGCCAACAGGGCCCCACTGTCCCAGGCAATGCACGCACACGCACCAAGCAAACGGCAGGCTTTGACCCAAAGGGCTCCCACTCTGAAAGACAAGACATAAGCCTCGGACTGCAGCGTCCCAGTCATCTCCCAATACCTGGGCTGCAGGCCCCCCATGTCACATCCAGTTCTGCCCCTGCTGAGCCCACTCACCAAGGACGTAGGACGTTGGTGGTGTCCCAAAGACCCCCAAATCTCACCAGGGAACAGGACGACTGGTTCCTTACACACCTACCTATAGTGTGTAGAGCAAACAGCTGTGCAATCAGTGAGAGTGACATATACTGGAGGTATCGTGCAGCCAGGACTAAAACATCCATGGAGTTTCTAAACATTCAAACTGACAATCTCCTAACTCGGAAAAAGTTGCAGCCAACATGGGTGAATTCTGTGTTAGACCTTGTCCTAACAGATAAAGATGCACGGATCACAGATCTAAAAATGAATGGTAGCCTAGGCACAAGTGATCATGATGGTCACATTTATAATGTGCAAGCGGAATAAAGTCTAGACAAGTAATAGAACCAAATGTGTATACATAACAGGCTCATTTCAAAAAGCTGAAAACTATTGTGAGCCAAATCAGCTGGGAGGAAGAATTTAATCAGAGAAATGTGAATAGCTGGAAATCATTTAAGAGCACCTGATTAGATGACCAAAAAGCCACAATTGAGGAAGAAGGTTGTGCTGATTAAAAAGACAACCTAGCTTAGAGGGGAAGTGAAGGCAGACGTAAAAAAATAAAAATATATATATAACAAATGGAAGAAAGGAGAAGTTGATAGTAATGAATATAAATCAGAAGTTAGGAACTGTAGAAAATTGATAAGGGAAGCCAAGAGACACAAGGCGACATCTATGGCCAGCAGACTTAAGGACAACAAGAAGGAGTTTTTTTAATATATCAGGAACAAAAAGAATCTTGACAACGGTACTGGTCCATTACTAGATGGAAATGGCAGAATTATCAATAATGCAGAAAAGCACAGAAGTGTTCAATAAATATGTGTGTTCTATATTTGGGGGTAAAGCCAGATGAAGCAGTCTCTTCATATAGTGAGAATAACACTCTTTCCATTCCACTGTATCTCTGGAGGATGTTAAACAGGAGCTACTAAAGTCAGACATTGTTAAATCAGCAGGTCCAGACAACTTGCAATCCAAGAGCTTTGAAAAGCTTGCTGGTCCATTAATGTTGATTTTCAATAAGTCGTGGAGCACTGGGGAAGTTCCAGACAACTGGAAGAAACCTAATATTGTGCCAATTTCTAAAATGGTAAATGGGATGTCTTAGGTAATTATAGGCCTGTCAGCCTGACATCGATCCCAGGCAAGATAAATGGAGTGGCCACTATGGGACTCAACTAATAAAGAACTAAAGGAGGGTGATGTAATTAATGCAAATCAACATGGGTTTATGGAAAATAGAGCCTGTCAAACTAACTTGATAATGTTTTCTAATGAGTTTACAACTTTTGTTAATAAAGGTAATCGTTTTGCTGTAATATATTTAGACTTCTGTAAGGTATTTGACTTGGTATCATAAGACGTTTTAATTAAAAATGAGACCAATATAAAATGAACCTGGCACACATTAAACAGATTAAAAACTGGCTAACTGATAGGTCTCCAAATGCCACTGTAAATGGGGAATCACTGAGCAGGTGTGTTTCCAGTGGGGTCCCGCGGGGATTGGTTCTTGGCCCTCAGCTCTTTAACATTTTTACCTGGCAGAAAACAAGTCATCACTGACGTTTGCAGATGACACAAAGACTAGGAGATTGGTAAATAATGAAGAGGGCACATCACTGATTCAGAGAGATCTGGGTCATTTGGTAAACTGGGTGCAAGCAATCTGCGTTTTAATCTGGCTAATATGGCACACAGCTAGGAACAAAGAGTGCCAGCCATGTGTACAGGATGGGGGTCTCCACCCTGGGAAGCAGGGACTCTGAAAAACACTGGGGGGGACATGGTGAATAAGCAGCTGAACACGATCTCCCAGTGTGTTGCTGTGGCCAAAAGAGCTCATGTGATCCCAGGAGTAGGAGCAGGGAGGTTCTTTTACTTCTGGATTTGGCACTGGTGCGACCGCTGCTGGGATCCTGTGTCCAGTGCTGGTGCCCACAGTGCAAGAGGGATGCTGATAAATTGGAGGGGTCAGAGAAGAACCATGGGAATAATCCAAGGATTAGGAAACCTGCCTGAGAGAGACAGACTCGAGGAGCTCAACATAATTAGCTTAAAAAGGAGATGGTTAAGGGCTGACTTGCTCACAGTCTATAAGCACCTACATGGGGAATGAGTATTTCCTGCTGGGCTCTGCAGTCTAGCTAAGAAGGGTCGAGTAAGATCCAATGGCAGGAAGCTGAAGCTAGACACACTAAGACTAGAAACCAGATGTCCATTTGTAACGGTGACAGGAATTAACCATTGGAACAATTTACCCAGGGCCAGGTGGATTCTCCATCACCAGTCATTGTTAAATCCCGACAGGATGTTTTTCAAAGCTCTGCTCTGAAATTATGGTGGGGCAGGTCTCTGGCCTGCGTTACACGGGAGGTCAGAGGAGAAGATCACAATGGGCCCTTTGGCCTCTGAATCTCTGATAACAACAATGCAAGGCTAGCAAAGCACTTCACTGAGCCGCGGCCTGTGGGGAGGAGACTGGAGCCATGATCTCCAGCCGGGAAGGCAGAGGCTCTGACGAGAGACGTACCTGGACCAAAGGCAAGCAGCTGGTCAGTGCCACACAGAGGAACTGGGTGCCCTGGAGCCCTAGCACCTACCCCAAACTGCCTCCAGCGCCGTGGTTCTCAAGCAGGGTTCGTGCACCCCGGGCTACGGAGAGGTCTGCGGGGGGTATAGCAACTCGACTAGAGATTTGCGTAGTTTTACAGCAGGCTGGCAAAGTCAGTACAAACTAAACCTTCCTACAGACCGTGACTTGTTCATACTGCTCCATATACTAGACACTGAAGTGTACGGACAGTATTTCTATTCCAATCAATGTATTTGGAATTAGATGGTAAAAATGAGGAAATCGGCAATGTTTCAGGAACAGTGTACTGGGACACTTGTATGTTTAGGTCTGATTTTGTAAGCAGGTTGTTTTTAAGTTAGGTGAAAGTTGGGGAGAAGTCAGATTCCTGAAAGGGGCATCACAGTCTGGAGAGGCTGAGAGCCTCTGCTCCAGAGTGTGAAACAGAAAAGCTTCGGCCTCAGTCACTGCAGGGCATTTGGGGGTAATTTAGGAGATATTTCAAGACTAGATTTTGAGCAGGAGGCAAGAGACACACCAGGCAGCATGGTGCAGTGTGTGCAGTGAGTCGGGGCAGCACGGCCGTCTCTAGCTCCAGGAACCATAAGGCATTTGTGCTGCTCAATCATCCCTCTGACAGCTAGCGATTGTGGGGGGAGGGAGAGCGTGTGGGAGAGGTGAGCTGCGAGGTGTCGCAGGCAGAGCCACAGACCCCATGTTTTCCTTGAGCTGCGGTGTTGAGGGCCGCGCTCTCAGCACTGTCTTCCCAGACCTGTAGCTCCCACATGATAATAGATCCTCCCCATTTCTCCCGACCACTTTAAGCATCTCCAGCCTCATGCACCAGCTCCCACCCATTTGCAGCATGTTTGGGGGCTGGACTGTGCTCACAGCTGCACACTGACCATCATCCCACTGAACATTCAGACTCCCCCCACCCGCGCTCCGCTCCCCTCTTTGTTCAGAGGAACGGCTGCCGTTGGAGCCCAGAGGGGAAATAGCAGCAGGTGAAAGTGTGTTCCAAATGCTGCCAAGACAACAATGCTGTGATTTCACTTCACGCCACTTTCTCCCACCTTCCACCTCCTCTCCGCAATCCCCCCCAGTGCCTCAGATTCTAAATTACAGCCTGTCAGGCCCAGGCCTCTGAAACTCTTGCTGCTCAGGAGCTAACCCTTTGCCTTGCTGCCCTATTCCAGCAGAGTAAAAACTACCTCCTCGGCCACGTACCATGCAGCTAGCAGAGCTCAGCGATGCATCCCGAGACCTGTCTGGGCACCTGCTCGCAGCTCCTTGGCTGGGAAATAACCACACAGCTTCGCTCTTCCTTGGCGTTCCTAGAGGGAAAGGCCAGAGGCAACCATTCGGTCCTCTTGCCTGACCTCCCATACAACACAGGCCAGAGACACCCCAGGCCCCAGCGCTTCCTGCATTCAGCCCAGGATGGGCGGCTGAGTGAGGACACAGCTGAGGCAGAAATGCCCAAGCTTCATGTGATGGCAAATCCCCCACATCCCTTGGTGAAATCAGTTCAGATGAATGAGCCTTTTGTTACCAGGGTAGCAGGTCACACCCTGTGGTTTATTGGCTTACAAGGTCCTGCATTTTGATGGCTTGATTAGTTCCTTGTGGTTTTGCTGGATTCCGCCCCAGCCACTTGGAGGGTTTGGGGGCTGGCTCACCCTGTAGCAACTGAATGGAATGGAAACGGTGAAAGATAATTAGCTAGACATGGTCACAAACAGATCTATTCCCAAGGGACTTGATGGATGGGGAAGTGGTGCAAGGCAGGCAGGCAGACCTAGCAATCCAATCATCTGTAATTCCCGGCACTGCATGCCCAAAGCCCAGAAATGCTGAGTGTGCCCACCATGACAGGTGCTGGCACATGTGTGGCTCTTGCCACCATACTGACCCACTTAGTTTCGCTTTCTTGCTGCAATGCCCGATGGATATGAGACTCTTGGGGCCACGCATGCAGCCGGCCTCGATTCAACCTCTGAAATTGCACCAGATTTGGGTGTGGAATGAAAAACCTGTATTGGCAGGTGGAAGTGGAGCGACGTCTCACTACCCGATGGTGTGAGCCAATGCAGAGTGCATGCACCAGCACACAGAGGCATGTTGTGAAAGATCTGGTGCTTAATCCATCACCCTTCAGACATGATCATGTGGCTCTCGCTTAGACTCGGGCTGCAATGGCCAATCTGCCTCGCCACTGCATTGTTACTGCGTGCGCCTCACCCCCCAGCGTGCACCTCACTGTCTACCTGCTTGGGGAACTCTTCTGCTTACACTTTGATTGCAAGCTCCTCTCGTTAACTGTGTGTGCAGCGCCTGGCGCCATGGGTCTAGTCCTGCCTGAGGCTAGGTGACACCACCGCAACTTCACAAACTCCTTCCATTGCATTCTGCAAACCTCCCCAAGCCCTGTCGGCTTCTGGATCACCCACTGGCCCAGTGTCCTGCCTGTGTCAGTCCAGCCCTGCCCCATGCCGATCTCGCACCATGAGGAGGTGCCATTCCTAGCTCGTGCTGGCAAGGAGCTACCATTGCAGCAGCTCGCCCACCACTCCCAGGGCACCAGCCTGCAGCTCACAGTAGGCACAGGAGATAAAGGCTGCCATCAGCATTTCTCCTGCCAGAAGGCCAGCCGGCCAGGTGCCTCCTGGGAGCAAGCCAAGGAGCAGAGCCCTTTCCTGGGTCTCATTGATTAACTAGCCCATAGCAGAGGGTGGAGCAGCCAGGGAATGCTGGGAGGCAGAGGACAGGCCGTAGGAGAGTATTAAACCAGTCTGACACCACAATAAACTTTTAAGCCTCACAAGCAGCCCGGCTTGCGAAATTAGTGCTGGGGAACAGGAGAGTTGTGTGCTTTTTCTCACTTACCTCTGGGGAGTTCATGCCCCAGCGCTTAGCCCCTCCTCCCCCTGGGCGGGCTTTGCACAGACACAGAGGAGTTATTTGTCATCCTCCGATTTCAAAGCCCTTGATTTAATACAATAATGGCTGAATGTCAATATCCTCATGTGACGATGTGGTTCTGGCGGGACCCAACTGAGAGTGCCAAATCAGGACCAATTGCTCAAACAGGGCAGTCACAGCCCTAGGCTGGGGTTTTTCCACCTCTAAGGCAAACCAAACCAGCCAGACAACAGACTTCGGTGTCACCCCTCTGGCTAACCGCAAGTCACACAAGCAATTTCCTTAGACACTCCAGTCTCCCAGTATCACCACCAGTCCCACACGTCCTGGGGATGAATGGTTATGAAAACCAACACCCCAGTAAAAGAAAAAGGTTCTCTCGATCCCAAAGGACCAAGCCCCAGACCCAGGTCAATATACACATCAGATCTTACCCACAAATCACGCTGTTGCCAATCCTTTAGAATCTAAAATCTAAAGGTTTATTCATAAAAGGAAAAAGATAGAGATGAGAGCTAGAATTGGTTAAACGGAATCAATTACATACAGTAATGGCAAAGTCCTTAGTTCAGGCTTGTAGCAGTGATGAAGTAAACTGCAGGTTTAAATCCAGTCTCTGGAGAACATCCCCCGCTGGGATGGGTCATTCAGTCCCTTGTGCAGAGCTTCAGCTTGTAGCAAAGTCCCTCCAGAGGTAAGAAGCAGGATTGAAGACAAAATGGAGATCAGGCCTTCGCCTTATATAGACTTTTCCAGGTGTAAGAACACTCCTTTGTTCCTACTGTGGAAAGTTACAGCAAAATGGAGTTTGCAGTCACATGGGCCAGTTTCTGCTCACTCCAGTGAGTCACAGGGCGTATCCGCCTTCTCTCGATGGGTCAATTGTGTAGTTGATGGTCCTTAATGGGCCATCAAGCAGGCTAAGCAGAGCTGACACCAGCCTGTCTGGGACTTTTTCCAGTAACACAGAACAAGTTTGAAATACAGACAATACACAGCCAATATTCATAACTTCAACTACAGAAATGATACAGACATACAGACAGCATAATCATAACCAGTAACCCGTAACCTGGTCTTAGACACCTTATATGACCCCCTTTACGTAGAATTTGGTGCCACTACAGAACCTTGGTTGCAACCCATGTTCTATATGGTTCCAGTTTATATCAATAACGTCACACCTCATTCGAAAGATGGGGAAACTGAGGCACAGAGCAGGGACATGACTTTGTCCCACTGCACAATGACTGGGAGATAGGAACACAACCCATGAGTCCTGATGACCAGCCCTGTGCTCCGTCCACTAGTCCAGCTGGACCCACTAAAGATTTGAGTCCTGTGGTTACTGCCTTTGCCGCGCCCATTTCCCAGATACAGGGGAAGGATAGCCAAGTGGTTGAGTACTACCATGGCACTCAGAGCTGGCTTCTGTTCCCAGCTCTGCCACAGACTGCCCGTGTGACGTTGGGCACATCACTTAGTCTCTCTGCCCCACCTCCAGTCGGGAAGGCGAGAGCAGCAGCATGGCCCTGCCTAGCAGGGGGGCATCCGGACAGCACACGGCAGATTCGGAGGTACTCAGTTGCTATGGCAATGGGGCCACAGAAGTACTTAGACAGGAAATAAAGCAGGACTCTTGTCACCCTGGTTTCGGAGCGGCAGGGAGCTGCGGCCGCAAAGGCTGCTGGGACTGACTCCTGCAGGAAGCCTCAGCACCGAGATATGGGGGCTCTTGAATGACCCACATCCATTTGCTCTCCTGAATCCCCATGTGTCCCAGCTTTGCCCCCTCCACCCTGCTCCGCTTAGGGACCGAAGAGACTCTGTTTCTGCTCCAGTCCCCAGGCCAGTGATTCATCCTCGCTTTGCCAAGCTCCGACTTCATCGATGCTCTTGCCATCGGCGCGGTGAGCTTGCATTCCTCCGCTTTCAGAGCCCAGTGGCCTGAAAAATTCACTTCTCTTTTTCTGATCTACCTGTTCCTAGCAGCACCTCTGTCCCTTAGGGCACTGCCTCTGCTATCTAGAGCTGTGTTTGCATCCAAAATTCATGCCGGGAAAGAGAATTCTCAGCAAAGCCTCAGGATGCCTGAAATGGCCCCGGCCACAGGCCAGATCCTCAGGTGCTGTAACTCAGCCTGGTGGCAGCAGGTGCAAGAGTCCTACCCTGATTTACACCACCAAGTCTTATATGATTTATCTTCTAATTTAAAGCAACACTGTGAATTTAACAGCCACGCTCTCAACAAACCCCTTTCTCTGCCTGTGTTACCAATGGGCCCTTGATGTTAACGCTGGGAGAAATCCAGTGTGTCACTCTGGCTGCTCTGAGTCACTTACAGCGTCTCTCCTGGCTGGGACAGAGAGATCCAGGGAGCCCGTCAGCCCTTGATTTAGAGTCAGTCGCCCTTTCAGCTTCTTAGCAACAATCTGGGTTTCAGACCCTGCAGGGAAAGAGCCGCTTGCTGGCACTCAACTCGCTTTATTCCGTGTTATTTGAATCTTTGGGAATGTTTCTATGGCCCCTGGGCTTTATGAAAGCTCGTTTACAGAGAGTTAAAAAGGCAGGGCCCCATTTAGGCTGAGGTTGCTGAGCACTTCTTGGAAGGGCACACAGCGATGCAGGATCGGGCCCCACACGGGGATGCAGACTCTGTTCCAGCATTTCCACCTTGCTGTTCTCCCCCATCCACACACATCTCCTTCCCCCAACGCTCCTCTGCTCCTAGTGAGGAGCCAAAACAGCCTGGCCCTGGCCAGACTAAACCCCTGCCAAAGCGGGGCTTCTCTTCCTTCGCGGCAATCTCTATACACAGCTCGCTCACCCCAGAACCTGTGCAGAGCTGTGACTTCCCACGTCACGTCATGCCAGGGCGCTCTCCAAACGCTCACGTGGGCTCCATGAGAAGCTCCAGCCCTGACACTTCATTACACACCGGGCAGAGACTGCTTCACCTCCTGTTGCTTCCCAGCTTCGGGGAAAACAGAAATGGAGAAAATGCTGAAGGAAAGGGAGCATGAAATTAGAAGTGTGTGAGTGTGCGCACGTGTCCCCTTGTCACATTTTAAAAAAATGACCTTTGTGTTTCCTCCCCAACTGCCGCTCACACCTGGGAGAAGCTCTCTCTAAACATTGGCAAAGCCACCTCATTGTCCTCCTTCGAATCGCTCCTCAAGACTCTCCTCTCCTGCGATGTCTGCACAAAACTCCGCAACAGTTCGGCCGCCCACACCGAGCCCCCTGCCCGCCTGCCCGCACCAAGCCCCCTGCCCACCCGCCCATGCTGACTGAGGCTCTCTCGTTGTTTCCTGCTACTTCTCCATCTGATCCACTTGTCATCTCTCGTCTTACACTTAAATCACCAGTTCTTTGGGGGCAGAGACTTTCTGTTCCGTGTTTGTCCAGCGCCCAGCCTGATGGGGTCCTACAAACACTAAACAATAACACCCGCTGCTGGACGGACTCTGAACTGTTCCACCGGACATCACCGCCCCTCTACTGCGAATGGGGATTCTCTCAGCTCCTGTGCTTTTGGAGCCAGAGGGCTCGGGTGCTGCCATTGGTGAGAACTGCAGCCAGGCCGTGCCAAAGGCTGGGCGTGCAGTACGGGAAAGCGACAGACAGACAAGAGCCTAAATAACAAGCACGTTTTGAAGTGACTGCCCAGGGCTACCGACTACAAGGGCAGACAATTCTTGCTCCCAGGCTCTGCACCCGCTCAGAGGAGCCGATGGCGGCAGAGCAGCACCACTCCAGGGGAAACAAGGCAGCAGCACATGTAAGACAAAAATACGTATTTGAAATGGTGCAATAACCAGGGATGGCTCAGACATTCCCGGGAAACCATTGCTGCTTGGCGTGAAAAGTGGCCACCCGGAGCCAATCCGAGAGGCTTTAAAGTCTCTTATCGGTGACTTTTTCCAACGTGGGACAATAGATTCTCAGCTACCAGCCTCAGCTCCAGTCAGTACAAACACAACAGAGTTTTTTAAACTAATATTTTTCCAGCACGCGATTCCATGGGGAGAGAGGGCCAGCGTTGCCATGGCGATATATAGCCAGCATCTGCCTTGGAAGGAGCTGAAGGGAGAAATTGGAATAGAATTGCAAATTTGCTCAGTCCTGAGGACGACTCCAAGAGAATCCACTGAGCCAGACTGCAGCAGCCTAGCTTCCAGAGAGAGCCCTGCCTGTCGCCGAGAGCCTAGGGCTCTGGAGGGCAGCTCAACCTGGGGAGCAGAGCCATGCTGGTGTTCGCTCAGCTGGAAGCTGGTCTTCTGTTCTGTCCATTGAGGCCACCTGAGGAGAGGCAGCTCCAGTGCTGCTGGCGTGTGCACTTCCACTAACAGCCATAGGGCTCCAGTCATCGTCTGCACCTTCCTTTGCAGACACCGCGCTGAGCGCCTTCATCCTCTTGGGCAGCAAATACCCCCAGGGGCAATTCACTGCCAAGCCCTTCCACCCGCGAGTGCATCCCCCTGTGTCCAGCGAGCGGGGCCAGCACCAGCTCTCTCTGCACTTGACTAGAGCAAGAGGATCCTTGGCAGCTGGCTATGGCCTATGATACTGCAGGCCCTTCACCGGGTCCCAGAGAGAAAGGGGAAATTTCCTCCCTCGAGCTCTCTTGCGCCAGCCCCAACGCTGCTGACGACAGCTCTCCCCAACCAGCCCGTGGAGACAGAACGCTAATACCGGTGCCGCTGTCAGACTACCACTGCGTGACGAGGTTACAAGTCTGGCTGACCATGCAGCGGCGCTGCCATCCCACAGTACCACATCCCGTCCCTGGGACGAATGGCTGACCAGCTGCCTGGCTGAGAGGTCTCAATCGGGGAATCCTCAGCGAGCCCATCTGGTTTCAGGGGGGGTCCTGAAGGGTTCCTGGCACCAGGCTTGTTAATAGTTTTATCAGTGATCTGGGGGAAAACATAAAACCAGCACTGAGGAAGCCTGCAGGTGACACAACGCTGGGGAAAGTGGTACATAATGCAGAGGTCACACGTACCATCCAGATCACATGGGAAGCTGGGTGCAAGCAAACAACGTGTGTTTTAATGGGGCTAAATGCAAAGTCATACATGTAGGAATGAAGACCGCAGGCCACATCTGTAGGATGGGGGACTCTGTCCTGGGAAGCAGCGACTCTGACAAAGATTTGGGGTAGTGGTGGAGAATCAGCTGAACAGTTCTAGTGTCCATGGCTGAAGAAAAGCCATCATTTTCTGGTGATTGGCAGCGCTCCAGGACCCGGGATCAACAAAGGCGTGGGCAGAAGCCCAGGAGGCAGCCTTGCAAATCTCAATTCAAGAATCTGGGGCATCCTTTCCTCTGCAATGTAAACCTCTCAGCTTCATCTCCAGAGGCTGATTCACAGGCCACTTGGCCTTTCCGTGCTGGGGCAGGATGAAGAGGCTCTGAGGCTGCCTGAACTCTGCCAGGCTTCCTAGGCGAGCTCCTACCCAGCACAGCCCGTTCAGTGCTGCCAGCACATCCGGTTTGGAGCAGCCCTGCTTTGGGAGAGAGCAACGTGACACTGGAAAGTCAACTTGGGCCTTTCTGGCCTTTCTAGCCCCCTTTGGCTGATGCTCACAGACTCAGCAGGGCCCATCATGAGCATCTAGTCTGAGCTCCTGCATGTCACAGGCCTCCGGCGCCCGGGTCTCATTTTCCCCCTAAAAGAAGAGCAATGTGCACGGGTGACAACCCACCTTGCACCGCCACGCTCCCAGCACAGCCACGGCCCCACTGATGGCAGGTGCCTCACAACACCGTGGCTTCCCGGGCCATTAGCTGAGCTGCTGGGAACATTTCCCAAAGGAAAAATAAAGCTGAGGACAAAGTTCCTTTGCTGCCCGGCACTCTTGCTCCGTGAAGGATGCCGATCCATGAGAGCCACACATGCTCCTGGGCTGCGGACGCGAGGGACCAGCAAACGGGAAGGATTTTGCACACTCCGGAAGCACTGGACGGGGACAGAGGGAATGGAACAGCGCAGCCGAGGCTGGGCAGAGGGGCATCTGCTAGACACACGTGGGTCTGTTTCTCAGCGGTGCTGGCCATCTGCAGCCCTCACTGAGCTCAAGATTTATGAGGATTTGTACCATGGTCATGCCTAGGACCCTGCTGTGCTAGACTCTGCACAAACACAGAGCAGACCCTTGTCCCTGCCCCACGGGACGCTGGGGAAAGTCCGACAAGAAGCGCCCCGGGACAGTAACTTTCTTTTTCCCAAAGATGAGGGAGATCGAATAAAGCCACGCGGCGGTGGCAGTGCTGGGCAGCATAACGAACGCCCCTGTCCCTGAACCCTAAGTAACATTACTAGGCGCACATGTCTCTACACAGCAGCGTCCAGGAGGTGCACACAGGGCTTAGAAACACGCCAGGCTTTCACAAGGCACGCACAGCTCTCCACCTTCCCGCAGCCGCAGCTCCTGGCTCAGCTGAGTCCGGACCAGATGGCAGGACTCCAAGAAAGAAAGATAGGGAGAATTCACAACTCTGCAAGTCATCGGCGCAGATCTTCAGCTGGGCTAAAGCCCTGGGGCTCCGCCGCCCACAGCTGACGACCAGTCCAGAGAGGCGGCTCTGGCATTAGATCCTAGAGCCAAGTGAGGCTAAGGGCTCCCCCAAGAGATCAAAGGGCCAATGGGCCATGAAATGCCAGGCCAAGCAGGACAGGAGGCTGCAGACTGGCTCATGACATGACAGCAGGGAAGCAAACACCTGTAGGGCCTTCCCAGGAGAGAGGTGAGAAGGGCTACCTGGGGGACACGGGACTAATTGCCTTGAGCTAGGGTGGAGCAATTTGGCCTAGTTCGTTACCCACTAATTAAACCCGAAGTGCGCACTGATTATGGGAAGCAGGCGCTGAATGAAAGTAGCCCCCCGACCTGAAGGTGCAGTGTGCTGGGTAGAGTGCTGACAGAGAGCTCGCCCCCCCAGACCCACACATCAGGGCCCCCCTCCTCAACTTCCCCCTGCCACTCCCAGACCTGACAAGCAGAGCACCCCTGGGACTCTCCTCGAGCTGCACCAGGCAGTGAGAGGGGCTGGGGCCCCCAGGGGCTCTGCCTAGCTGCGCCCCATCGTGGACCCCTCCAGACTCAGCCCCACGGCCGGTTGCAACATTAACTGCCAACAGGGGTCCCCTCTGAGAGCTGGCAGGTGCCCCGAGCCGAATTCACAGCTGGCAAAAGCAGGCAGAGCTTCAGTGAGCCCAGTGGGCTTTTATACACTCAGCCCAGCAATAATGTGGCCCAAGGACTCAGTTCAGGGCTGGCTCCTGGTTTCTCTTGGCCTCGTGTGCTGGAAAACATATCGGGCTCCATCAGACCCCCACAGCCTAAGCATCTGATGGCGGGGGGGAAGTGAGGGCAGCCGGTCAGGTGGAGGACTTTGGTGAAGAATTGGCATTTTCCCAGCATGCCCACTCTCTGCCCCCTCCCTGCAAGGCTCCTGGGGGAGTTCAGGCGACCTGTGCACAGCGGGACCCCACTGGGGCAGGCCTGTCCCACTGTTAATAGAGCTCCCATGTGCCCAGGGCTCATCAGGAATCAGGCCCCACTGGGCCAGGCTGCCCCATGGAGTTTTCAGTCTCCAGCGAGTGGGCTCCACACGCCGAGGAGCGACAGAGCAGAGGGAGGAGTCTGGCTGCAGAGAGCTGCAAAGCCTAGTGCGTGTGGCTGGAAACCCCCAAACGCACCTGGGAGAGACGAGAGCTCCCAGCCCAGCTCAGCCCAAGGCCCCCAGCGGGCCAATGGGCTCAGTGCAAAGGAAGAATCCCCAGGACAAGATGTTGCATGTGGCCGGCTCCGGGGCAGAAGTGGAGAGAGTCCAAGCTCTTGACACTGGTGTCCATCATAAGTGCCAGGGGTTCTCTGCAGCGGCTAGTGCTGGCTCCAGTCACAGTTGGGACGTTGCGCTGAATTCACTCCACCCGTGGGACTGGTTCCAGCTCCAGAGTGAGAGCCCGTGTAGGAGAATGTCTCGCGCCCCTGAGCAGCCGGAGAGGCAGTGATAATTCTGCTCAGAGAGGCGCTGAGACCGGCCGCTCCCAGAGATGCCAGCGGGCGCGCCTCTTGGGGCTGTCAGTTTCCCACACTGCTCCGAGCACACTGACGGGCGGGGGGCTAGAGAACAGACACTGTGAGTCCTGCCGAGGTCCCAGAGGGACGAGCCTGGTGCTGGGGCAGACCTGTGTGTCTGTGCAAACCCAGCCCCGCGCCCCCTCCCGAAGGTTTAGTAAAAGGTGGTTTGGTCATTAGCGCTTCCCTGTGTCTACAGCTCGTCACTGCTCTGAGGATCATTACAGCAGCAGAAGAGAAAATCCCATTAAAGAGGCACCCTGTGGTTCTGCTGACACGCTGGGCACTGGCAGGGCCGCGAAGCTGCGCTCACACGGGGCAGGCGCAGGAGGCTGGCTGCCATTCCTGACAGGCCCCTGACCTAATTCGGCTCATTCCCAGAAGATGAATTGGTCTGGGGAAGGACTGGTAGTGAGGGGCGCCAGTCCAGCACGGGTCTCTCACAGAGCGCGCTCCATGGGCATGTGGTAAGCCTCATCAGGCCAGCCATGCTGAGCCCAGCTAGCCCAGGATCCTGTCTTCTAACAGGACAGTGCCAGGTGCCCCAGAGGGAATGAAGAGAACAGGGAATCATCAAGTGATCCATCCCGTCGCCCATTCCCAGCCTCTGGCAAACCGAGGCCAGGGACACCCAGAGCCTGGGTCTGCATCCCTGACCATCCTGGCTAACAGCCAGTGACGGACCTGCCCTCCAGGAACTGATTTCATTTTTTTCTGAACCCAGTTATACTTTTGGCCTTCAACACTCCTTGGCGAGGAGTTCCCCAGGTTGACTGTGTCGTGTGAAGTACTTCCTTGTATTAGTTTTAAACCTGCTGCCTATTAATTTCATTGGGCGACCCCTGGTTCATGTGTTATGTGAAGGGGTAAATAACACTTCCCTGTTCACTTCCCCCACACCACTCATGATTTTATAGCCCTCTGTCCTATCCCCCCCAGTCGTCTCTTTGCCAAGCTGAACAGCCCCGTCTTTTCAATCTCTCCTCATACCAGAGCTGTTCCATCCCCCAATCCCTTTCGTTGCCCTGCTCTGTACCTTTTCCAGTTCGGATGTATCATTTCGGAGCTGGCGCAGCCAGAACTGTGCGCAGTGTTCACGGGGTGGGCGTGCCCTGGATTTCTGTAGGGGCATTAGGAGATTGTCTGGTTTATTCTCTATCCCTTTGCTAACAGTTCCCAACATTCTGTTCACTTTTTTGCCTGCCGCTGCACACAGAGCAGATGTTTTTAGAGAACAATCCATGATGACTCCAAGATCTCTTTTCTGAGTGGTAACAGCTAATTTAGATCTCTTCATATTGTATGTTTAGTTGGGATTATGTTTTCCAAGCACATTACTTTGCATTTATCAACACTGAATTTCATCTGCCGTTTTACTGCCCAGTCACCCAGTTTTGTGAGATCCCTTTGCAGCTCTTCGCTGTCTGCCTGGGACTTAACTATCTGGAGTAGTTTTGTATCATCTGCAAACTTTGCCACCTCGCTGTTTACCCATTTTTCCAGATCATTTATGAACATGTTGACTAGGACTGGTCCCAGTACAGATTCCTGGAGAAAACCACTATTTACCTCTCTCCATTCTGAAAACTATTTATTCCTACCCTTTGTTTCCTGTCTTTTAACCAGTTACCAACTCATGAGAGAACTTCCCCTCTTATCCCCTGGCAGCTTACTTGGCTTAAGAGCCTTTGCTGCAGGACCTTGTCAAAGGCTTTCTGAATATCTAAGTACACTATATCCACTGGATCACCCTTGTTGACCCCCTCAAAGAATTCCAGTAGCTTGGTGAGGCATGATTTCCCTTTACAAAAACCATGTTGACCCCTCCCCAACAAATTATGTTCATCTATGTGCCTGACAGTTTTGTTCTTTACCATAGTTTCAACCAGTTTTCCTGGCACTGAAGTTAGACTTACTGGCCTGTAGTTGCTGGGATCGCCTCTGGAGCCTTTTGTAAAAAGGTCCTGTAGCCACCAGGGCATGCTGGGGCCGCTCTCTGCAGCCATTCACACTCTAAGCGCCTCCGCACACAGCCCAGGCCCTTCCTTTGTCCCTGCCACAGATCAGAGCCCGTTAACAACAAAGCACTTCACCCAGTGACAGAGCCAGCCCTGTGATGCCCCTCACTGTGATGCCCCAGGGAGCTGGCTCTGCATCTGAGCTGGTGAGCTCCCAGACAGGTGCTGCCTCTGCAGACAGGTGGGAAGTCACAGGAAGAGCACACACCCCAGCAAGGACTCACAGGGGCCACGCATACCTGAAAGAGTCACAATCCCAGAGTAACTAGACATTCCTGCTAAAATGTTAACAACCATGACATTTATGGCACTGCCATCATTAGGTTCCAGGGTTATCACTCCATTCTGAAGTATGAGGCTAGCTCCCAGAGCTGTTCTTTCCCGTGGTCTGCAGACTCCATGGCCCAGCCCTGTATTGGGATCAAGTGCCAAGGCTAGACATATAATATGAATCTTACACCAAAGCTGTAATTCTGGGGCAGAGACGTGCACCCCCCCAGCCCAGACTCTGTGCCGATGCATTAGGACTGACTGTGCACAGAGACAGAGCGTTGACAGGCCAGGGTGATGTCTGCCTTGTGCAATGCAGAGCAGATGAACTAAAGCAGCCATGTCTCCCGTCACTTCCTGCTGGGTCAGCTGCAGGTGGCCAAGAAGCAGAGGGGCAGCCCAGAGGAGCTGTGGAGACGTTGAGATGCCCCAAGCAGGGCCGTCCTTAGGATTTATGGTGCCCTAGGCGGGATTATTAATCTGGTGCCCCTGTGCCTGTCTTGCTCTTAGCAACACAAACATAAGCTTACACTATTGGAAAACTTGCCACACACGTTATTAAAACTGGTTTAACATCGTTAAGCCACTGTAATGCTGATGGACTAGCACTAAAGAAGTAGCACTATAGAAAAATTTCTGATTTGACAGAAGGATGCAAATAATTTTTTTTTTTAATTTGTCAACATTTTATGGAAATGTATATGAAGAGGTATTGAAACAAGGATTTGTTTTAATTAAAAGCAATCTTTCTGGTTTGTTTGGCTGCAAAATCAGGAATAATGTCATTGTATGACAAAGACAAAGTGACGTCTTGTTCGATTGCAAGAATAGCAAGACCAGTCAAGTGTTCCTGACTCCTTGTAGAGCAAGTTTTTAACGAGTTTTAGTTTTGAGAAACTCCGTTCTCCTGATGCTACTGTTACAGGAATTGTCAGTAGAATACGAGTGGCAATGTACACATTAGGATATATGTCAACAAGTTTGCTGGTATGAGTAAACTCTACAATGTCCATCATCGATTTTGCATGTGGCAACAGGGATGACAGTATACTCAATTCTTCATACAGTTCAAATCCATTTAAATCAAAATGATAGCCGTGGTTCAGGAGGCTTTCTAGGTCAAGGGTCCCCAACGCAGTGCCCGAGGGTGCCATGGCGCCCGCAGGGGCCTCTCAGTGCACCTGCGTACTGGCCGGCGGACAAGTATCTGCTGAAATGCCAGCAAAATTCGGCGGCATTTCGGCGGCGATGCCTCTGGATGACGCCGCTTGCTGCCGATAAGCAGCGTCATCCAGAGGCGTCACCGCTGAAATGCCGCCGAATTTCGACGGCATTCTGGCAGATGCTCATCCACTGCCATGGTCCCTTGTCTGGCGGGCGCCAGACGAGAAAGGTTGGGGATCACTGCTCTAGACAAAGTGCAAGAACCATTAGTTGCTCTTGTTTTCCTATTTCGTTGAATTTAGTCCTGCTCAGCCCGCTACCAGCTGAGTGAATGGACCCCAGGCCGACAGCGGGTTGAGTGGCTCAGCCAGGGTCTCAGCCTCCAGCCTTCTCGGCCCGCTGCCAGCCTGGGGTTCCTTGGGGGTCCCCAGGCCAGCAGTGGGTGCTGAGTGGGGCCAGCGGCCAGGACCCCTGGTGGCAATGCAGCAGCCACCAGAACCCCAGAGCAGTGGTGGGCTCAGCCGCTCAGCCTGCCGCTGCATGCCATCAAAAATCAGCTCGCGTGCCACCTTTGGCACGTGTGCCATAGGTTGCCGACCCCTTCTCTATACATTAGTAAAGAGATGAGCACATTTACAGTTGTTGGAGGGCTCTATTTAGCAGTAACAGGGCTACAGGAAAGTCAGTCAACATTTTTTGTTTCTCTGATGAAAACTGGCCCACTCCCTTCCCAATACCAAACTTATTACAATTGTCAACTTAATTTTCTGGTTTTGGCTAAGATATTGATTTTAAAAAAAAATATTGAAATTGAATTCAGGATTGTTAGCAAGCATTTTGGGGGACCAAATTTGTTAAATGACAATCTAAATGGAAACACAGTACTGCTTTCATGCTTGGCTCACCCCCCAGCCTGCTGGTCCAACAGCTGCAGTAGAGGAGGAGATAGGTGGAAAACTGCAGGACCCCAAAATCCACCTCTTGGGGTGCAGAGTGGCAA
>NC_133784.1:6343055-6358326 GCF_003597395.2 Chelonoidis abingdonii
GGGGACCGGACCGGACCGGGACCGGGCTCGGAGCTGCGCCGCCGCCACCGAGCGCCCTCCGCAGCCAGCAGCCGGCTGCGTCTGAGCGCCGGGCTCGGTGCGAGGCGAAATGCGGAGCTCCGCGCCCCCCACCCCCATCCATCAACCGCAGCCACAACCCCCAGCCCCGGCCGGCTCCTCCCCCAGCGCCGGCCCCTCGCCGCGCTCCCCAGCGCGCACACAAAGGCGCTGCCCGCCGCCGGATCGGGCCCGGCGTGGGGGCATGCGGCTGACCAGGGGGCAGGTTGGCCGCCGCCCCCCTGCCCTGCAGCGCCCCTTGTTGCACCGCCGAGGCTACAGTCGGAGCAGGGGGGTTCTCGTCCCACCACGTGGGGGTCACGGCCTGGCCTGGGCACAGCATCAGCTCTGCCATGAGCCCCCTGGCAAAGTGCCTTGGGTGGCGCTGCCCTAGTCCAGCCTGCCAGGAACCCTGGGCAGTACCATGCTGAGCAGAGCAGCCCTGGGGGGCTGGCCTGGGTTCCCCTCTTGCCCAGATGCTGCTGGGGGTTCCGGGTCTGCCCAGCCCAGCCCACGGCTCTGGTTCCACAAAGTCAGGTTCCTCGGAGGGAAGAGCAAAGGCAGCATCTGAAGGCAGCTCCTGGGAGCAGCGAGGGGCCAGTGGCTCCCAGGGGGCTCCCCTCACTTCAGAAGCAGCTGGACTGGCTGAGCCCAGCCTGTTTGGGACAAAGGGACGGAGCTGCCGCACTGGAGTCCAGCCCCCGTCACATTAGTATCTGGGCACTGCCCAACGCCCAACCATTCATGTATCCAGCCTCATGCCTGGGGCTGTGCCCCTCATGGTACAGGTGGCACCAAGGCGCACACACATTCAGAGGCTCATAGGAGCAGCCAGCCTGGGTCAGACCAAAGGTCCATCCAGCCCAGGATCCTGTCCGGCGACAGTGGCCAATGCCAGGTGCCCCAGAGGGAATGAACAGAACGGACATTCATCCAGTGATCCATCCCCTGTCGCCCATCCCCAGCTTCTAGCAAACAGAGTGTAGGGACACATCCCCGCTCATCCTGGCTAATAGCCTTTGGTGGATCTATCCTCCAGGAATTTATCTAGCTCTTTTTTGAACCCTGTTATGATCTTGGCCTTCACAACACCCTCTGACAAGGAGTTCCACAGGTTGACTGGGCATTGTGTGAAGAAATACTTCCTTTTGTTTGTTTTAAACCTGCTGCTTACTAATGTCATTGGGTGATGCCTGGTGTTACGTGAAGGGTAAAGAACGCTTCCCTGTTCACTTCCTCCACACCAGTCATGGGTTTATAGTCCTCTGTCAAGTCCCCCCTCCCCTCCTTAGGTGTCTCTTTGCCCAGCTGAACTGTACCCATCTTTTTAATCTCTTCTGTACAGAAGCTGGTCCATCTCTTCCTCAGCTTTGTTGCCCTTGTGTGTGTCTTTCCCAGTTCTAATAGATCTTTCTGTGACGGGGCGAGCAGAGCTGTGGGTCGTGTTCACAGCGTACCAGGGATTCCTACACTGGCGTTAGGATATTCACTAATGATCTGTCCCTTCCCTCCCGTTCTGTTAGCTCTGTTCACTCCCCCAAAGCTACACAGGAAGTCTGTTGTGGAGTAGGGAACAAACCCAGGTCTCTGGTTAGTGTCTGGATGGAGAAATTAGTCCAAGTGGGGGGTGCAGCTCCCAGAGGGGGAACACATTAGGCCCATGCTGGAGCCCCAGATCTGAACACCCCAACTTTGGGGAGACTCAGGGCTGAATCTAAGCTCTGCAGCTGGCCTCAATGAACTGAACCAAAAGCCTGGCTCATCCAATCAGGGAACAGAAACAGTATCACATGACTGGTGTCCTGGACCTGAGTTTTGAATCTATGCAGTGGCACCACCCACGCAGTATTTCCTGATGTAGTTACCTGGGGAATGATTTCAACAAACGAAAAACTCTCCGTTCACCATGAGAAAGGAGGCAAAATCCACCCAATGCCAGCGTGGCCAGTGCCAGTAATTCTGAGTCATAAGCAGGTCCGGCTCCAGGCCCCAGCACGCCAAGCGCGTGTCGCGGGGGTGCTCTGCTGGATGCCGGGAGGGCGGCAGGCGGCTCCGGTGGACCTCTCACAGGCGTGCCTGCAGAGGGTCCACTGGTCCCGCGGCTCCGGTGGAGCATCCGCAGGCACGCCTGTGGGAGGTCCACCGGAGCCGTGGGACCAGCGGACCCTCCGCAGCCACGTCTGCAGGAGATCCACCGGAGCTGCAGGACCAGTGAGTTGCAGAGCACCCCCCGTGCCGTGCTTCGGGCGGCGAAATGGCTAGAGCCGGCCCTGGTCATAAGAACGGCCAGACTGGGTCAGGACAAAGGTCCATCTAGCCCAGTAACCTGTCCTCCAACAGTGGCTAATGCCAGGTACCCCAGAGGGAATGAACAGAACAGGGAATCATCGAGTGATCCATCCTCTGTCGCCCATTCCCAGCTTCTGACAAACAGAGGCTAAGGACACCATCCCTGCCCATACTGGCTAATAGCCACTGATGGACCTAACCTCCAGGAACTTACCTAATTCTATTTTGAACCCTGTTATAGTCTCGGCCTTCACAACATCCTCTGGCAAGAAGTTCCACAGGCAGGTTGACTGTGCATTGTGTGAATACTTCCTTGTGATTGTTTTAAACCTGCTGCCTATTAATTTCATTTGGTGACCCCTAGTTCTTGTGTTACGAGTAAATAACATTTCCTTATTCACTTTCTCCACATCAGTCCGTGATCATATCCCCCTGTGACGTTATGAGTCTGATCCAATATCTCATTGAAAGGTGAGGGGCCAGAAAGAGTTAATTACCTCCCAGACTGACCTAATCTAGGGATGAACTTTAGAGACTGGTTAGGAAGATCTGTAAATGAACAGAGCTTTGAAATGCAGCCGGCATTGTTAGAGGTAGAAGGGGAGGTGTTTGCTCAGGGCTTGGGATGTCAGCAAACACTTGTGTCTATTGCTAGAGCTTTGATTCAAGATCAAAAAAGGAAAAGACGGTTACTCACCTTTGTAACTGTTGTTCTTGAGATGTGTTGCTCATATCCATTCCAGTTAGGTGTGTGCGCACCGCGTGTACGTTCGTCGAGAAACTTTTACCCTAGCAACACTCGGTGGGCCGGCAGGTTGCCCCTGGCGTGGCGCTGCCATGGCGCCGGATATATACCCCAGCCGACCCGGCCACCCTTCAGTTCCTTCTTGCTGGCTACTCCGACAGTGGGAAGGAGGGCGGGTTTGGAATGGATATGAGCAACACATCTCGAAGAACAACAGTTACAAGGTGAGTAACCGTCTTTCTTCGTCGAGTGATTGCTCATATCCATTCCGTTAGGTGATTCCAAAGCCTTACCTAGGCAGTGGGGTCAGAGCAAGATGTTGCGGAATGTAAGACCGCTGAGCCGAAGGCGGCATCGTCTCTAGACTGTTGGACCAATGCGTAATGGGCGCAAAGGTGTGGATGGAAGACCATGTAGCCACGCGACAGATTTCCTGTATGGAACATGGGCCAGAACGCAGCAGATGAGGCCTGAGCCCGCGTAGAGTGGGCGGAGGATGGCCCGTCACTTGAGCCAAATCATAGCAAGTCTGAATACATGATGTAACCCAAGACACGATACTTGGGAGGAGATTGCCATGCCTTCATACGTTCTGCCACCGCTACAAATAGCTGTGGTGGTCGCCGAAGGGCTCGGTCCTCTCGATGTAGAAGGCGAGAGCCCTCCGGACATCAAAGTATGGAGCTGTTGTCTCGTCGCAATGAATGCGGCTTTGGAAAGAAGACTGGCAGAAGATGTCCTGGTTAACGTGAAAGGCAGAGACGACCTTGGAAGGAACGCCAGGTGCGATCGCAGCTGTACCTTGTCCTTATGGAACACAGTCATAATGGGGATCCACAGTAAGTGCACGAAGTTCTGAGGCTCGTCTAGCCGAGGTAACAGCGCTAGGAAATGCTGTTTTCCAGAACAGGTACAGTAGCGAGCATGTGGCCAAAGGCTTAAAAGGGGCCCCATGAGCCTGTTTAAGACCAGGTTCAGCTCCCAGGTAGGGGTAGGGGGTTGACCTGTGGGTATAGTTGTTCCAAGCTTGAGGAACTGGAAACTATAGGGAGGGAAAAACGGATACTGCCAGCTTCCCCCGGATGGAGAAGGTGGATATAGCCGCCAGGTGACTCGCAGAGGGAGATTGCACCCCTGCGTTGAGAGGACCATAGTCCAGGATAGTGGGGATTGAATGCAGAACCGGAGAATGGTCACTGCTGGGCACACCAGTGGCAGAAGCACTTCCATTTTGCGAGGTATGTCGAGCACGTGGAGGGCCTTTGCTTCCAGCAACACCTGTTGTACTGTGGTGGAACAGCTCAACTCCGACTGGCTTAACCAGACAGGAGCCATGCTGTCAGATGGAGAATGGGGCAGCTGCCGAAGGTCTACGTGCAGGTCCGGCCAGAGTGGCAGGGGAATTGGGTCTGACAGGGACAGGTCGAGCAGCATAGAGTACCAGTGCTCCTCGGCCAAGCCGGCGCGATCAGATAAGCGGGCTTTGTCCCTGCGGTCTTGAGCAGGACTCGTGGACGAGAGAAATGGTGGAAAGGCATAACGAGGTGGCCGTCCCGGATTCATGAACGCGTCCGACAGGGAGCCCGGGGAGCGACCCTGTAGGAGCAGAACCACCTGGCATTTCTGTTCTTTCTGATGCAACAGGTCGATGTGGGAAGCCCCACCTCCGAAAATCGAATGGAGAACGTCTGACGGAATGGACCATTCGTGCGAGAAGAGGACCTGCTCGTGATCTGCAAGTGTTTCATACCCTTGAGAGCAAAGAGGCACCCAGATCTACGGATCGGGCTATACAGAAGTCCACAGTGGATCGCTTCCTGGCACAAGGGAAGGACCTTGTCCTCCCTGCTTGTTGACTGTAATACATGGCCGTTGTGTTGTCCGTGAACACTGCAACACAACGCCATGTAGATGGCCCTGGAACGCTTTGGCATGCCAGCCGGACCGCTCTTAGCTCTCGGACATTGATTGAAGCGTCAGCTCCCAGGTGACCAGGCCTTGGTGCGCAGCTTGCCTAGGTGGGCGCCCAGCCCAGCGCGGACACGTCCGTTGTTAGGGACGTGGAGGGCTGGGGAGGATGAAAGGCAGGCCCGCACACACTTGGGATGACATCTTCCACAGTCGAGGAGCCAGAACATCCGGTGTTTAACCATCAGAATAATGTCTATGGCGTCCCTGCTCGGCCGATAGACTGAAGCGGCCAGGTTTGCAGTGGGCGCATTCACAGTCTGGCATGTTTTGTAACGAAAATGCTGCAGCCATGTGCCAAGGAGAGCGAGCAAGTACGGCAGAGGTAGTTGGAAACCTCTGAAGACTTTGGACAAGGAGACTATGGCCTGAACTTGGGGGGCAAATTGGCTGTTGCAAGGTTGGAGTCCAGCACTGCCCCGATAAATTCTATTCTTTGCGTGGGCACCAGGGTGGACTTGTCCAGATTGATGATCAGGCCTAGACGTATAAACAGCTCCCTGATGATGGCAACATGGCTGATGACTTGAGCCTCGGAGGTCCCTCAGATAAGCCAGTCGTCGAGGTAAGGGAAGACGTGTATTCGACAATGGCGTAGTGAAGCGGCGACGACCGCCATACATTTCGTGAAGACCCGAGGGGCCGAGGAAAGACCAAAGGGAAGGACAGTAAACTGGTAGTTACCCTGATTTACCACAAAGCGCAGATACCTCCTGTGGGGGGGATAAATCGCAATGTGGAAATATGCATCCTTCATGTCGAGACCGGCGTACCAATCTCCGGCATCCAGGGAGGGAATGATGGTCCCCAGGGACACCATGCGGAACTTGAACTTTTTGATTAACTTGTTCAGCCCACGCAGGTCGAGGATGGGCCGGAGGCCCCCTTTTGCCTTGGGGATCAGGAAATATCTGGAATAAAACCCCTTGCCCTTTAACTCCTCCGGTACCTCCTCTATAGCTCCGATTGAGAGGAGCTTGCGAACCTCCTGCATGAGGAGTTGCTCGTGAGAGGGGTCCCTGAAGAGGGACGGGGAGGAGGAGAGAGAAACTGAAGATGGTATCCAAGTTCCACTGTACAAAGGACCCAACAATCTGAAGTCAACTAGGACCACGCCTGAAGGAACGAGGAAAGGTGGTTAGAAAACTGGAAGGAATCCAAAGAGGGAATTGGTATGCTGCTCTCTGGCACACCCTCAAAAGTTTGTTTTGGGTCCCGATGGTGGTTTGGCGGGACAGGAATTGTTGCCCCCTTGAGGTCCCGACTGCCGTCTGCGGGTAGTACGACCTCTTCTACGGGCAAAATCCTGTCTTGGCCGAGGCGGGGGTAAGGGCGCTGAGGTTGGGAATGGAATGACTATCTCTGAGTCTGGGGTGTATGCATTCCCAGCGAATGCATGATAACCCAGTTGTCCTTCAGACTCTGCAGCCTGGGGTCTGTCTTTTGCAAAAAAAGACCTTGTCCATCGAACGGCAAGTCCTGTATGGTATATTGCAGCTCAGGCGGTAGGCCAGACACCTGTAACCACGATATGTGTCGCATGGCTATGCCAGAGGCGACCGTTCTAGCCGCCGAATCAGCGGAATCTAGTGAAGCTTGCAAGGAGGTTCTCACAACCCTCTTCCCCTCCTCTAGGAGCGCTGTGAACTCCTGACGGGAGTCCTGGGGAACCAACTTGGTAAACTTGCCGACCGCCTCCCAGGTGTTATAGGAGTATCGGCTTAAGAGGGCTTGCTGGTTCGCCACGCGGAGCTGAAGTCCTCCAGCAGAGTAGATTTTCCGGCCCAACAAGTCCATGCACTTGGCCTCCCTAGATTTTGGTGAGGGGGTTTGCTGGCCGTGGCACTCCCTTTCGTTGACCGATTGTACCATCAACGTGCAAGAGGCAGGGTGCACATAGAGGTATTCGTACCCCTTAGAAGGCACCATATATTTTCGTTCCACTCCCCTGGCTGTTGGTGGGATGGAAGCCAGGGACTGCCAGATGGTGTCTGCTCTGGCCTGGATTGACCGGATAAAGAGGAGGGCCACTCTGGTTGGTGTTTCCGCTGATAGGATGCTAACCACTGGGTCCTCCACCTCAGGGACTTCCTCTACGGGAAGGCTGATATTTTGGGCAACATGCTGCAGAAGATCTTGGTGTGCTCGCAGATCAATCGGAGGAGGCCCCGATGATGATGTACCAGCAGTTGCCACGGAGTCTGGGGGTTCCAGCCCTGCACCCCTCTTCCTGGGACCCACAGTGACTTTTATCCAGCCAGTAAAACAGAAGGTTTATTGGACAACAGGAACACAGGTTACAGCAGAGCTTGCAGGCACAGTCAGGACCCCTCCACTGAGTCTTCGGGGGGTTAGGGCGTGCTTTGGGATCCAGCTAGGGATCCCACTGAATTCCTGCCCCATAAGCCCCAAACTGTCCTGCCTTTCCTCTCCGGCGGACCCCTTTGTTCTCTTCCCTGCCCAGGTGCCCCCCCCTCCCTCCCTGCCGCGGTCGGGGTTACAGCCTGAGCACCTGTCCATCACCTAAAGTCCTCCCCTGCTTTCCCGTTCCCACCGACAGTTCCCTACTCCATTCCCCAACCGCTCCCCCCTTCGGAACTAACTGATCGCGGTCACTCTAGCCCCAGTGACCTGGGGAAGTTTCAGGGCCCCTCTCGGACACGCTGCCGCTTCAGGTTGGCACTTCCCTTACATGACCCGTCCATGTATGTCCTGCGGGCAGGCTCCCCTCGGAGTTGGCGTGGCTTCCTCTTATCTGGTGCATGCCAGCGGGGTCCCGGGGGGGGGGGAGAGGGGGGGGTTGGTGTACACGTTGAAGTGCGCCCAAAGAAGAGTAGGCCTAGCTTCTTAAGTGCCACACCCTGGCCAGGCATTCCTTCTCGCAGGCCGCTAGTTTTGCTTCCCGGCGGTAGCAGCTTCTTGCTCAGCGTACACGATGGGGTTGTCTTCTCCCCTTTTCTCCTCTGCATAACACCGCCCCAGTCCCGATCGTCTTGAGCGCTCGGTTGAACGACGCTTAAAGGGTTTTGTCAATTTGGGTCTCGCCAGCAACTGGGCGCACTGCCAGAGCCTCCTTCAGCGCCGGAACGCCTCTGGCACTGCTCGAGTCCAGATCACCTTGTAGGCTTCCCTTTCTGCACCAGTTCAGTGATGGCCGGCCTTTGCCTAATGGCGCTAAAGTGAGGGCACGAACCTTCGATAGTTTACCCCGCACATCCAATAAAGGCCTGCGACCTGCCTTCTTGGTTTGGGAGCAGGCCAGTCTCTGACACCTCCACCTGGCTGGTCGCTTTAGGTCTAGCGCTCCCACGGCCGATTGGGCCCAGAAGATACTTCAGCCATCCCTTCAACCTTGCACTTTCTAGCTTCACGGTTAAACCCAGCCCCGGATCTCGGGTCCAGGACTTGTGTAACCTGGGACACGATGGTCTCCCAGGCCTGTGCTGAAGCCGCTAGATGTCGTCAATATCGGCCAGCGGCAAAACTCTCCATCCCCGCTCAGTTAGCTGACTCCACCAGGGCTGGACGTGGCCGGCGCTGCCTTTGGAGGCCAAAGGGCAGGGTCCGAAACTACGTAGAGTGTGTGTGGGTTGATAAAGGCCGATTCAGCCTGGGCATCTGCATCCAGCGGCACTTGCCATAGCCTTAGTACGATCCATAGTGGTGAGGTACCGAGCACCTTCCCAGTTGTCTAGGAGCTCGTCAGGCCTGGGGCATGGGGGTAGGGATCAGAACGGTGATGGCATTGAGCTTTATCGATAGTCCACACAGAACCGGAATTGACCCATTCCTTCTTGGGGACCAGCACCTGGCGAGGACCAAGGGCTGGAAGCGGATTGGATCACCCCCAAGCGCTTGTCCCTGACCTCTTCTTCAGTTATCCTGGGCGAGTTTTACAGTGCCCGAAAAGGTGGAGCATCTTATGGGGGGATGTGACCCAGTTTCCACCCTGTGGCAGCAAATTGTGCATCCAGGCTGGGGAAACAGCTGTCGGTAACAGATGCAGCACCCTTGATTCAGCGTTCTGTGCCATGTCAGTCTGTCTAGAGCGGGGCGATCGCCCCTGCCAGGGGGGAACGGCTTGTCCCGGGAATAGATGCCACAAAGGGTCATATTCCCTGCCCGATGTCACAAATTGCGGCAAGTTGGCCTGCGCTGGCTGCGGGTTCTCGGCTTCTGGTCCCTCAACCACAGCCTCAGGATCGGCCGGGCACTGCTATACAGGTGCTCCAGATGACAGGTCCCGCAGGTCTCTCTTAGTTTGAGCCCCCGCTGTCCACTTGGGGCATACCCTCCCCGGTTGACCAGTTGTAGCGTATGTGATCTCACGGGTTTTTACTGCTGATCCGAACCTCTTCCGGTCATCTCAGGGTCAGCCCAACTCGCGGAGCAGCCTGTTTGACAGTTCTAGTCCCCCGCCTCCGCCCTTTCAGTCGTCTGTACACCTCACGGCTGGTGGGCGTCCAGTAAGGGGGTTGGAACTGTGATCCTCTTTCTGGAGGGCCAACCCCGTGCAGCTCTCAGGCTCTCTCTCACGCGCCGTACCGGAAGGTATCTTATGTCTCCCCCTTCCTTACGCCGGGGCAGCAACGCGCTTATCAAGTTCGGTGTTAGGCTTGGGTCCCCCCTCACTCACCGCCGCGGGGCCTCACGCTCCTCAGCGGGCCAGCTCCAGCTCATTTTCGCTGTTTCCGCCATTCTCCTCCAGCTCATGTTTCGTGGTTTCTCTTCTCTCCAGTAATGTTTACGCTGGTTCTCCTCTGTTACGCTGAGTTCTTCTTGCTCCCCAGCTCCGCTGGCGCTTGGCTCTCCTCTGTTTACGCTGGTTCCTCATCCTCCAGCTCTTGCCTCTTTAACTCGAACTCCCCTGTCTCCACTTCCTTTTTCCTCTTCGCTAGCCAATGCTCACAGCTGTCGAGCGTCGCCGGAGGATTCCCGCTGGGGGTGAGCTTTGCTGCAGATCCCTGCCGCCGGGTCCGGTTTTGTGTGCTGCGGCATTCGCTGGGCTCCTTCCCGCCTTCCCCTAGCTAGGAAGGGGGGAGGGGTACTTGGAAAGCCCTCATCGCCGGTCTGACCACTCCCCGGGGGACAGACACTTGGTGACTGCGCTGCCATCTGCCCGGCTGTTCCTCAGCGACAGGGCTCCGTTCCCTCCTTCCACTGGGCAATCAGCTGGTCCTTGCGTCAGCCTCCTGTGCGCAGCCCCCCTCTGCTTGCACAGCTCCGACAGGTCACACTGGCCCACGCTTGCGTACATCTTCCTGTGCCACTCACAGGCGGTGCTCGCGGCTCCCACGTTCCGGGGGACCTACCGCCCTTCTTGAGGTCCCACTCTCTGCCAGGTGAGCGCAAGACTCCTCGCGCCCCTTGGGACCGCTCGCTCTGCATCCCCCGGACCCTGTTACTGCAAAGGCCTTCGTCATGGGCACACCAGCTCCCAGGGAGTTAATCAACCCCGTTCGTTTTACTGTCCCAGGTACCTGCATGGAGCCGCCTCCACGGGGTGCAGTCATCTCCCGCTGCTGCACCAGTTGCCACGGAGTCTGGGCGGTTCCGCCTGCACCTCTTCTGGAGACCCACAGTGACTTACAGCAGTAAAAAGACGTATGACAACAAGGAAACCAGGTGCAGCAATTGGCAGGCACGTCAGACCCTCCACTGAGTCCTTCTGGGGGTTCAGGGTGCTTGGATCCCAGCTAGGATCCCCTGAATTCCGCCCACAGCCCCAAACCCAAACTGTCCTGCCTTTCCTCCTCCGGCCGAATCCTTTGTTCTCTTCCCCTCCGCCCAGGTGCCCCCCCCTCCTCCCTGCCGGGTCGGGTTACAGCCTGAGCACCTGTCCATCACCTAAAGTCCTCCCCTGCTTTCCCGTTCCCCACACAGACAGTCCCTACTCCATCACACCAGCTACCGCCTCATCCGGGGAAGATGATGATGACAACCCTGGGATGAGTGGGTCCTGGACTGATGCCGCATCCTGGTGGACCTCCGTCTCTGGAATATTGTGCTGTTCCGGAGCTTGTGCAGAGCTGTCCTCCGTACCAGCCGGGGGAGGTCTACTGACTGTGGCCTCTGGTGCACGGTGCTCTGAATGGCCCGAGGGTGATGGGCCCATTGGTTCGCCTTGGGCTTGGTGATAGGCCAATGGTGTCCAAAAAGACCACTGAGGCGGTCTGTGGTCCGGATGCGTGTCTGAACCCCCGTAGGAGGCGCTGTCTGCGTGTGAGGAGGCGGACAGATGACGTGATGGCCACGGGGGAGCTGAAGTAGAATGGACCAGGTCTCTGCGTCCGTAGTACTCCTCTCTGCGCGGTACTGGCGAATGGTACTGGGAACCGTGGCGGTGTCGGGAGCGGGACCGGGACCTGCGACCAGCGCGGTGCCGGGAGGTTGACCAGTGCTGTACATCGTCGTTCCTGGACCGGCTGCGAGAGGTGCGGCGGTGCCGGGATCTGGACTGGTGCTGATGGTACCACGACGGAGACCGGGATCTCAAGAGATGCCACGAGTACGACCGGTACCGGGATGGAGAACGGTACCGTCTGAAAGCTGCGCCGGGATCGGGAGCGGTGTCGGGGCCGAGAGCGATCACGGGATCCAGATCGAGACCGACGGTGCTCAGTGGTGCCCGGGGAAGGTGGTCACACCATGGTAGGCTTGCCCAGCGACTGAATGACCCGCACCAGTGGTGCCGGGGGTTGGGGCAGCTCAGGCTCTGTTAGAGCAATTGGGTCCCGCGCCGTGGAGAAGGTCTCAGGCGTGGACGGTATGACAAGCTCGACCGCAGCACGGGCTGGGGAGCTGGTAGGCACCGGACTCAACGGCTCCTGAGAGACTGGAATCAACGGTGCAGAGACAAGCGGTGCCGCGGCAGCTGACGGTGCTGGGTGGTCCGACTTGGAGCTACGCTCTGACTGTGCTGTAGCCGTAGGTACCGCAGGAGCCTTGTGCTTCTTGCTCCTCGGGGAAGGGGAGTGGTGCCAGCCGGAGGATTGGGCCGGTGAAGGGTGGTGTCAAGGAGTCTTCACTGGTGCCAGGCGGTCCGGAGTGAAAGATACAGTTGTTCCCGGTGCCGGAGTCGGTGCCGAGGATGGAGGAGTTAGAGCTGCCTCCATCAAAAGTTGTTTCAGGCGAATGTCCCGCTCTTTCTTTGTCCGGGGCTTGAACGCCTTACAGATACGGCACTTGTCCGGAAGGTGGGACTTGCCCAGGCACTTTAAACAGGAGTCGTGCGGATCTCCTGTGGGCATCAGCCGATGACAGGCCACGCAGGGCTTGAAGCCTGGTGAACCGGGCATGGGCCCCGGTACCGGGGGAGGAGAAGGGGCGAGCCCCCGATCCTCTTTAACTATATACACAACTACAAGACTACTTCAAATGGTAAATAAAGCTAGAGAAAAAACTATGTACATGAAAAAACTATACAACGAGCGAATCGCTAGGGAGGTGGAGTGAGGTCAGCTAGCTGCCACCTTCCACTGTTCATAACGAGCCGGGAACCGGCGGCGTTTAGAGAAGGAGAACTGAGGAAGCGCGGGCCGGCCGGCAGGGGGTATATTCAGGTGCCTTCCTAGTGCGCCACTCCAGGGGCGCGCTTTACCCTGGCCGGCACTTCCACGCGAGTGTTGCTAGGAGTAAAATCCGTTTCTCTCACCATGAACGTGCACGCTGGCGCGCGCACACCTACTGGAATGGGATAGGGAGCAAAGCCACTCGGAAGAAAGAATATTAACATTTAGGAAGACATCATTTAGTCCTTATTGTCTGTGTCCTCTTTGAATACCTGTCTGTGGTAACCTGTTCTATATCTGAAACTGTTTGAACTGACCTAGCGAAGGTTTGTGGAGGTCTGCCCCAGATCTCTAGGGATATTACCTTGAAACTTAGTAGGGTTAGATAAATGTCCTATCAGGGATGAAGTCTAGACAGTATTTGGTCCTGCCATGAGGGCAGGGACTGGACTCTCGTATTTGGTCCTGCCATGAGGGCAGGGGACTGGACTCGATGACCTCTCGAGGTCCCTTCCAGTCCTAGAGTCTATATTTAATGGATAAATTACCCTGCACTAATTACCAGGATGTTTGGGAGAAGGAGAGTTAGGCTTATTGTTTTCTCAGGCCAAAAGGCTGCTGGAAATGTATAAAAACCCTGGGACACGATCCTGCATAATCTCAGATCTGCTTTGGGTTTCAAGAGGGGGAAACCTTAAGCCATAAGGATTGAGATCCCCAGTCGCTGAATGGAGCCACCCTGAATATGGACATTGGACTATAACCTCTGGACTATTTCTAAAAGGACTTTTGGCAAGTACACGCTCATCTCTGCTGTGTATCTGAACCTCAAGAATTGAATTCAAGTCTGTCTGTATATTGATCTTTTAACCAACTCTCTCTTTTCTTTTTAAATAAATTTTAGCTTAGTTAATAAGAATTGGCTCTAAGCATGTATTTTGGATAAGATCTAAGTTATAATTGGACCTGGGTGTGTGGCTGATCCTTTCGGGGTGGAAGAACCTTTTCTTTTATATGATGAGAGAAGATTTTCAGTGACCACCATCATATCTGACGTGTGTCTGGTTGGAGGCCTGAGGCTGGGCACTTGAAGGGAACTGCGTTGTTTGGATTCTGAGTAACCAGTGAGGTGCTACAGAAGCTGTTTTGTGCTGGCTGGTAAATGTAAGTATTGGAAGATCCACCAGCGTCTGGGGTTTGTCTGCCCTGTTCTGTTTGCAGTTCACCCTGACTGAGTGACCTCAACTGACTCCCACATCCCCCTAAATCATTTTTGCTGTGCTTTTCTGAACCTTTTCCAAGTCCAATATCTCTTTTTTGAGCTGGGACGACCAGATCTGCCTGCAGTATTCAAGCTGTGGGCGTCCCATGGATTTATATAGAGGCAATATGATATTTTCTGTCATATTATCTCTCCCTTTCTTAATAGTTCCAACATTCTGTTTGCTTTTTTGACGGCCACCAACCCTCCCAAAAGACTGGCTTCAGACTCATGGGATCTTACACAGCAAGCAGTGGGGTTCTTTCTATTCACCCGTTGCTCTTAGAGCATGTGGGGTGTCATTTCCAAGCTTTTTCCCTCATGCAGACAGGCTGGAACTGTCCCTTGTGGCAGTGAAAGCTGAGAGCCTCACAGAACCCCAGGACCCCCGAAGCTGGGGCTGTAAGAAAAATACCAAACGTGAGATTCATAATAAAATTAGGAATGTTTGCTGCACCGAGATTGGCTGCCAGGAACAATCGGCTCCATTCTAAGTGTATTGCCCAGAAAATGGCTGCCACTGAAAGAGACGCGGCTGGGGCCCTGATAGACTCCATGCCAGCGTCGGGGGCCAGACGTGGATTCGGAGCAGGGCTCTGACAGTGTGGAGGGAGTGACTTACAGCGACGGAGGGGCGGTATATACCCTCTCCAGGTACCATTCCCCCTCGCTCCCCTGCGAGGGGGCTTCCTTCCCCTCTGCTTTTTCACCTAGGTCAGGGCGCTGCCTCATGGGATGTTCTGAGGCCAGTGGTTATTTCCTGGCTGCTGCACATTGCTAAGCCCCAGGGACCGTCTCTTCACAGCAGTCTGGGCAGCACCTAGAGCGTCGGAGGCACCATGCCAACTTCCCCCTCCCCTCCCCAAGTCTCCCTCCCTCCAGACCTCCTGAGAGCTCAACATTTTACAAACAGACACACGGTCCCTGCCCCAAGATGGGCCTGATCCTGGTCCCATTGGAGTCAATGGGAGTCACGCCATTAACTGCCAGGGGAGCAGGATCGAAGGGCTCCTCGTTCTTCCTGCGTCTCTTCCCTCCCGACTCCCCCTGCTTTTCCTTTGCACCTGCTCCTTGTGCCGGGGGGCTCGTGCTGACCCTCCCCCCAGGAACGCTGATATTCTGCAGAGGCTGAGCAGCGGGTGCCAAGAGCCTGCTCCCTATGTAGCTCCCCAAGCCAGCGCTCCTCCACCAGACACACGTCTATGCCAGCTCCAGGGAAGGCAGCCGTGCCCACCAGAGCATCCTCCCCCCAGGCCTCGGTTACAGGCTCCTCAGCCGTCTGTGTCTCTGTGACATCTCCTTCCTCTGGCCCCAGTGCTGGAAGGGAGCTGTCACGGAGTCACCGGGCGATGCTCTGGAACTGCTCCCCACTAAGCCAGTCAGGACTTTGGGGAGCCTCCTCTCCCTTGGAGCAGACTTGTTCAGGGCAAGAAGCTCACA
>NC_133784.1:6362027-6421131 GCF_003597395.2 Chelonoidis abingdonii
CCCTCCAGCCCCTCCTCTCTGCTCAGCTCCTTTCCCGGGCCAGGAGGTCACCTGATCCCTTTGTCTCCAACACTTTCAGCTGGCACCTTTGCAGAGGAGGGGCCCAGGCCATCAGTTGCTAGGAGGCAGAGTGCGCGGCAGTTAGGGGCACTGGCCCCTTCCTCTGCAGCAATCACACACCCTTATCCCACCACCAAGATACTTAAGAACTGCCTAGGGGACACTGAGGCACCAACACAGTGTTCAGAGCAAACATTAGGAACAGTCCCAGTTCGTCACAGGAGCCAAGGCCCAGACACAGGAAAGTGGTGTCACGGAGTGTGGGGGAGTCCGGGCCCTGCACTCCCAGTTCCTGCGATTCACCAGGACTCTCAGCCAGCCAGTAAAACTAAACAACATTCCCAGGTCAACCCACCCCGCTCCCTACTGCATCACAAGAGGCTGTTTCTTGTTGCTACTCAGAAGCCGTGACCTTCGGGAAGCAGCACTTCTTCCCAGCCTCCCGGAGCTGCAGATGGCCCCAGGGAAGGAGGAAAGCCGAGCAGTCACTCAAGGAAGTGTCCCAGCTGGCACAAAAGGGGACCCCAAGGAGGGCCAGGTGCTGTGGGAGCCCCATGACCCCTTCTCTCTCCACTGAACGTATCCACTGTGCCCCAGAGCCCCTGGCCTAGGGACAGCCTGCCTGTGCCAGCCCTTGCTCAGACAGAGAGGTCCTGCTCCTGCAGGTGAGAGAGGGAAGCCAGCTCCCCCAGCCATTCGGGGTTCCCTGTCCAGGCGTGGGGGCAGACTAGAGCAGGAGCCATTGCCAGAGAGCACCCTCCTGATGTGTGAGATGAATGGGCCCCCAGCCAGTGCAGAGGGAGACCTGGCACATGGGCCCACGCTGCCATGCCAGGAGCTCAGGAAAGCACCGGGGCTGCAGCAACAGCCCAGGGAGCCGCTCAGCAGGGCAGGAGCGGCTGGGGAAGAAGGGGTCAGGCACTGGGCTGGGCCTCAGGTAGCGGTTCCCAGCTCTGAGACAGACTCCTGGGTGTCCTTGGGTGAGTCACTTAATCGCCTAGCCCTCTGGGAGTGGGGGTGCTGAAGGAGTGACTCCGTAGCTAGGAGGGGTAGAAGGCTGTTATCCTATGTGGACAAGCAATACACAAGTATGAGTGTGTTGCTACAGCTGGTTAATTTGAGAAGAGCGAACACAGGAAGGGCCTGGCCTAGGAGCTGGGAACTGTAGCAGAAAGCGAGTCTGAGACATAAGCCCTCGTATCAGAGGCCTGATGTGAGGCCTGAGGCCTGAACTAAAAGTAGCGGCCCTGCCTTGCTGACGTAACGCAAAGTGGGCAGAAGTCAGGCTCTGCCTGCCTGCAAGCTCACAGAAGCTGGGAAGGACGGGGCTGGTCCTGCAGAAATACCCATGGCTACGAATTGCTAGGTACAGAACAGTCACTCAGGCACGTTCCAGAAAGCCAGGACCAGCCTGTGATGTTATTAATATAAACTGGGACCACATAGAACATGGGTTGCAACCAAGGTCCTGTAGTGGCACCAAATTCTACGTAAAGGGGGTCATATAACGTGTCTAAGACCAGGTTACGGGTTACTGGTTAGGATTATGCTGTCTGTATGTCTGTATCATTTTTGTAGTTGAAGTTATGAATATTGGCTCTATACTGTGTGTACTTCAAACTTATGCTGTGCTGCTGGGTGACACCTCAGACAAGTTGGTGTCAGCTCAGCTTAGCCTGCTTGCCGGACCCAGTTAAGACCGATCACTACACTAACTTGACCACATTGAGAGGAGGCGGATACGCCTTGTGCTCGCATGGTGTGCAGGAACTGGCCCATGTGACTGCAACTCATTTTGCGCTTAACTTTCACAGTAGGACAAGGAGTGTTCCTACACCTGGGAAGTCTATATTAAAGCAGAGCCTCATCTCCATTTGGTCTTCAATCCTGCCTCTACCTCTGGAGGACTTTGCTACAGTGAAGCTCTACACAAGGGACTGAATGACCCATCCCAGCGGGGGGATGTTCTCCAGAGACTCAATTTGAACTCGCCAGTATTACTTTCATCACTGCTACAAGCCTGACTAAACTTTGCCTACGTATGTAATTGATTCCATTTAATCCTCTCCTAGCTCTACTCTTCTTTCTCTTTTATGATAACCTTAGATTTTAGATTCTAAAGGATTGACCAGCCGTGATTTGTGGGTAGATCTGATGTGATACATGACTATGTGAACCCATTTGCATATGAGGCGTGTACCCTCATGCTCCCTCACATATATTTTGACCCCACCCACGTACGCGATTGGGGATACAGACTGTGTGTACTATTATATCCCTCCAAATACGGTCCCCATACCTCTGTTGTTGCCCCGATGACTAATGATGACACCGCAAACTCTGTGATCTTTATTTAAATATTCTCTATATAAACTCATTGACCTGGGTCTGGGCTTGGTCCTTTGGCGATGAGAGAACCTTTTCTTTTACCACACTTTTTACTATTTCCCCCTATTTACAGATAGTACTTTTTACACAATTTAATAGGATAGACTTACTATTAATGGATAACACTTATTTTTTAATTTATGGATATATAGCTTTTAACAATTTATTGGGTGTTGGTTTTCATAACTTTCCCAGAGCGTGTGGGACTTGTGGTTGCTAATGGGGAGAGATGGAGTGTCTGGAAAATTGTTGTGTGAACTTGCAGTGGCCAGTGGGGAACTGAGTCTTTTTGTTGGGGCTGGTTTGGGTTTGCTTATGAGTGGGAGAACCAGCCTTGGGGGCGGGGGGGGAGCTGTGGACTGCTGTTTTGAGCACTCTCGGTCTATCTGGACACTCTCGAGTTGGGGTCCCGCCAGAACCACATCATCACACAGCCCGCCTCGACACCAGTGCGCTCCCCAGAGACAAGAGGGACCTGCTGATCCATCTTAAAAATAGGGTCAGCGTGATAGTATGATGGACAGAGGTGTTTTGATTGAACCAACAGGCACCAGGCGATGGGTGGGAGCTTGCCACGCCAGGGGGTAATACACGAGGTGTTTGTATTGGGGTATAAAGAGGTATCTCTAAGGGAGGAGGGGTCTGGCCAAGGGGATAGTGGAGAAAACAGTTACTCACCTTCTCATAAGTGTTGTTCTTCGAGACATGTTGTTGACATCCATTCCAATCAGGTGTGTGCACGCCCACGCGCACGAGTGGGAAGATATTCTCTCAGCAGCAACCGTAGGGTCGGCCTGGGCCTTCATGGTGCCCAATATAGACCCCTGCCAACGCGTCACCGCCTCAGTTCCTTCTTGCTGGCTGCTGCGACGGAGGGGTAGGAGGGTGGCTATTGGAATGGACGTGAACACCACATCTCGAAGAACAACTGTTATGAGAAGGTGCGTAACAGTTTTTTCTTCTTCGAGTGCTTGTTCATGTCAATTCCAATCAGGTGACTCCCAAGCCCAAGTTCAGGAGGGGGGTCGGAATCGTCCACTGATTGGAACACGGCTCGTTCGAAGGCTGCATCGTCTCTGGCCTGCTGGGCGATCGCATAGTGCGTGGTGAAAGTGTGGATGGAGGACCATGTCACTGCTCTACAGATGCCAGGAACGCTGCGGAGGAGGCCTGCACCCTGGTGGAGTGAGCAGAGATCGGGGGGGCTGGCACCTTCACCAGGTTGTAGTGCTCACGGATGCAGGACGTGATCCATGAGGAAATCTGCTCAGAAGAGACAGGAGACCTTTCATCCTGTCCGCCACTGCCACGAATAACTGCACCGAGTTTCAGAACAGTTTGGTCTCTCGATGTAGAAGGCTAGTGCTCTGCGGACATCCAATGAGCAGAGTCTCTGCTCCCTGGCACCAGAGTGTGGCTTAGGGTAGAATACAGAGAGCAAGATGTCCTGGTTGATGTGAAACTGGGAAACAACCTTCGGGAGGAAAGCAGGGTGTGGCCTGAGCCGAACTTTGTCCTTATGGAACACAGTGTAAGGGGGCTCTGATGTTAGGGCCCTGAGCTCAGACACCTCCTGGCTGAGGGTTTCGCCACCAGGACCCTGGTATGAGAGAGAGCAGAGGGCACATCGCCAAAGGGCGATCTCATGGGTCTGGAAAGGACCAGGTTGAGGTCCCAAGCCAGGACCAGCTGTCGGGCCTGCAGATATAGCCTGTCCACACCTTTAAGGAAGCAGCTGACCATTGGGTTAGCAAAGACCGAGTGTCTCTCTGCGCCTGGGTGGAAGGCAGAGATGGTGGCCAAGTGAACCCTTACTGACAACATGGACGGTCCCTGCTGCTGGAGATGGAGGAGATAGTCCAGTGTAAGTGACACAGAGGTGAGCGTCTGAGATAGAATGGGCTGTACCGACCAGATTGAAATTGTCTTCCATTTGGCAAGGTAGGTAGCTCTTGTGGAGGGTTTCTTGCTGCCAAGGAGAACTTGTCTGACTTGATCAGAGCAAGAGAGCTCCACTGTGTTCAGCCATGGAGCTTCCATGTCATGAGGGGGAGCGACTTCAGGTTCGGTCCTGCGTGATTAGGTCCGGAAGAGCGGCAGGGTGACGGGGTTTCCACGGACATTTCCAGGAGCGATGTGAACCAGTGCTGGCAGGGCCAGGCTGGTGCTATCAATATCACCAGAGCTCAGTCCCTACGAATCTTGAGGAGCACCTTGTGACCGAGAGGGATGGACAGGAACGCGTATAGGAGGCGGCCTCTGTCACGGAGTGTGGGCGAGTCCGGCCCTGCACCCCTCTTCCTGGTCCCCACAGTGACTCTTACCCAGCCAGTAAAACAGAAGGTTTATTGGACAACAGGAACGCAGGTTACAGCAGAGCTTGCAGGCACAGTCAGGACCCCTCCATCCAGTCGTTCTGGGCTTTCAGGGTGCTTGGATCCTAGCTTAGGATACCCTGAATTCCGCCCACACAGCCCCAAACCCAAACTGACCTGCCCCTCCTCCCGCCGGCCGATTCCTTTGTCCCGTTTCCTCAGCAAAGGTGCTCACCCCCTTCCCCCTGCCTGACTCAGGTTACAGGCTTAAAGATCCTGTCCCTCACCCAAAGACATCCCCTGCTCTCCCATTCCCCACACAGACAGCCCCTACTCCATCACAGCCTCCCCATGGGAGGAGGAAGGGGTCTGCGCTGGAGCCCAGGCTGTGAGTGGTGAATGGGTCTATCTGGGGAAAGCCCCACTGATGGAAGATTGAGATCACTACATCTGGGCAAAGGGACCACTGCAGCCATGCATTAACCCTCTTCAGTGAAGACATGTTAGAAGGATAATTTACCATTTAATAGACTAACTCTCCATTTGCTGCTGGGAAGTGCAGCCGATGCATTTCTCTGCGGTGCCATAAACAGCAGCCTCTCTGCAGTCACACCATGCCACCCGGTGGGTTCTGCTGATGACCCAGGCCCTAGGACGAGCAGACACGTTCTGCTCTGCTTTGAAAGGAGCTTGTCTGGGAGCCTGTTAGCCTCATTTCGATTCCCGTTTGTGCCAGCGTCCCTGAGCTGGGAACCCATCTAACATGAACATAAGAATGGCCATACCGGGTCAGATCAAAGGTCCATCCAGCCCAGTGTCCTGTCTACTGACAATGGCCAATGCCAAGTGCCCCAGAGAGAGTGAACCTAACAGGCAATGATAAGTGATCTCTCTCCTGCCATCCATCACCACCCTCTGACAAACAGAGGCTAGGGACACCATTCCTTACCCAGCCTGGCTAATAGCCATGAATGGACTTAACCACCATTAATTTATCCAGTTCCCTTTTAAATGCTGTTCTAGTCCCAGCCTTCACAACCTCCTCAGGCAAGGAGTTCCACAGGTTGACACTGTGCTGTGTGAAGAACAACTTCCTTTTATTTGTTTTAACAAGGAGCCACTCGGCCCAGGTAAACAGTGAGGCTGCCCTGGCTTTATTCATGAAGATGCACCAGATACAGACAAGCCCGTCTTTGGTCCGTATTTATTGATAGCTGGAGGCTGGTCCTGCGCTGGGAGGGAACTGATACATCGTGTGCCAGTTGTGCTTATTCTGCACTTACCCCCAAGCAACAGGTCATGAGCTTGCAACTGGTGTTGGGGTGGCAGGACCAGGGCCCGGCAGCCCCAGGAGAATGTCACAGTCCCTCCGCCTGGAACCCAGCCCCGCCAATGGGTCTGGCCAGCATCCCAGCCTCCTCCCCCAAGCTGCTTGCCAGGGCCATTCTACAAGGGATCGCAGCAGATCTCCACCTCCTAGGGCAGCGGTGAGGGGGACAGTTTCCTTTCTCCCAGTAGTGGCAGGCTCTGATGTTACAAAAGCAGGTGCTTAATGGGGCTGGGTCCAGGCTCCTCTCCCCCTCCCCACAACGCCCCCGCCCAGTTGCTGGCCTGGATGCCATAGGGGCATTTTTAAGTTTAGTGAAACTTACTGGAAATATTCCTTGCGTGTTGTTGAGTTTGCTGGAAATTTCTCCATGTCAGCCCCTGCCCTGGGCACCCCTCTGTCACCGTCACGGGCCCCTCCTGGATGCTGTTCCACCAGGGACTGGCATCTCAGCCTCCACAGGTGGCTCTAGTCCCTGAAGGGGGTTCCCATGTGCTAAACCCCTGGCACAGTCAGCCAGCCCGGCACCCCTTCCTCGTCGCCAGCTGCCATCACAGGAATCCAGCCCTTTGGTTCCTTGTCCATGAGCCTGCTCCATCCTGGGAAGGGCTCCCCACGCCCAGAGTGAGGGATGGGCACCACGGAGCAGGAAGGGTGCCCTGCCCAGGGGATGGGTCTCGCAGGGGTGCTGTGTCCCGGGGGAGCCCTGTCGCTCCCTGACAGAGCTGGATCTGGCTCACACCAAACGAGGGGAGCAGCCAGGGGGTCCGTGATGCCTGAGGGAGCCCCAGAAATGCCCCCGCTGCTGAGTAACAAGGAGTGGCTGATGTGTTCCTCCTGGCTCATGCTCCCAAGCTAGGGGGAGCGGGCAGGCAGGGGGAGCCATGTTCTGCTGGGCCCTGGCCCTTGGGTGCCAGGGTCTAAGCTGTGAGCCACAGTCGCAGGGCATCTTAGGCACCCAGGGGTACAGGGCAAGCAGTGACACAAGCCCTCACTGCTCTGAACCCTCACATGACAGAGCCGGAGGTGGAGTCTCAGTGCAGGGGCTTCCTGGCCCCATGGGGTCCCAAAGGGCAGGAGCTCTGGGAAGCCAGCCAAGCCCTGTTCCCACGAGATGGTCTGGAAGCCGCCAGCCAGTGTGTGCTGCATGGCCCCTACTGCACTCAATCCGGCCCGAGGCGTGAACCCTTCAGCTCAAGCTGGGGCCATTGGCCAAACCCCACTTCGCTCTGGAGGGGCCCAGTTCCATGCCCAGCGCCAGCAGCACGGAGTTCTCACGCTGGAACTGATGCTGCTTCTTGCCTCGTGCCCCCGTAATGGCCACTGACACCGTGTCCCCCATCCAGTGACCCCACGCTGGATGCGCAGCGAGCTCTGCCCTGGCAGGTCCCTCTGGAGGGAGACAGCAGTGGTCCCCAGCAGCTCAGCACCGACCGCAGGAATCCAGCATCCCGCGGATACCCTGGGAGAGCTTTAGACGCCAAAGTCATCGTCCAATGAGACCTGGACAGGCCACTGGGGTCAAAGGCTCTTCGCTTGTGAGGGTTGCTGGGGGCTGCGGTGCCCAGGAGCTGAGGCTTCTGCAACCGACCCAACAGGGCACCAGCTGTGCAGAAGGTAGGTCCCGTGCGCCCCAAGGGGATGCACCGAGGGGCGGACAGGAGCCTGGCCCGGGGTTCTACCAGGCAGTGCTGGAGGAAGCTGACAAAGGTCTAACACCTGGGCTCCCTGCGGAGCCCCGGGGACCAGCCAGCGGCCCCATCACTGGAGCCCCCTCCCTGAGTGAGGATCTGCTCATTGGCTGAGCCTGCTGCCGTGGAACAGCCTTCGGACGCCTTTTGGCAGCAGCTGAGGTGGTAGCGTCATCGAAGAACCTTGCTCCCATTGTCCTGAGATCTGGTGGAGGGGAGTCAGGTGCAGACAGGCTGCTGTGCTGAGCTCCGCTCCGCTAGCCTGTGTCAGGCCTTGCTGCCGGGGGCGTCTGCATCACCAAGGGTCAGAGCTGATGGCTGTTGAAAAGAGACCCAGCCCCTGCCGATTCGGGCATCCAGATGGAGGAACTGCTCATGGGCAGTGGGCACGGACCATGCCAGCCTGTGTCTTTGCAAGAGTCAGGAAGGGTAAGCAGGGCGGCAGCCAGGGCAAGGCTAGAGGGGAGGCCAATGCGGAGTGAACAGGGAGCGAAGTGCCCAGTCTGGAGCCAGCAGCCTGCAGCACGGAGCTGCTGCTGTCACCCATGGCCAGTCACCTCGAACCCGGCACAGGGCAAGGGTCAGGATTTCCCTGCTCTCCGTGGGACACTGTGCGAGGGACCCTGGGTCTCACCCAGCACCTCGCTGGCACCAGCAGGGAGTGTGGGCTGGTGGAGCCCTGCAGCTGCCCAGAAAACTCCCGCTGGGAGGGGATGTCTGGCCACGGCTCACTGTTTAAGCCAGGAAGCGGCACAGGAAGTTGTCTTGACAACCATGTGAATCCTTGGCCGGCTCCTACATTACATGCTGCGTTCCTGCCTGACTCCCGGGCCCTGCCTTTTCCGGATCCCTCCTCCGACGCCCCACCCCTGCCTAGACATCGTCTCCAGCCTGTGGCCAGATTCCTGACCGTCTCCAATTCCTGCCTCCTGCTCTGAGCGGCAGGCCTGACTGCGTACATCCCTGCCATGGCCAGCCAGCCACGAGCCTGTCGCTTGCTGCCCTGCAATGGTCTCTTTTCCTGGGACCTCAATGCAGCTCCTAGCAACCTCAGGAATCCACTCAGACCAGGGGGGCAGCGGCTATCCCCTGGGTCCCCCTGCCAAGAGATGCCACACGCTCAGTCATTAAACCAAGTGGCCTGTGCTTAGTGACCTCCAGGCAAACAGCTCCAGGCACACTGAGCTACAGAGCAAACTGGCCTGTATCCAGGTCATTTGGCTCCAGGCAGAGCCAGGGTCCCAGGAGCTCCGCTGCGGTGGCTGGGGCATCAGGAACTCACTGGTTACAGACGGCCCAGGCAGAGCCAGGGTCCCAGGAGCTCCACTGTGGTGGCTGGGACATCAGGAACTCGCCGGTTACAGACGGCCCAGGCAGAGCTGCAGCAGAGAGACCGGGGTTACATGAAGGGGCCTCTTTGTCCAGCAGCAGCCTGGCCCAGCGGACTTGTGAACTCCAGGGGTTGCTGAACTGGTCCCCTCCTGGAACCTGCCCCTATTTCCAGAGTCTTACTGTACTGGAACGGGTGAGGCCAGCGCTGCTCAGCTGCCTTTGCAAAGCCCTGCGAGATCCGGGGGAACGGGCCTGACCCCCGGCTGCTAGAAATCAGCCAGGCCCCATGGACTCAGGTGGAGCCTGCAGGTTCATACCAGCTGGGCTCTGAGCCAGGGAGCGCGAGAGACAAGCCAAGTGCTGGGATTTTCCCCAGCCCCGTTGTCCAACAAAGGTCCTGCCATGGCCCCCACCCCTCAGGCTGGTGCTACATTACCCCAGTCCACAGCTCCAGGGGTGAGTCAGAGAGGGGCCCACAGCCCTTTGCTAGGACCAGGGAGGATCCAGGATGCAGCCCGCTCTCTCTGCCAGGAGCAGCAGGCCCATCGGGGGGAGAATTGCCAGGGGCGGCGAAAGGGACTCTGCCTGCTCTGCCCTTGAGGGCAGCGATCCTCCACACTGCCCAGGTGGGGCACAGCTGGGGTCCTCGCCTCCACGTGCTCTTTGCGTTTCTGTTTTATTCACAGCCCAAACTCCCTCCCTCCCTGCCCTGCCGGGACCCCAGACCCTAACCCAAGTCAGGGGCCTGAGCCCCTGCCCCAGGTGTGGCCATCTGCTCTGCTGGAGCTCCCCCTAGTGGTTCCGCAGTAGAAAGGCCGGCTCTGACATGTGCGATGGAGTGGTGTGGTCCAGCCGTGAGCAGACGGATTTTACACAGGTACCCTCCAGAGGAGGGCCCCTGGCTGCTCTCTTCCCGGGGCATGGTGAACAACCGGCTCTGAATTTCCATTTCGTAAGACAGAATTTTGCAAAAAGTCAGGCTCATCCCCATAGGGAAGTGCGTGGGGTCTCGCTCTCTGTCACACACGTGTACACAACCTGCACACCCAGCCCGATTCAGTGTGGTGGGAAAAATGGTTACTCACTGTGACGAACTGGGACTGTTCCTAATGTTTGCTCTGAATACTGTGTTGGTGCCTCAGTGTCCCCTAGGCAGTTCTTAAGTATCTGGCAGAGCAAAGGGCCAGTGCACCTAATGCCTGGCACTCTGTCTCCTAGCAACTGATGGCCTGGGCCCCTCCTCTGCAAAGGTGCCAACTGCAGGTGTTGGAGACAAAGGGATCAGGTGACCTCCTGGCCCGGGAAAGGAGCTGAGCAGAGAGGAGGGGCTGGAGGGGTTGGTTAGTCTGGAGCTACCTGGGGATAAGGAGTGAAGTGCAGACCTAGGGGTCTGGCTCACTGCCCCCCAGAATGGACCCGGCCGAGGGGTCTGGTTCGCTGTATCTACAAGCTCTGTTTTAGACCCTGTTCCTGTCATCGAATAAACCTCTGTTTTGCTGGCTGAGAGTCACGTCTGACTGCAAAGTGGGGGTGCAGAACCCTGTGGCTTCCCCAGGACCCCGCCTGGGTGGGCTCGCTGTGGGAAGCACACGGAGGGGCAGAGGATGCTGAATGCTCCAAGGAGAGACCCAGGAGGTGAAGACGTGTGAGCTTCTTGCCCTGAACAAGTCTGCTCCAAGGGAGAGGAGGCTCCCCAAAGTCCTGACTGGCTTTGTGGGGAGCAGTTCCAGAGCATCGCCCGGGGACTCCGTGACAACTGGTGGCAGCGGAGGGAGATACTGCACCCCGTGGATGGCGCTTCCTGCAGTAAGTGACTGGGGAGCAGTAAAACAAAGGAGGGATAATGAGGACCAGGCGTGCTGAAGGCTGAGAGAGGAACGGTTTCAGGGGGCAGTTAACCTCTGGGAGTGTGTGACCAGCGAGAAGGACTGTTGGAGTAACAGGGTCCCCCTGAGGACTGCAGTGAGCAGTCTCAGGGGCGGAGGAGCTTGCCGCTCGACCCTGGGAGAGAGAAGGATTTTGCAGTAGCAGGGTTCCCCTGGGGATTGCAGGAGCAGTCCCAGGGGCAGAGGAGTCTGCAGCTCGACCCTGGCAAAGAGGTGGTGATCACGAGAAGGGCTGGCACACCAGGGGTTCTTCCTGGAAACCATGGGGGAGCCAAGAGCACACAGGCCTGTGAGTCCAGAGCCACTTGGGAACGGTGAAGTGATGGCCTATCACCAGCTCCTTAAGAAGGACATTGTGATCCTGTGCACAAAGAGAGAGTTACGCATGGGGAAGTTCACCAAGGCACAGTTAATCGTGCAGTTGGAGGAGGAGGACCGCTCTGAGGAGCAGATTCCTGACCCAGATGGGGCTACAAGAGGATCTGGGAGCAGCTGGAGCAGCAGCCAGGCACTCCTGAGAGTCTGGTCCCCAACCAGACAAGGATCTTCACGATTGGGTTCCCCATCAGGGGATCGGAGACGGATGGGATTGGAGCAGAGCCTGAGAGAGCGAGAGGACCATGAGAGAGAGCAAGAGGCTGTGGAAAAGCTGCAGGAGAAGCAGCAGCAGCACGGACTGGTGATGGTGGAGTGGAGAGACATAGGGGGCTGCCCAGGGGTCAGTGGGGAAACACGCCTGCAGGGGCGAGGCCCTGGGACAGAGGGAACTGTGGTGGTGCAGCCGCAGATGCTGAGGGACTGTGGGACCTGGGTGAAGGTCCCTGGGGTGAAGCCCCTCGCCCTGCCTATGGCCCGGATCCCTGTGCAGACGCAGGAGGGGTCGGACTGGCTGGTCATTGGGGTTCTCCAGGATATCGGCTGGGAGGCCCTGTTGGGGGGTGACTGTCTCCCCTTGGGACAGGATCCCGGCCCTGCTCCTGTAACTGCCGAGGGTTTGAATTTAAATCCAGGGAACCAATTGGCTGGGATGGAAATGGTCAGTGAAAATGCAAATGACCTTGCTGGCAGTGGGGAGGGGCTGCTGGACTCAGGATACCTGCCTACCTGTAACCAGCCCCCTGGGGCTGAGGGGGAGGGAGAGATGCTCCCCGCCCCCCTGCACACCGGAGAGGGGGCTCACGCTGGCTCTGATGCTGAGACCAGAGCAGAGAGCTCGCTGCCTGCCCCCACTGGGACAGCCAGGGCAGCGCTGAGCACGGGGGGAGCTGAGACCCCAGCTGAGTGGGGGGACACCCAGGCAAGGCAGGTCAGCTGCCAACCAGGTTTGCCTGGTCCAGACGTGCTGCTGGGAAATGATTATACAGCAGGGAGGGAGCTACCAGGGACAAGGCTCAAGGGGGCTGTGACCCCAGGCCCAGCCAGTGAGAGGGAGCAGGTCCCACTCCCTGCCCCAGCAGCTGAATCCCAGACCGAGCTGCAGAGAGATCCCTCCTTGGAGAAGCTGAGGGAACTTGCTGGCCACAGCGCTGCAAACCCCCTTGGGGAAGGCTGCAGGGACAGAGTCCTGCGGGAGAAGGGATTCCTGTCCCGGGAATGGGCTCCCCAAGGGGAAGTAGAACTGAGGGGAATCAGGAGGCAGCTGGTGGTGCCCCAGGAATCCACAGGGTTCTTCCCTCTCAAGCTGCTGGATGGGAGGAGAGTGAGGGGACCCCTGGACCGGAAAGGGGAGGATTGGAAGGAGAAGGGAAAAGACCCCCTGGTGGATCTCTTCCCTGAGGTGGGAGCCAATCTCCCCATCAGGTGTTCCCCATTCAGAGTCACTGGGAAAGCAACCCAGATCCTGGAGAGAGAGGTCAAGGACATGCTGGCTTTAGATGGGATCCAGCCGTTTTACAGCCCATGGGCCTCATCCGTGGGGCTGATCCCCAAGGGAGGCAGGATGGTCTGGTTTTATGGGGGCTATCAGAAGCTTAAAGCCATCACAGCGTCCGATGCCGACCCCATGCCTAGGCCTGGGGAGATTCTAGACAAGCAGAGGGGGATGGAGAACTTGGCCCTGGCAGACACTGATAACTTGTGCATCTTTAGCCAGACCTGGGAGGAACAGGTGTCCCAGGTGAAGAGGGGGCTGGGCTGCCTCAAGGAGGTGGGACTGATGGTAAAAGCTGGAAAGTATAAGATGGGGATGGCAGAGGTGTTGTGTCTGGGCCACAAGGTGGGGAGCGGCTGCCCAAGCCCAGAGCTGGCCAAGGCCAAGATGGGGGCTCTTAACCAAGAGAGCCCGAATTGCAGCCCAGAGTGCTGGGAGAAGACCCTGTCCCAGTTTAAACCCCAGGAGTATTGGGGTGGCAAAAGGGTACAGGCCGCATAAACCTTCCCACATGCGGCCTGCGAGTGCCATCAAGCACACTCAAGCCAAGAGAGGGCACAAAACTGGGAGGGCCTGGTGTAACTCACACCAAGGAATGGGAGAGATGCTGGGGCATCCATGGGAACGTTGGTGGGTTCGAACTTCCCCAGGTCACTGGCTGGAGTGACCTGGCTCAGTTCGGTCTCGAAGGGGGGAGCGTTGTGACGAACTGGGACTGTTCTTAATGTTTGCTCTGAACACTGTGTTGGTGCCTCAGTGTCCCCTAGGCAGTTCTTAAGTATCTAGGTGGTGGGATAAGGGTGTGTGATTGCTACAGAGGAAGGGGCCAGTGCCCCTAAATGCCTGGCACTCTGCCTCCTAGCAACTGATGGCCTGGGCCCCTCCTCTGCAAAGGTGCCAGCTGAAAGTGTTGGAGACAAAGGGATCAGGTGACCTCCTGGCCCGGGAAAGGAGCTGAGCAGAGAGGAGGGGCTGGAGGGAGGTTAGTCTGGAGCTACCTGGGGATAAGGAGTGAAGTGCAGACCTAGGGGTCTGGCTCACTGCCCCCCAGAATGGACCCGGCCAAGGGGTCTGGTTCGCTGTATCTACAAGCTCTGTTTTAGACTCTGTTCCTGTCATCGAATAAACCTCTGTTTTGCTGGCTGAGAGTCACGTCTGACTGCAAAGTGGGGGTGCAGAACCCTGTGGCTTCCCCAGGACCCCGCCTGGGTGGGCTCGCTGTGGGAAGCCCACGGAGGGGCAGAGGATGCTGAATGCTCCAAGGAGAGACCCAGGAGGTGAAGACGTGTGAGCTTCTTGCCCTGAACAAGTCTGCTCCAAGGGAGAGGAGGCTCCCCAAAGTCCTGACTGGCTTTGTGGGGAGCAGTTCCAGAGCATCGCCCGGGGACTCCGTGACACTCACAAGACGTGTTACTCATGTCCAGTCCAATGAGCTGTATGCATGGCGTGCGCACTCATCGGAAAGTCTCCCTTAGCAGCTCCCTTGGGTCGGCTGTGAAGCCCCCTGGAGTGGCGCTGAACACAGGCCCCTGCTGACCCAGCCCCGCCCCAGTTCCTCCTTGCCAGCTACTCCGACAGGGGGATGGGTTTGGAATGGATGTGAGCAACATACCTCGAAGAATAAGTTATGAGAGGGGAGGAACTGTTTTTCCTTCTTCCAGTGATTGTTCATATCGATTCCAATTAAGTGACTCCCAAGCCCTACGCAGGCGGTGGGGTCGGAGTTATGGAATCGCTGATTGCAGCACTGCTCTGCCGAAAGCCGTATCGTCTCTGGCGTGCCAGATGATGGTGTAGTGAGAGGTGAACGCGTGCACTGAGGGCCAGGTCGCTGCTGTGCAGATTTCTTGTACTGGGACCTGGGCCAGGAACGCCGCTAAGGCCTGGGCACTCGTGGCATGCACAATAAGAGCCGGAGACGGGACCTTGGCCAGCTCGCAGCACGTGCGGATGCTGGATGGGATCCAGGAGCCCTTTCATCCGGTCTGCCACCACTACGAACAGCCGGTTCGACTTCCTGAACGGCCTCGTGCGCTCCATGTAGTTCCTGTCGAACATCGAGGAAGTGCAGCCTCTGCTCCCGGCTACTTGCATGAGGCTTAGGATAAAAAACAGGCAGGAAAATGTCTTGGCTAGTATGGAAATGTGACAACTTTAGGAAGAAAGGCCGGGTGAGGCCTGAGTTGCACCTTATCCCTGTGGAAAAATGCTGCGGCAGGAAGAGGAGTTTCTGTCAGAGTCGGATGAGACTGACCTCGACCATGATGACCACAGTGGTGCTGAAGGGTATTGCGCTGGGGACCAGTGCCGACGTAACCGTGCCGGGAATCCAGTGCCAGTGATCAGTGCTGAGGGTCTGGTGCTGCTCCTCGTGGTGGCAGGGAAGGGGAGTGTCACCCCACTAGTGCCGGGGAGCCATGCCTGGAACCTGATGCCAGGGATCGGTGCTGCTCCTCTCATGGTGCCAGGGAAGGGTAGTGTTGCCCTGCTGGTGCCATGCCCAGAACCTGGTGCCGGAGAACCATGTCTTGCCAACAGTGATTGGGAGCAGCGCTGGGGCAAACGGTGCCAGACTGGCAATAGTGATCTCAGTGTGGCTGGCTTACCTCTGCACAGTGCTGGATGATGCAGTGCTGGAGGCTTGTCCCTGACCGCTGGGGGCTGTGGTGCTATCATGGCAACGAGATCCCTGCCAGCCTCAAAAGGGTCCGGGGTGAAGGGCACCTCTAGCTTCTCTACCTGGCACTGCTCCACGGAGTCGCTGGGCACTGGACTCAACAGTCCCCTCAGGGGAACCGAACTCAACGGTGCCAACTCCTGTTGTTTGGGTGCCGAGTGCGCCTTTGCGGGATTCACTGGTGGTGTCTGCTGGTCCTGCTGTCTTTGGCACCGGGGAGTGCCCCGTCGGTCTTTCTATACCGCTTGTGAGGCACGGGCCAAAGCTTGCAGTGCTGGGGAGCGCCAGGGCCGAGGGTCTTTTAGGTTAGTCCTTCCTTGGCACCATGTCACAGACCAGGGCGCTCTGTACGGACACACTCGGGGTCGGGTCCTGACGGGCTGCAGCAGCCTGGGGCCGAAGAGCAGATTCCATCCACAATTGCTTCAGTCAGAAGTCTTGCTCCTTTTCATCCGGGGCAGGAAGCACTGGTCTCTTCTGTGCACTTCCCCCAGACATTTCAGACATGAGTTGGAGGGGGGGTCGCTCGTTGGCATAGGTTTGCTGCAGGCTCTGAACCCGTGGGCTCGCGGCATGTCTGGGAGCGCAAGGAGGAAGGGGGTAGGGATTGGAGGAAAAAACCTCACTCCTCAACCTTATTTATCACTATATCCACTAAGAACTAAACTACAACTCTCCGTAAGTACGCTAAGGGAAGCACTTGCTAGTTCCGACGATTGCCACTGGCAGTACGAAGGAACTGAGGAGGCGCCGGGTGTCATAAATAGATAGCTAAGGGTTAATGTTTCTTTTACCTGCAAAGGGAACCAAACACCTGATCAGAGGACCAATCAGGAAACCGGATTTTTAAAAGCAGGGGAGGGAACCTCTGGAGGGGTTTGGCTTTATTCTGTGTCTTTTGGTTTCTTTCGGCTATGAGAGAACAACTTTTCTTTCTATCTCCAACTTTTCTTTCTACCCTTCTGTTACCAAGTTGTAAGTACAAAAGGAAAAGCAATAGGTTTATATTGTAGTTGTATTTACATGTGTGTACTTTGCTGGACTGGTTTAAATTGGCTATTTTTTGAATCAGACTGTTTATTCCTAATTCCTTATAAGCAATAGCCCTGTATTGATTCTTGAATGCAGAGTTGATATTCTATGTAATTTCTCTCTTTTTATATAAAGTTTTCTTTTTAAACCTGGTTGAGGTTTTTGTTTCTCTGGTTAGTTTACGGTCCGGAAGGGGGAGAAAATCTCTTTGTCTTAGCTTGACAGGTTTGAGTGCATAGCCTCAGGGGAGGTAATTCCCTCGTGTTTGCCAGTCAAGGAGTTAGTACAAGCATCGCTAGGGCTAACCAGGGGAGGGGGAAGCTGGGTGAGATAGGGAGACGCCAGGGGTTCTGGGTCTTGGGGGTCCCCCAGGGATAGGGTGATTGCAACCCGGGGGCGATCAGGAGCCCTGAATCCTGATTAGTGGCAGCGAGATCAGATCCAAGCTGGTAATTTAAGCTTGGAGGTTTCATGTTAGCTTCTCAGTTTATGAACGCTAAGGTTCAAATCTGAGTAGGAGGCTATCACACCGGGGCGGCAGGGATGTATATTCAGCGCCATGAAGGCGCCATTCCAGAGGGCTCCATAGCCTACCCGATGGGAGTTGCTAAGGGAAAACATTCCAACGACCGTGCACGAGATGTGCACATTCATTGGAATCGATATGAGCAATCACTCGAAGAACTCCATCTTCCCACCCAGCATCCACAGCTCCAAACACGGCAACGAGCCCCAGAAAGAGAACTTAACACCATGACACATGGAAGGAGGCTGACTCCTGAGATGACCCAGCCCAGACAGGAACAAGCTGCCCCTAGAGGGGGCAGGAACGGTTAGTTTTAATTCTTCCCTTTTCATGCAGGAGGGTATTAGTGGGATAGGCACATCGCCACCCCCTGCAAATTACTTTTTACCTGGATCCTGTCCCCTTGCCCCCACTTCTCCCCTCCTCATTCCCCCTCCATCTGTGCCCTGCTGGGACTGGCTGGGCTTCGTAGGGCTATGGAGCAGTACAAGCAGTGTCTTTGCTGTTTAACTGAAAGCCCTGGGAGAAGCAGAATCACAGACACCCTCCCTGGACATTTGGCAGTGGAAGGCTTGGAAATGCTGCTCACTCAGCCAGTTCCTACGACTCTGTGCAAAACAGGACGGGACAAATCCTTTGCGAGTTGCTCCATGATTCAGAAGCACCCGGCCAGAGCAGTGCCAGCCCTCAGGCTGCCAGGCAGCTTCCTCCTCCCCCAGCAAGGCACAGACCAGTCTCCAACACTGGAGGGAGACAGTCCCAAGCCCTGGAAGAGAAAGGTGAGAAGGTGCAGGCATGGGTGAGGGCCTGAGGAGCAAAGGGAGAGGAAACTAACCAGCTGGAGGCCAGAACTCTGTATCCTAATTACAAGCCTGCTCCTGTTCCTGCTCCCACTCCCACTGAAGCCAGTGGCAAAGCTAACATCGGGTCAGGCCCAGCCAGCTGCAGCTCTGCCTACTGCCAAGCAGCAAGGGGCTCTGAGTCCCCTTGCCCCCCCACCCCCCGGTCTTAGCAAAGGGCTGCGGGCCCTCAGACAGAGAGGAGAGACCTGAGCACTCCAAGTAGGCCCAATGCCTGAGCATCTGGGAGAAGGAAGCACTGACTGGCTGGCTACAGGGGAACAGAGTGTCTCAGCCCACACTGCTCCCCAGTCTGCATTTGACATGAATGGTTTGCACTAAAATCAGCCCCTGGGAAGTTCCTGCTAAGAGGTGCCACCCTTGAGCCCAGCACTGGCTGAGCACAGAGCTGGGCACAGCTTCCATCTGGCCTCCTCACAGAGATTAGCCCTGGAATTAAACTCCCTGAACATCTCCCTCCAGCTAAGAGAGTATCAAAGCAGGAGGGAGGCCACTGCAGCCTCAGCGATGGGGTCCCACAGGCGAGCTGCCAGTCAGACATCGGAATCCCAGACGAGGCCCCGAAATCCATGAGAACACAGCCCAGAGCTGTCTGCATCTATCTTCATACACAATTTAGCAGCCCCAGCACCAAATCTAATGCCCATTACCAAGGGGATGAGAAAAAATAAAACAAAACTGGTCATTTATTCACCCAGCCAAAATTATCACTTGTTCCAGGCAAACTACGCTGTAAAGATGATTTTATAGATCTAATCCTGTCTCCAGTCCATGCAATGCAGCCAGTGCAGGGGTGAAACATAGCAGCTGTTTGACAGCACCACCACATGACCATAGAAGAGATTAAATGAAAACTACACATCAAATTTAAACCAGGGTGAAGTGATTCAAGGCAATTTAAATAATTGATTTAAATGAGGCTGAGGTTTCGTAAAACTAATTTGACAATTTGTGCTGTTAAAAATGTAGATTAAAATGTATTATGAAGTAAATGATAAATGCTCTGGGGTTTTCCCCTCAGTGCAAGGATGGGCTGGGTATCTCATCTGAATTTACAAAACTACTATTGGCAAAAAGCAAAATAGTGGAAATTAAAACCACAATTCCTGTAACTTTCCTGAGGCCTAGCCCCACTGACTTCAATGCCCCAGCTTGGCTGTGTAAGTAGAAACATGGGTGTAGGTGTTTGCAGCATCAGCAGCTAAATTTGTATTTTTATTAAAAACTTCTCTTTGTGGCATAAAATCGTCGCCACTTTGAAATCAAAATGTGTCAAGGTTAACACTGCAAAGAGAGTTCAATTTCCAATACACGGATGAAGTCTGGGGGCCTGTTTTTAAACACATAGGCCAACAGTTAGCCTAGGAGCCATCTTTGGGTAGCAGAGGGTAGAAGTTTCAGACTTAGGAGCACAGTTCCAGTAGAGGAGGGCAGCCGAGGTGAAGCATTGCAGCTCTCTTGCCTGGTGGAGGCTCGCCTCATGGCAAGTGAAGGGAGTGCTGGTTGCAAATGGTACACAGGCTGTCTGCTTCTCCAGTTTGTGTCTGAGCTCTTCTCATAACAAGGATGTTAATGAGGCCCTGGGTTGGTCTTTTACAGCCCAGAGGAACATTTTAAGCGAGAAGGTTCTTGGCAGAAAAAAAGACTCTAGAATCCAAAATTCTACTAAGAATCAGGAAATGAATTAGAGAAACAAGCACAAAACATCCACTTCAGCTATTTAAGACAATGCAATGGGCAGAAAGCAAAAATGAGCAGCGCACACATTATTTTAAAAAAAGATTTAAATTAAAAACTCTGATTTTCATCCACCCGGATTAAAAGTGGCAGGGTGCTTATGGAGGCCAGTTGAAGGAACACTCCATCAGCCTGTGTGGAGGACCCCTGCCGCTTGCAGGAAACCTTTAAACACCCCGAATGGGTAGAAGCGTGGCTTCACGGTGCCCCCAGAGATGATGTCCCCAGCCTCATCCACCCCCAGAGGCTGGAAATGGGCAACAGGGGCTGGATCACTTGATGATTCCCTGTTCTGTTCATTCCCTCTGGGGCACCTGGCATTGGCCACTGTCAGAAGACAGGACACTGGGCTAGATGGACCTTTGGCCTGGCCCAGTCTGGCCGTTCTGATATGCCTCCTCCCCTCCACTATCCCGCAGGGTCAGCACTGCCCAAGTCACCCCGCCATCCCTCGGAGTTGCCCATGGCCAGCTGCTTGACTTGTCAGAGGGGACTGGCTTGGCAAACAGCTATCCCCCCACCCCGTAGCAAACAAACCCACCCCAAATCCTCACCCAATAGCAGGAGGTGACCATGAAGCCAAGAATAAGCCACTGAGTGTAGAGCGCTAACAAGCCTTTAATATGGGAGCTCCCCGTTAAGGCATGGAGAGGCGGGCCAGACTCAGAATCATACACTGCATGTATAAATAAGGACAAAGACTAAAAACGACACCGAATGCCCAGGCTCCGGGGTCAGGCTCACAAAGCCACTTCCCCAACAGTGCCACTCCCAGCACAGCCCAGGCCAGGGGTGCTCTACCTACTACAGCCCCTCTGCCCATAAGTGACAAGTTGGCAGCCAGTGGTTTCTTGCAGCTGGGTTGGCAATGGCCAGAGACACACCATGAGCCCCCTCTGCCCACAGAGTGCACAGGACAGAGCGTGCTGCCAGAGGGGCTCTGATCCCTTGTGTCCTGCACTGAAATCCCCACAGACAAAGTCCCAGTAGAACACATTGTTTCTGTGGAATCCAGAAACCCCACAATGGGGACAGCGAGACGTAGCCCAGTTACCAGCCAGGCCAGGCCGGGATCCATCAGGGGCCTGGACTCTGCCCTCCTTCCCTGGGCAGCTAGGAGATAGGCAGTTCCCGTGCGCAAGGACTGAGGCCAGGAGCAGAAGCTGGACGGAGGCACTAACCGGGCACCTGGCTTGTCCCTCACTGGGTAGAGGGGAGTAGCCAACGACCTGTACCAGAGTAGCACCAGGCTCCAGTGAAGGGGCTACCCTCTGCACAAGGACCATGCTGGTTGTTCAGTGGGTCTCTGGCTCCATGAAGTGTTTGACTGGGGGGTGCAGTCAGGAGGGTTGTGCTTTCCCAGGTTCACCATTCAGGGCAGGTGCACGCACACCTCTCTCCTCACAGGCCCTAGCGCCCCATCAGGCTTTCCAGCATCACTGCTACTCTTTTCTCTGGGGGGGAGCTGCACCTGCCAGCGCCCCACACACACAATGCTGCTTGCTTGGTGCAGTAACCATTAGCTCATCTGCTGCTAGGCTGAGTTATCTGTCCGCCCAACAGCATATTTGGATACAGGCTCTTTACAAAAGGGTTCCTGGTGGGGGTCTGTACAGGGCCCATTTACCCCAGCAGTGCCTGGCAGCAATGCGAGCCCTGGGTCCACGTGCTGGTGGGCCCTGCACTGAACACACAAGCTGTGTCCTTACTCCCTCTCCCCGGCCAGAACACTGGTTGAGAAACACCTTCCTGGGACTGAGCTGTTCCAAACAACATCATGGGGTGGGACACGCAACAACCTCCGCCTAGTGGTGGCAAGGGCAGAGGCAGCCAAGGGGAGGGCTGGGGCAAGCCTGGTCCCCAGAGCAATGGCAAGCAGCCCCAGCTAGCTGAGGCAGAGAAAAGCAGGCTGGACCAGGCCCAGGATAGGGCTCCAGCCCTGGTAGAACTGATCCCAAAGGGCTACCTGGCAAGTGCCCAAACTGTCCAGAGCCCCAAGGCTATACGGCAGCGGTCTCAGGGAGGGGTGGGCCATGGAGTCCCAAACATGAAGGAGCTGATGGAGGAGAGCATGCTGGAACCCCAGTATTCAAGGATTAGAAATGAGGGCAGGCATGGGCCTCACCCTTCCCCAGGACCTACAAGCCCCCCCACTTCGGTACCACACCCAACCACAGCAAGAGAGTGGGGGGTTTGTGAGCCATGCAGAATACAGGGCTGATGCTGTTCAGCGGGGAAGGACAAAGACAAACCTCTCCTGGCTAGGATACGAGGCTAAGCGCAAACACAGCGTGTCCTTGAGCCAGGCTGCTCCTCTCCGTGTGCCAGCCAGCCAGCCCTGTGCGCGGCACCGCTTCGGGGACATCTGAAGAGGAGCTAAAAACCCACTTTTCCTAGTAGCTGCCTGTGAACATGAAGCAGCTTTGAACCTTTATTCATAAAGTGACTCACTGCTCCATTGGGGGGCAGGGGGTAATTTTAGATTAACACACAACTCCAGCACCTCCAATTGACTCCGTTGGCAGGTTTAGGAATCCAAAGAGAGGACTGGGGGTCTGGCCATAACCACTTCTGCCACTGTGCGTGATGTCCTGGGCAGCACCAGGAACAGAACCCTGGACAGTCCCCCACTCGCCCACTGGGCCACGGTGCTTCTCTGACCCTGGACAAACAGGGGTTAGGGACCTGCACGCACAGCTCTGCCCCTTGCCTAGAGCTGGGCCCACATCCCTGCTCGGGTCTGTTCGCCCCTGATGTCACCACTCCTCAGACATGGAGAATCTGTCACGGGTGGAGCCCTGCCCCTGCTGGCTCTTGAGATTAGGAGACAATTCTAATTGGATTTCAGTGATGATCTGCTCCATCTAGGAGGGCTGAGAAGTGTTTAGCTGGCTCCCCCACTGAGTAAATCTTTACTTCCCAGTGGTGAGCTTGTGTATCTCCGTATAACACAGTGCTCGCAAACAGACATGTGGCCGAGTTATCGGCTTAGCAGAGCACTTCAGCTTAATGAGCCAGACAGCTGCCAGTGACCAGCGGGGCTTATTCTGCATCTAAGTGATTTCATCCCAATTCTGCAGCTCTGAGCCAGATCCAGTCTCCTCCCGCGCCTCAGGGGACAGCTTGCTAACTGACTGTTCAGGCAGTCTGAAGTCCCTGCCAGTCTTAAAGATGTATGTGATCAGCATTTGGTTATGATACACAGCCTGCAGGCCAGTCTTCGGTACCACTGCCAGAGGGAGGTATGTATCCCAGGGCACTGGGCCTGGCAAACCCACCTCCAGCCATCACTTGGAAAGCCGCTGCCAGCTTCCAGCACCCATCAAGCAACACCCTCGCCCCTGCACAGCTCCCATGTGGACTCATAGACTCATAGGTCAGAAGGGACCAATATGATCATCTAGTCTGACCTCCTGCACAAGGCAGGCCACAAAACCCTGCCCATACACATTTATAACAACCCCGAACCCATGACTGAGTTATTGAAATCCTCAAAATTGAGATTTGAAGACCTCAAGCTGCAGGGAATCCACCAGCAAGCGACCCATGCCCCACGCTGCAGAGGAAGGCGAAAAACCTGGCTGCCATGGCCACCTGCTTCTGAGGTCACATCGCCATGTTAGCCCCAGACAACCTGTCTACCCCCTCACACCCCCTTTCACATCCAAGAGCTTCTGCCTAGCTCAGCACCCACTCGATAGAGACTGTGAAAGGCCATTAGCTGTCCCCTACTTGTCCTCCAGAGACCTCGACCATGGAAACAACCGGGAGGTGACAAGCATGGTGCTGCGGCACTGCTGAATGAATCAGGCAGCCGGCGGCTGATTAGAAAGGAGACAGACCTTCCAATGCCTCAAGTCTTGGCAATCAGCCATGATGGGAGAGGACGCACAGCAAAGGGAGGTGACAGGCACATGGAAACACAATCCACTCCAGACGCAGTGAAACCTGCCTTCCAGCACCTCCCCGGCATGAGACACGGCCCTTGCTTAAACAAGCACATAAAGTATCCTCAAGGTTCGCTCTATAATTACGTCTGACCTTTAGTTAGAGACCACGCAGTCTGTTCACGGGGCTGGTTTCACTGTGTGCTTTCTACAGACTATCCTGTAAGTAGCAGGGACTGCAGCTAAGGGGCTCTGTTAACATCAAGATGATGAGAGTTTATTCTGGAATCTGCTTCTTCGCCATTTGACATGAAGATGTCACCTTCCAATTCCCCTTCTCCTACTCCCATAGTTGCACAGGGGCTGACATGGCCAAGCCAGCATGCAGCCTGTCAGGAAGGCAGAAATGAGCCCTGGGGCTGGAGATTTGTGATACTGCAGCCATCCTCCCCACTCATCAATACCCGCATGGAGAGAGCACTGCACAAGAGCTAGTAAGACAGAGTTAGCTGCTGGGAAGCGGCTGACCGTTCTCGTTGTTGATGGAGGCACAGGGTAAAAACAAGACAAATGTGTTAAAAGCTCAGAGAGAGAGAACCCGGAGCACTGAACAAAACCAGTGAATACAAAGTTCCTGCCTTCTTCCAACAGGCTCTCTGGCCCTTCCTCAGACCCAGGGTCAGACACCCTGCAGGTGCTTGGTTAGATAGTGGTTTGCCCATATTAACATGTGGAAGTCAGAGTCCTCACTATGCTCGCAGCAGGCCTCGTTGCAAGCCAAGCCCCAGTGAGCTGGGTTAGAGGGATCGCCGGAGGCTGCGGCACTCAGTCCTCTCACAGCTTGAGATGCAGCAGGCATTATTCACAGCTTACAAGTCCAGACGTCTGCCGCACACACAGGCTGGTGCCTGGTTGCTCAGATGGTTGGCTCCTTGGTGAAAGGCGCAAGGGCCTGGCAATGTTTAAGGGAGTCCTAGGCCAGAGGAATTACAGTGGTTAATACGCCCGAAACGCTGAGTATAACTGAGCGTGAAGGGGTCGTGTTTCTCTCCCCACAAGCCCAGGTCTCGGGCCAGCCCCAGGAGTGAGTCTCTCAGCTATTCAGGGTCTCCTGAAAGCTGGCACACTGTATGAACAATCCCCAGGGTCAGTAACTGGTCATCCTCCTTTCTCCTCCTCTAGAACCCGCCAAGCCAGCACCCATCTCCTAGCAGGCCCCATCTCTACCACCACCATGCTGCTGCTGCATGTCACTCTGTGCCTCCCTCTTACACCTGCTGCCAGCCCAGCAAGTTTCAGACAGTGTGTGCTTTCTGACAGCACTGTCCTGGGAAGCGCCTGACTGGGGCTGACATTCAGCACTGGGAGCTGGGATGAACTTCCTTCGCAGGGGGCTTTGAACCAGGGCCAAGAGCAGGCCCCGACTTTAACCAGCACATTCCAAAGCACCACAGCAGCTGCACCTAGTCAATGTGTTCAATCCTCCCCACTCATTCTGGGTGACAGTGTTTGGAAGCCCAGCATGAGACAGTCCCGCCCTGACTTCCAAAGGGGCCAAGCACACACAGCAGACTGCAGCAACCGTCATCTTTAATACAGAGAGAAAGACTCAGGGCACTGCAGCTCCCAGTATGCAATGATCCAGGCCACTTAACTGGAGATGGAGTATTGCATGCTGGGATCTGTCATCCTGCAGGCCTCATGCCCATAGTCAAGATAAAGGCAGGCACAGACTTGCAATGGGCTGCAGGGGTTTACACGTACTGGAATGGTGTGGAGGACAACATGTGTTTATGGTACCTGGTGTGTGCAGAATTTCTCACCTCTTTCCTGCCCTCAGACAATTTCAGCTTTGCTCGGGTGCCATGACTTGCTGAAGATTCAGGCAGTCTCTGTAACTGGACAGGGTTTAAATAATGAGACAGAGGCTGAAGGGTCAGAGGAAGCAGCGACAGGCTGGGGGAGGAACTGACACTCCAAGATCTTCCATGCAAGCAGACCATGCTAAGTACATGGTAGGTCTCTTACTCAAGTCAAAATTAACCCCGACATGGTGTTACGGCACAAAGGACAACCATCTCCTATACAGGGAGCGGATGCCTTTGCCTTTAGCTGCTGGTTAGTCTAGATTAACCCACCAAACTGACCTGGGCCTGGCACTGACGGAGTGAGAAGAAAGATGCAGGGCTGGTCTGGAGGCCAATATGAAAATAATCTGAATTCAAATTGGAACGGTGCAGAGAAGGGCTCCTAGGATGATCAGGGGAACAGAAAGCGAGCTTCCGAGAGGAGCCTGGAAGATGGTGGCTTGTTCAGCCTAGCACAGTGCAGGCTGAGAGGGGATCAGTTGCTCTCCATAAATACCCTGGGACGCAGAAGAGCTGCTGCAGCTAAAGGACACTGCTGGCACCAGAACAAATGGAGCTATGGCTGGAAATGAGAAGCTGGTTTCTAACCCTCACAGGGAAGCCGTCTGGAGCAGCCTCCCAGTAGGAGCAGCGGAGCAAACAACCTACTAGTTTGAAGATGCAGCTTAATAAGTCAATGATGGGGACAGTCTGTCAGGGCTTCCCTGCAATACCAGGGACTGGACTCCACGGCCAGGAGGTCCTGTGCTCCTGACATGAATCTTCAGAGAGCGCCATGGCAAAGATCCAGGGGAAGTAGGAGAAGCAGCTTTAGGAGGAGTGAGAAAGTGAGGCTGATATAATGGGATAAACCGGAGGGCAGAGAAGCCATGAGAGAACTTCCACAGCACGACTGGAGCCAGAGGAGCACCGCCCAGGTGAGAACCAGCACTGAACTCCAGGGCTTTCTCCATTCCAAGCCTTAGGGTGCACAAAAAGCTGTCCTCAGAATGGCGTCTTCTGGCCTTGGGTCTGATTGCAGACAGATCATCCACAGGCCCAGACTCCAGCATAGCGCAGCCAACACTCCCTTGGTGAAGCCAAGTCCCATGTACCACCTCCCCTCCAGGAAGCACACGCAGTCCCAGGAACAGCTCTTACCAGGTGGAGGTTCTCTTTGCTGGCTCCCTTCGATTCCGGTGTGGAGTCCCTGCTTTTCCTTTCCGAGATCAGTGGGTTCCCCAGCATCCTCCGCTGAGTTAGAAAGAAGAGAGGGTTGCTGGTAAGTGTGGAGAGAGGCCTTAAGGGGGGAAGGGAGCGCTGGGACAGGATGAGGATTCTGGGTTGAAGTCACAGCCTCACGTGGCCAGCAGTTGGATGTTGGGAAAAGAAGCAAAGGATTCCCCGCAAACAGGACCAACCTGAAATCCAACCCAACAAGATTTGCTCAGAAGGTATGGCAGGGCACCTCCTCCCAGCACTTCCCCCTCTGGCCGTGGCAGGGCCTGGGGTAAAGCAGTCACACTCCAGACATTGTTTCTCTTTGCCCGCTGGGTTTAATCATCAGGATTTTGGAGGTAGGCCTCGGGGCAGGCCCTAGAAGTGCTCCACCACCAAACAAAGAGAAACCAATTTACAAACACAAACCTTCCCCTGCCCCCTCGCTGGGGGGTGTTGTCCTCTTGTAGGCCCCAGGGTATCAGTCCTTCCCCTAAACAGGCATTCAGCTCTCCTCTCCCTCTCTCTCCAGCAGCCCTTGGTTGGACTCAGGTGTCCTGAACTGACCTGAGGTAACCCCTTCTCAACTGGTAGGAAAAAGGGTCTTTATCATTCTAGGGCTAACAGATCTGTCTTCCACCACTCACTTGCAGCCATCAGGTGGCCTTCGTCACAGAAGGATGAAAGACACTCACTTCACTTTGCATGGGCACAAACACTGGGCCTGAGACCAGAATGGGCTCCTTTAGCATGATATCCTGCCTCTGACAGTGGCTGACACAAACTATCCAGAGGAAAGTGTGAAACACCCTCGAGGGAACTGGGGACTTACCCACCATGAGGGAAGTTTCTTTCCCCGGCTGTCAGGTGGTGGCTGCCTCATGCCCTGGTGCAGGATGTTTCTGTCCTCACAGTGACATTATTGTTACCCTTTCTAATGTACCTGCAGACATGCTGATTATCTGGAGAAGCAGCTAATCCCATATCTTACTAGCTATGACAGCCTGGGGCAGCAAGTTCCCCAACTCATTAAGCATGGTGTAGAAAGGTCTTAGCAGTTTTCCATTTAAATTAAAGCTCAGAAAAAAGTCTTAACTATAAGAGCAGTAGACCAATGGCACAGCCTGCCTAGGGAGGTCGTAGAAGCTGCTTCGCTGGAGGTTTTCAAAAGGAGGCTAGATAGCCGTCTCTCTGGGATGGGTTAGACACCACAAATCTTGAATCTCAGCTAAGGGTTAGACTAACTCAGTGTTTCTCAATGACCAGTCCGTGGACCGGCGCCGGTCCCTGAGATCTCCCTGACACAGTTTAAGAAGGCAGGAAGCCAGTCCCTGGTATCAAAAAGGTTGAGAAACACTAAACTAGATGATCCTTGCGGTCCCCTCTAACCCTATGATTTACATGTGTTGGCTCCAATATCATTGCTCTGCCATTATGCAGGGTAACTAGAGCACAGTCTGTTTTCTCTGCACCATTCACTATTTCATATCCCTCTCCTGGCCCCTCCTCCAGCAAACTGTCCCAGGCCTTTCAGTCCCTCCAGAGCTGGTTGTCTGTTCCTGGGCCCCTTCTACGCTGTTCTGGAGCCGAGGTGACCTGTACACACATGCGTACGCCTCGGGGCTGATGCAGAGGTTTGGAATAGTCTCCATTTTGTTCTCTACCCCTTTCCTCAGGCACCTCAACTCTTAGTTTACTCTTCTGACCGCTGCACATGAGCAGGGGGCTTCAGTAAGCCGGACCATCCCAACATGCTGCAAAGAGCCAAGCCTGAGAGAAGATTTGGGAGTTGCCCCGAAGCATAGAAGAGGGCAGCGGGCAGGGCCAGAGAGGGACTTTGGCCAGAGACCCGCAGCAGACAGCACTCTGACGGGGAGCTGCAGTTACCTTGATGAGGCCACTGAAGGAGCGGGAGCGGGTGCGCCTCTGTACCGGGGGTGTTGGTGCATCGGGCCCAGGAGTGAGAGTGCCGGGATGCTTATGGAACTAGAGAGAACACGCAGGGCACTATGTTAGGTGTTAAACCAACAACTCCGCTATCTTCCAGTCACCCCCGCCAGCTACCCAGCTCAGCTCCAGGGCACAGCACCCCAACCCCCACATGTGCTCAGGATCTGTGGGTGGCTTTGTGGGCGAGCCCTGCCTCTGGGAGCCTGCAGCCAGTGGTGTGCTCCCTTGGACTAGCCCCTGCTCCCTGAACATTACCTGCCGGATGAGCTTTTTCTTTTTAGCAGAGTCTGGCATGCTGTGGATGTGGTGGAAGAGCTCCTTCAGCGCCTCCTCCGTGCGCTGCTGCGTCTCCTCCTGGTGAGACGGATCCAGCCTACTCCGCTTCTGAGACTTCAGGGGCTGGAGGTCCTTGGACCCAGCAGATGTCAGCAAATCCAGGTCGTCCTGGGAAAGTTTAGAGGGGCACGCTCATGTTCCCACGTCACTCCCTGCCTAGTGCCAGCCTGCTGCACTCCATAGGGTGGGCACACTGGCAATCCCAGGAGCAACGCGACTCGTTACAAAACCCAAACCAGCCATTGCATCTCAGGGCCCACAGGAAGAGCTGTGCCAGCTCCCATGCAAGACCTGGTCACACCTCATTCCCACTGCTGTGCAGCAACAGTCCGCTAACAAACCCACTGGGGGTGGGGGCAGCAGTGAGAAGGTGACCAGACACCACAGGGCAGCAGCTCCCCCAGCTGACAAGGGCTTGGTGCAGCTCTCCCTCCAGTGCATCACGGGGAAGGGCTGGTTTACTGGAAAGCGAGGGGAGAAATTCTCTTTCTCCATCTAGTGGAGGGTCTGATCTCCAAGCTCCCCTTGCTGTATCAGCTTGTGCAGCCCCCAGACCAAGAACAGCCTGACCACAGCGGCTGATGTGAATGACTCAGGTCGGTTTGAATGCAGCAGCCCAGTACAGAAGTATCTAGTCACGACACATACTGTGCCTGGGGACAGAGAATAGGCCTGGGGGCTGTCATGCTGTCTATGCTCCAGCTCCTGCCTCCAGTGCCATCACCCGGGTGATCCCAAGTCATGGTCCCATGGCAGCTTCCCCTCCCATCTCTGGGCAGAGCCTGTTTCAGTTTTCAGCTTTTCTCACTTGTAAAACCCTCTGCACAGCACCAGAGTGACACACCTTCCTCCCAGCAATGGGCAGCCACTCATCTGCTGTCCTCACCTTTGAAGCATGCACTCGGGACCCCAGGTAGTGCAGCCTGGCACATTCACGAACGTATGCCGGAGCCTGGGCAGGAAGGGAAGGCAGGCAGTGAGCACAGATGAGAGCTGGCATTTCCCAGGGCCCTGAACCACACTGCACACCCTACCAGCCCCTCTGCACTCAAGGAGCCAGTGGCTTCACAAGCGCTTTTCTCTGTCCAATGCAGTGACAGTGATTGTGGTACAATGAGCTTCTGCTGAGACATGCAACCAACCCCAGCGGAACAGATAGAGTACAGCCAGCCCAACATATCCTGAAAAGGGTCTAAGTGCTTTCTCCATTTGCAAACAATTCAGCCGGCCGCGGGACCCCAAGCCGGAGCCTGACTAGGAGAGGAGGAAATGCTCATCTAGAGACAGTGAGACCTTGCAAAGAGAAAATGGGCATGCTGAGAACTGCTTTCCTGAAAACGGAAGCTCCAGGCCCTGGAGACCCATGACTGGCAAGCGTGCTGGATGGCCAAGACGCAGGCTACTCTGCAAATGAACTCTGTCCTCCCCGAGAGGCCCTGGACTGGGGCAGAGAGCCCCTCAGCAATGTCCCACCAACCCACCCTGCACCTGGAGTGTGCAGTGCTGGGCCTCTCCTCTGGTCACAGCCTACCAGCTGAGCCTCAGCCCAGGGAGAGGCTTCGCCATGTGCGTGAATATCTATGAGACCGAGGGCATCCCACCTGCATACAGATTCAAGTCCTATCAGCACTCACCAGGGGAGAGCCCCAGGAGATATTCTCCCATACACAGGGACCCTAAGATCCCCAGAAATGGCCCTTGTGAACATCCTCTATGAAACAAACATGCTTTGGAGCCTGCCAAAGCCAGTGCCTGAACTGGCCTGCAGAGGGTGCTGTCAACCAGCCAAAGGAGGAAGAAGCCAAGTTCAGGCATCGCAGACCTGTGCACTTCACTTCTGCTGGGTCACTGGCGTGGCACTTCTCAGTTTCCCCCTCTCAGGAGAGCACAGGCAGTGTCACCAGCCAGCCGCAGCACCCTGCGAGCCCCTCCAGGAAGGGCACGCAGAAGAGAAAGGGAGAGCAGGGGTACGAGGCCCCCGTGGGGCGCACTGACCTTGAAGAGTTTCTGCGAGTGTTTGATCATGAAGGCCACGCCGTCATTCAGCTTTGTGATATTCTCCTGCAGGTCGTTCGCTGTCACCTGGTGAGGGGATGAAGGCCAAGCACGAGCATTAGAAGGGGAGGAGGCTGGGTGTGCTGCCAGATGCCCTAGGGAAGTTCCTGTCCCTCTGCTCAGGCCTCTATTGCACTGGACACACAGCACGCCCATAGGCAGGCTGCACAGAGCCAAAGCCTGCGCCAGGACAGCCCAAGCTCTCAGCACCTGCACCTCGGAGCAGACGTTTAGCAGCAGGCACAGATGGCCTGCAGAGAAAGGGTTGCGGTGCATCCCCCAGGCCATGTGCATCACTCACAAGGCAATTCTTAGAAACAGCAGGACTTTGGTGACTTTTCAGATGCATTGAAAAAGAGGAAGCAATATACACGTCTGTCACTCCTATGGTAGGCAGCAGCCTCCCCCAACACAGCTCTGCCAAGGCCCCTTAATCTTGACTGTCATCCCCACCCTCTCCCACTCCTGTGTCCCCCACACAGCCTGGCCAGCACCCTCCCATCCTGGCTCACGGCCCCATCTGCTGTTGTAATCCAGAGTCCCACTGTTCTGCCCTGCAGTATAACCCAGCTGCTGCGAAGCATTGCTTACATTTCTGGGCCACAGGATGTGGGGTGCAAACATGAGAGCCAGGTTGTGGGCAGACATCTTGTTCTTGTCCTGTTTCTTGGCCGTTTGGTAGAGCAGGTCCAGCAGCAGCTTGAGCAGGTTGCGATTGGGCGGGGGGAGGATCAGGAAGAGCAGCTGCAGGGCTTCGATCTGCCGCTCCTTATCTGGTGTGCTGCTCTTGTTCCCCTTGTCATCAAACTGCATCAGGCCTGCAAGCCAGGGCGCAGGAGCTGAAGCCCCCTGGAGTCCCTCAGGCCTCCGTAACCAGGAAGCTAGGTCCACACTGGCCAGTTACCCAACCCTCCCCCCCATACATTGTATTTCTCCAGACATGCCTACCCTGGCTCCATCACCCCTGGGAACCTTCCGCCTCCCCCAGGTGGGCCTGGTTAACTCCTGCCCCCAGAGCTGAAACGTACACAAGAAAAACATCCTCAGGGTCATTCACCTTTTGGGTCCCTCCCCTGTCACAAGACCCAGGTCCTGAAAGAGCCGAACATCCCAGTGTGTGGCCAGTTGACATAAGCTGCCCTGGAGGAGGCTCACTCAGCTCCCGTCCCCATCCTTTGTGTCTATCACTGCCCTGTTGCCTACTCACCTGCAATTTTGAGGTGGGCTTGGAAGTGCTTGTGTGTCAGCAGGGGCTCAGGTAATTCACCCAGGAACATCTTCAGCAGAGAGGCCACATCGTTGGAGTGAAAATCCCCCGATTCCAGGTCAATATCGGCCCCGTTGTTCAGGGCATCCTTCAGGATCTGCTGCCTGAGACTGTTCCCTGGCACTCGAAACAAGCCCTCCATTCGCAGATCTGCTTGGCAGGGAGTGGGAGAGAGATCACTCATCGTGAGGAGGGGGCTCCCGACCTTTGACAGAAGGAGCCCTCTCCTAATTTCCCTTCTGGCCACCTGCATGGGATCCCATAGAGAAAACCTTACTCAGCAGGCTATATACAACCCCAAGGCCCCAGCATGTGCCCTACGACTCTGGCAGATGGAATGCTTGCAAAATCAGAGAAGTGAGAGAAGGGCTAGGAGCTGCCACAGGTGACTCTGGGTCACAGCACCAGCACACAATCCAAGCAAAACACTCAGGTTTGGAGCCCTGGGAATGGCAAGCTGGCAAGAGAGCTGAGAGTCACTTACGCTTGTGCAGGTATTCGATGAGCTGCGAGACCTGGGCGATGCCCTCCTCGGTCAGCGGGGAGCCAAACACCACTCCTTTATCTGGGGAACAAAGCGATCCAGTCAGCACACATCGGACAGGAGCAACTCAGGCATGGCACCTCTGGGTGCAGGAGCCACAGAGCTTAGCAGGCATTTTCCTACTGTGAGACCAGGATTTCCAGCAGGAGGTTCTGTTGCTGGGAAATCAGTGACCACAAAAGTTGGGGTAAAGGTCAGAGGAGAACCCTACTGCTCTGACATCACAAGCACCCCAAACCAATACTTTTACCTTGCAATAGCTGTGCTCCAAGGGGCTTTCATCAATTTGCTGTTTATATCAATGCAACTGCAGATTAATTCTCACCAATGTTCTAAATAAACCATTTTACTGAACCCCCAGAAGGAAAGCCATGTCAGGGCAGGGACACTTCAGCCTTACAAGATGTGCTAGCTACAGCCCAGACCCACTGGAAGCAGGCTCCCTAGTGGAACGGGAAAGTTAAACAAGACACAGCTTCCCCTCCAATTCCACGTGCAGCTTTAATGCAGGTAAGCAGAGGACTAGATTAGGCCCAGCTGTGGCTTGTTTAACTCAACACTGTGAACTCACTAACCCTTTGGGACTCTATTACAATGCAGCAGTCCCCAAACACAGTTTGTCTCGCCGTGGGGCTAGAAGCGAGGCATTTTCACCATGCCCTCAGGTGGTGCCCCCGTGCTAGAGCCCAAGGCTGTAACACCGCTAAAGCACAGCCACTCCTGATGGTGCTGAGGACTCTCATTTTGTAAGCAACACCCCAGGGGCTGATTGGACAGTGCAGAGGAGAATGCTGCTGGGTGCCTGGGGAGAGTGAGGGGGCAGTCATTAGAGGTGGGGGGCAGGGAACAAATACTGAAGGTGAGGGCAGCTGTGGCCTGACTGGAAAACTCCCATTGCTGGCATTCTATAACCTCCATTTCAGGATGGCCAAAATAAAGGCAATCCTGGCCTCTTGCATGTGTAAACAGAAGTGAAAAGTGCCAAAAGGCAGACCAGGACATCACCAGGAGAAGTGGGAGGCTCACAGGTAGATCCATGTGGAGGGGTGGCATCTCCACAGTGAGGCTCTCATCTCACTCACTTGGGGCCACCAGCCAAAATGCAGGTGTAAGATGCCAGCCTGAGTACCCAAGCCTCGCTCAGCGAGTCAGGCTCATGAATAGCAGAGGAAAAGCGATGCGTACAGACTGAACAGGGAGATGCCTGGATGGAAGGAAAGTGTTAGATGAGAAGCAAATTCAAGTGAAACACTCTTGCTTAACCAATACAGAAAATTGTTCCTATCCAAAGAGAGACTTTCCAGTGTCAATAACAGACAGGACTGAAATCTGCCTAGAATTTCAAACAAAGGGACAGTTGCTGGTGAATAATCTTGTTCGTCAGAGAAATACCATCTACAGATAACAAGAATGCTCTCTTCTCTGAGGGCTTGATCCAACTCCCATTGGCTAGCACAACAACTGGATCAGGTCCTTGGTGAACAAGGACAGTCTAATAGATCAAAGGGAGTTGATCACAGAACTAAAAGTTAGTGGTTGCTTAGGTGCAAGTGATTGTGACTTGATCACATTTATAATGTGCAAACAGAAAAAAGTCCTAACCAGTAAAAAAGAAAATATATACACACACACATATATATACACATACATACAAATATACACACACACTTATAGACACTTACACATATTTGGTGCTTTCAAAGGGACAATTTCACAAAGCTGAAAACAATTGAGCCAAATAAACTAGGAGAGAAAAAATAAATAAAAGAATGTGAATACCTGTGAATACCTGGGCACTTCTTGAGAACGTTTTATTACATGTTCAAAAAGCAATCACTGATAAAGAGGCTACATTAGTTAAACAAACAAACAATTTGAGTTAAAGGGGAAGTGAAAGCAAGTATACATTTAAAAAAAAACAATATATAAACAAATGGAAAAAAGGAGAGGTTGATAGTAATGAACATAAATTGGAAGCTAGGAAAGTAGAAAATTGAAAAGGGAATCAAAAAGACACAAAGAGAAACCTACATCCAGCAGAGTTCAGAACAATAAGAAGGAGGGCTTTTTAAAGTATATTAGGAGCAAAAGAAATCCTAACAATGGTATTGAATAATGAAAGAATAGCATAAGCATTCAATAAATATTTCTGTTCTGTTTTTGGGGAAAAGCCAGTTGATATATTCATAGAGGATGATGATGATTGATGAAACACTTTCCATTCCAACAGTAACTAAGAAAGATTTTAAAAGGCAGCTACTAAAGTTTGATATTTGTTCAGATCAAGAGCTGCAATCAAGAGCTTTAAAAGAGCTGGCCAAGGAGCACTCTGGACTGCTAATGCTGATTTTTAATAAGTCTTGAAACACTGGGCAAGTCTCATGAGACATCTAAGTAGTAGGCTGAGGTCCCAAGTTGCAGTAGGGATCCCTAACTTGAGCGTGGAGGTTCCCCAAACCCTTAATAAACCTTGAAGGCATAGGGTGAGCAAAGATAGAAAACCCTTCTACTGGAGGATGAAAAGCTGATACTGTAGCCAAGTGAACCTTAATCGAGCTAACTGATAACCTTGGTTTCTTTAGGTCCAACAGGTAAGTCCAGGATAGCTGGAAGTGATGAAGATTCAGACACAAGCCATTGGCGCTGACGCCAATGGCTGAATCTGTTTCACTTCTGCAGGTAAGTAATTCAGTTTTACTTCCTTCTACTGTTGAGTAACACTTGTACTTTCACAGAGCAGGTAGATTCTAACCCCACAAACCATCAAGGAACCATGCCCTGATGCAAAGTAAATGATCTGGATCTTGGAAGAGCTGAGGAATGATCACAAGCTTGAACATCAGGTGGATACATAGGTGAAGCAGGTCAGGATACAAAGCTTGTCTCGGCCAGATTGGAACTATAAGGATAAGTCTGACTTTGTTATCAGATCTTGTGTGTAACTCTCAAAACTAGCAGTGTTAGAGTAAATACACAAAATAGTCCCTTCATCCAAAATAGGAGAAAGGCATCTCCCAGACAATGACGGCCTAGACCTCCTCTTGAGAGCAACTGATGACATTTCTTGTCCTGGAGTTAGCGCAAAGGCTCATTTTTAGAAATCCCCAATTTTGGAATATACCATGGAGAATTTGAGAGTCTAGCTCCCATTTGTAATCCTGGAAGAAGCACCTGCTGAGAATATCGGCTGTGGGGCTCTGAACGCCTGGGAGGTAGATGGCTGAAATTTGGATCTGATCGGCTATACACCAGATTCACATTATTGCTTTGGTGCACAGGAATACAGAACATGCAGGCCATGTTCTCAGTCATCAGCTTGATAGATTTGCCCCTGATGAGGAGTGTCAAGGTTTTTTCCCCCACTTTGAACTTTAGAGTACAAATGTGGGGACCTGCATGAACACTTCTAAGCTTAATTACTAGCTTAGATTTGGTAACACTGCCACCAGCCAGAAATTCAGTGTCTGGCACACTCCCTGTCCCCGCCAAACTTTCCCCTCCCTGGGTTGCCTTGAGAGGCTTCACCAATTTCCCTGGTGAACACAGATCCAAACCCTTTGGATCTTAAAACAAGGAGGAATTAACCATCCCTCTCCTTTTCCCCCACCAATCCCTGGTGAGTCCAGATCCCAAACCCCTTGGATCTTAAAACAAGGAAAAATCAATCAGGTTCTTAAAAAAGAAAGCTTTTAATTAAAGAAAGAAAAGGTAAAAATCATCTCTGTAAAATCAGGATGGAAAATACTTTACAGGGTACTCAGATTCATATAGCCCAGAGGAAACCCCCTCTAGCCTTAGATCAAAGCTACAGCAAACAGAGGTAAAAACCTTCCAGCAAAAAGAAACATTTACAAGTTGAGAAACAAACATAAGACTAACGCATTGCCTTGGCTGATTGCTTACAAGTTTGAAACATGAGAGACTGATTCAGAAAGATTGGGAAAGCCTGGATGTACGTCTGGTCCTCTTAGTCCCAAGGAGCGAACAACAACCGAACAAACCAAGAGCACAAACAAAGACTTCCCTCCACCAAGATTGGAAAGCCTCTTGTTCCCCTTTTGGTCCCTGGTCAGGTGTCAGCCAGTTTACTGAGCTTCTTAACCCTTTACAGGTAAGAGAGACATTAACCCTTAACTATCTGTTTATGACATGCCCCCCATATCTCAGACAGTGTGGAACCACCACTGGCAGTGATTTCTTCTAGAACTTTAGAATAAACCGATTAATAAAACACATGCACCTTTACGTATACTACTAATTAGTAAACTACAAGACTTTTCACATTTCAAGGACAATTTTAACAGTATATCTGGGAAGTTTCACGGAGAGTGCATCAGCTACTTTGTTAGAAGCTCCTGAAATGTGTTGAATTTCAAAATCAAAATCTTGGAGACCTAAACTCCATCGAAGCAGTTTTTTGTTGTTTCCCTTGCCAGTATGAAGCCAATTTAGCGCAGCATGGTCAGTTGTAGCTGGAAACGCCATCCCAAAGTATGGGCTAGCTTTTCCAGGGCATACACAATGGCATAGCGTCTTTTAACTGATTGACCAGTGGTTTCCCTCTCAGACAGTTTCTTGCTGAGAAACACGAACAGCATGGAAGTTTTGATCCGGTCCTTCCTGCATTAAAACTGCTCCTACACCACACTCAGACGCATCTGTGGTTCCTAGGAATGGTTTGTCAAGTCTGGGGCCCTTAGCACAGGGTCAGACATGAGTGTTGCCTTAAGCTGGATAAAGCCTTCTGACACTCATCAGTCCACTTAACTGCATTTGACTGGGTCTTTTGGTCAGGTCTGTTAGTGGGCAGCGATTTGGCTGTAGAGTGGAACAAATCCCTGTATATCCGGCAAGCCTAAGAAGGATTGGACCTGTTCTTTGACTTTGGACAGGCCACTTTTGGGATGCATCCACCTTGACTGTAGGCAGTTTATGTTCCTTGACCCACTGGTTCCAAGGTAAGTCACTGTTTTGGCCATTTTGACACTTTTTAGCCTTACAGTTGTCCTGCTTGCCTGATGTGCTCAAAGACTTTTCCAGGTGTTCCAGGTGTTCTGCCCATGAATCAGAAAAAATGGCCACATCATCGAGGTAGGCAACTGCATTTTCCCAATCCTGCAGGAGACCATCTACAATTTTGGAAGGTGGCAGGTGAATTTCGCAGCCTGAAGGAAGCACATTAAATTCATACCGCCGCACGGAATGATGAAGCTGACCTTTCTTTGGTGGGTTCATTAGCTGTACTTGCCAGTACTCCTGGGTAAGTTATCGTAGAGTGAACTGGGCACGTCCCAATTTCTCCAATAGCTCATCGGTGTTGGCATTGGATAGTTGTCGGGATGAGTTACAGCATTTAGCTTACGGTAGTCCAATGCAAAAGCGTATTTCCCATCTGATATGGGTACTGAACCACTGGAGATGCCCATGCACTGGTAGAGACGGATTATACCATTCTGTGCATGTTTTGGATCTCCCGTTCTATAGCAGCTTGGGGAGAGAACACCGGTAGGTTGCAGTTTAATTTGGGTGAGCATACTGTGTCAATGGAGTGGTATGTCCATTCGGTTCGTCTAGGTGGGCTGAGACACTGGGGCCAAAGCTGTGGACAGTTCCTTGATTGTTGCCGCTGCAGACGTTCCAGGTTATGGAGAGGTTCACCTCTTCCACGCCACCGTCATTTGCCTTTGTAGTAGGCACCTTCAGGCCACTCAGCGTCATCGCCTCCTGGGCTGTAAACTGACAAACCTTTAATTCTCTGGAATAAAGGGCTTTAGAGACTTAACATGGTACACTCTAGGCTTTAGGGTTGAGGTGGGGATGCTATGAGATAGTTAACATCCTAGGCGCTTGGACCGTGAATGGCCCTTCCATGACGCTTCCATCTTATGGCCTGTTGCACTTTAAGACCATAACCTGGTCCCCTACTTTTGAAGGAATGCTCTCTGGTATGTTTATCATACCAGGCCTTTTGCTCTCCTGAGCATCCTTTAGATTTCTTAGCAAGGCTAAAGGTGTCGAGGGTGCTTTGTAGGTTGCTTACAAAGTCTAGAATGTTAGTTCCTGGAGAAGCGTAAACCCCTCCCACTGCTGCTTCACCAATGTAATGGCCCCTTAACCTCGTGGCCATACACAAGTTCGAATGGTGAAACCCTAAACTGGATGTGGTACAGCCCTGTAGGCAAAAAGCAACTGCTGCAACACTAGATCCCAACCATTGGATGTGCATTTACGAATTTACGTATCAGGCCCCAAAGTTCCATTAAACCTTTCCACCAGGCCATTGGTTTGATGGGTTACGGGGTGGCACCAAGTGATTCAGCCCATGAGCTTCCCACGATTTTTCAGTGGTCCCTGCGAGGAAATTAGTTCCTGAATCTGTAAAGATGTCGGAGAGACAACCTCTCCTGGCAAAAATGTCTGCTAAGGCCTGGCACACAGTTTAGCCTGGTGTTGCTTAGAGCTTGCTTCCGGCCATCAGGTGCAAAGTCCACGAAAGTCAGTATGTACTGCTTTCCTCTGGGTCTTTTTTGGAAAGGACCCAAATACTACAGCTACTCGCTGAATGGACCTCAAAGGAGTGATGGCTGGAGAGGGGCTTTGACCTGGTCTTGGGCTTTCCATCGTTAACACACCTCAACAAGACCGGACATAATTAGCAACATCCTTGCCCATCCCCTCCCAGTGGAAGGACTTCCCCAACCTGTCTTTGGTTCTGTTCACCCAGAATGGCCACTGGGATGATCATGGGCTAAGCTTAAGAGCTTTACCAGTACTTAGTTGGAACTACCAACTGTTTTTGAGGATGCAGTCTTCCTGGTGTCCACCAGAAAGAGTCTCCTTGTATAAAAGCTTGTTCTACAACAAACCGGGATCGGTTTGGAAGAGCTGAGAGGCAGTGGGGTGCTCCGTGCTGCCGCCCAAGCTTTCTGAGGCTGTCATCTGCTTCCTGCTCAGCTGGAACTGTTCCCTTGAGGCTGGAGACGTCAGTTCCTCCTTAGACTGTGGACTTGGGCTTGGTCCTGGAAGCGATGTAGGTGATGGGGTTCTTTTCATGGCTGGTGAACCGCTGTCCACTGGTGCACTAGGTGATATTTCAGGCTCTGGCTGAGCCTCTTGGGTAGGGTTGTTCTGCCGCTTCTGCCAGTTCAGGCCACTGGTGCCCTCTGGTGTTGGAGTTGTAGATGTTTTGCAAGCGCTGGCATCAGTGCTGGCAATGGTTCTGGTGCTGGTTGCTTTTCAGTTCCGGTTCTGGACTGGATGCCACTATGGCTGTTGCAGTCGTGGCAGGGGATCTGGTCCACCACCTCTGTCTGGGTCTCTGGTAACACAGACGGGGCCTTGTGGATGGCTCAGGAACAGGGATGGGTCTGAAGCTTGCCTGGCTTGGCTGCGAGTGACCATCCCCACCCTCTTGGCCAGCTTCCCCCGGTTGGCCAAGTCTTCCCCCAGTAGCATGGGAGTATGGATAACTGTCATAGACTGCAAAGTCCACATCCTTGACCAGCCCTTGTACTGGACAGCATTCAGCTGTTAAGGCACGTTTAAGATTTTGAACTGAAGGGGTGAATGTTACCGGGCTCTGGGTTGATTGAATTTGGGGATATCACTAAGGATTGGTGGATAGCTGACACTTGTGCCCCGTGTCTTCCATGCGATAAGCTTCTTTCCTCCACTCTCAAGGTTTCCCTCTTCACTCCAGTTAGGGTATTGAGGGCACCTGGGCCGAGGATGCTTGTGTGATGGTGGTGTAATGAACTGTACTTGGTTGGGGTTCTTGGGGCAGTTGGCCTTTATATGCCCCAGTTCATTACATTTAAAGCATCGCCCAGCTGACTGGTCACTGGGCTGAGGTGGGTTGCTGGAGACTGGTGAGGTGGGACAACAGGGTGTCTAGGGCTTTCCTTGGGTTGCAAGTGGGGTCTTGGGCTGCCCTCGGTGATAGGGTTTATTTTCGGTGTGCCCCCTGTGATATTCGCTCCCCTTGCTAGTAGCTTTTTTCTTTTCTGCCATCTGGCTCCAGTCTCCCCCACCTAGGTTACAGTTTTGGGCTTCCCATCTAGGATGCACCTTTCTATTTGCTCAAGAACACCCTCTAAGAACTGCTCCATTTGTGTTAGGAAGGACAGCTCTGCCAGAGAGTTAGCATTTGCTCCTAATATCCAGGTATCCCAATTCTTTCCAATGTGGTAGGTGTGTCGGGTAAATGACACACCTGGTTTCCACCTTAGGGCTCTAAACCGCCGACGGGCATGCTCAGCTGTTAGTCCCATTCTGATTCTGGCCTTGGTTTGAAAAAGTTTACAAACGTTCATGTGTTCCTTAGGCATTTCAGCTGCCACCTCTGCTAAGGGTCTACTGAGCTGTGGCTTCAGCTCTATCATGTACTGGTCTGTAGAGATGTTGTACCCAAGGCAGACCCTTTCAAAATTTTCTAAGAAGGCCTCAGTATCATCACCTGCTTTGTAGGTGGGAAATTTTCTGGGATGGGAAACAGTACCTGGAAGGGTTGTTAGGGTTGGCTGGTACATCTGGCGTAGCCTTTGCTAAGTCCAGTTCATGCTTTCTCTCTTTTTCCTTCTCTTCCATCTCTTTTTGTTTCATCTCCATAGCTCTTCTGTGGTCAGCCTCTTTGGCTTTCTCTTCTGCGTCCAGCCTAGCCAGTTCTACTTTGTTAACTGTTTCACTGGTACTCATTTTCCTGCTTTCTTGAGCTGGCCACACCCTCCTGCAGCTCACTGAAACCTGGGATGCACTCCGCTCAGGGCTGCTTGGTTAACAGAGATTTTCTAACTAGCTGTACACGAGAGGTAGAAAGAAAGAAAGAAAACAATTCAACTTGTAAATTCCTTTTTGCTGGCTGCTTGCTCACAGCTTGAAGCCTCCTCTTAACAAAGACCCTTTTTAAAAACTTAACACCTCTGCCCTCAGGCTGCTTTCCAAGCAGCTAGAAAGGAGAGAAAAAAAAAATCCCATTGGCTTTTAGTTCCTAAAAATCCCACCCTGCTGCCCACCATGTCAAGGTTTTTCCCCCCACTTTGAACTTTAGAGTACAAATGTGGGGACCTGCATGAACGCTTCTAAGCTTAATTACTAGCTTAGATTTGGTAACACTGCCACCAGCCAGAAATTCAGTGTCTGGCACACTCCCTGTCCCCGCCAAACTTTCCCCTCCCTGGGTTGCCTTGAGAGGCTTCACCAATTTCCCTGGTGAACACAGATCCAAACCCTTTGGATCTTAAAACAAGGAGGAATTAACCATCCCTCTCCTTTTCCCCCACCAATCCCTGGTGAGTCCAGATCCAAACCCTTGGATCTTAAAACAAGGAAAAATCAATCAGGTTCTTAAAAAAGAAAGCTTTTAATTAAGAAAGAAAAGTAAAAATCATCTCTGTAAATCAGGATGGAAAATACTTTACAGGGTACTCAGATTCATCATAGCCCAGAGGAAACCCCCTCTAGCCTTAGATTCAAAGTTACAGCAAACAGAGGTAAAATCCTTCCAGCAAAAGAAACATTTACAAGTTGGAAAAACAAACATAAGACTAACAGCCTTGCCTGGCTGATTGCTTACAAGTTTGAAACATGAAAGAATTGGATCAGAAAGCCTGGGAAAGCCTGGATGTACGTCTGGTCCCTCTTAGTCCCAAGAGCGAACAACAACCGAACAAAACCAAGAGCACAAACAAAGACTTCCCTCCACCAAGATTTGAAAGTATCTTGTTCCCCTCTTGGCCCTCTGGTCAGGTGTCAGTCAGGTTTACTGAGCTTCTTAACCCTTTACAGGTAAGAGAGACATTAACCCTTAACTATCTGTTTACGACAAGGGGTAAGAAATGATGGCAAATTCACAGCTGTGAATCCCAAGCAGAGGTAAATGCCTCCCGCCAGCCCTGAGTTAGGAACCTAATTACACCTCTACCCGCTATAACGCAGGTTCGCACACAACACGGTAAAGCTCTGATACCCTGCTCTGAGCGGCATGTTAAGGGTGCCAGCCCAGGGCCAGGGGGTTGGATAAGGGGCAGAGGGTCTCGGGGACAGTCAGGGTCTCCCTCCTCCAGCGTCTGGGAGGCAGGAGCTGTGGGGGGACACCTTTGGGGACCCCGCAGTCCCAGAGTGGCCCTGGGAATTAGCGGGGGGCTGGTAGCAGCCCACTCCCCTCTCCTCACCCCAGCCCCAACCGTGTCACTCGGGGGAGGGGGTTTGGGGGAAGGGATCCCCACACACTCACCAGCAGCAGTGGAAGCGGAGCAGCCCAGCCCCAGCCCACTCCACTCCGCTAGGTCCCAGCCACAGTGCTCCGCTTCCCGCTGCAGGTGAGTACAGGGGGCGTCCTTTCCCCAACCTCCTCGCACTCACCTGTGGCTGGAAGCAGAGTGCTGCGGCTGGGAGGTGGCAGAGTGGAACGGGCTGGGGCCGGGCTGCTCCATGTTAGGGGGCTTATTCTTTCACCCTCTCACTTCCCTGGTCCTTCTCGCGTGAACAGAGAGCAACAATACCCGAAGTCCAAAGGCGCAAACAATTCGATATTTATTGGGGTGAACTTCCAGCAAGCATGATTCCAGTTTCCTTCCTCAGTGTCCCACTTCCCAGTTCTGACTCCACAGAGCCTTGCCTGTGTCCCTGTTTCTGTTCCCACCCCCTGTTCCCATTCCCCCCTTTAGCAAAACATGATCCCAATTCCCCCACCCCTAGTCCCTGTTCCCAATCCACCCCCCTTACTTCCTGACTGACTGCAGACTATATAGTTAAAGTTGAATTCTGCTTAGCTATACCTTAACCAATCATTTTACTGAAATTTAACTAACCAATCCTAACATACTGTAACATGGTTATTTAACCAATCAGATCCCACCACCTTAACTGGTTTACACCCAACAAAATTAATTATACAGCAGACAAACACTCACAGAACCAGACAGAGATTACACAGCCAAACAATAGGGAAGTGGAGACTGCAGTGACAGAACACCACAGAAATGAGGATTTCACATCCCAGCTATTGATAAGTGAGTTCTTGCCAGACAGGATGCTATCAAACTAAGTTTCCTTTTACATCTTCTAGGCTCTTCCCTTTCTCTGGAGGTGATAGATCAGCTCACCTTCCTAATAGCCCCAGATTGCCTTTTCAATATGACTAACAGAGCCTCAGACTGTCACAGTGAGAGAAGGCCCTTACACTGGCAGACAGAGATTTTGATTCTCTCTTTTATATCTCTGTAACTAGCTAAGTGATAAGAATACACCTAAATTCTTAAAGTATAGGCCTTTGCAGACAGGTCTGAATATCTATATCCTAACACTCCACTTCCCGCCGCTGCTGGTGAGTGCCTGTCAGGGGGCAGGGAGGGGTGGATAGGGGTTGGAGCAGTCAGGGAACATGGGGGTTGGGTAGGCGGTGGGGTCCTGGGGGTGATTAGGGACAGGGGTCTCTGGAGAGGACGGTCAGGGAACAAGGAACAGGGAGGGCTAAAGCAAGTTCGATATAACGCGGTCTCACCTGTAACACAGTGAGATTTTGTCGTCTCCCAAGGACCGCGTTCTATTGGGGTAGAGGTGCACCTTGTCAGGATAGGACTGAGGCTTCACCCCTCTCCTGGGCATTCCCTAGTGGCTAGGGTAGGCTGAGGTCCTCAGCTTGCTGGCGTCTGTGAATCCCATTCTTAGGCACTGAAATCTCCCCATGCATTGTATAAGTGCAAAGTAATGCACGCTGGAAAACATAATCCCAAATCTACATGCAAAATGATGGGGTCTAAATCAGCTGTTACCATTCAAGAAAGAGATCTTGGCGTCATTGTGGATCGTTCTCTGAAAACATCTGCTCAGTGTGCAGTTTCAGTCCAAAAAAACCAAACAGAATGTTAGAAACCATTAGGAAAGGGATAAATAATAAAACAGAAAATATCAATGTCTCTGTATAAATCCCTGGTACACCCACCCCTTGAATACTGCAGTTCTGGTTGCCCTATCTCGATAAAGACATTTTAGACCTGGAAAAGGTATGGAGAAGGGCAACAAAGATGATTAGGGGATGGAATAGCTGCCACCTGAGAGATTAAACAGGCTGGACTGTTCATCTTAGAAAAGAGATGACTAAGGATGTCGATATGATAGAGGTCTATAAAATCGTGGCTGGTGTGGAAAAAGCTACTAAAGAAGTGTTATTGTCCTGTTCATATAATTCAAAAATTGGGGGTCACCTAACTAATGGAATTAATAGGCAGCAGGTTTAAAATAAACACAAGGAAGTATTTCTTCACATCACACACAGTCAACCTGTGGAATTTGTTGCCAGAGGATTTTGGGAAGATCAAAAATATAACTGGGCTCAAAAAGAATTAGATACATTCATGGAGAACAGGTCCATCAAGGGCTAGTAGCCAAAATGGTCAAGGAGGGAACCCTATGCACCAGGTGTCTCTAAACCTTCAACTGCCAGAAGCTGGGACTGGACAACAGGGGATGGATCACTTGAAATTTCCCTGTTCTATTCATTCCCTCTGAAGCACCTGGTATTGGCCACTGCCAGAAGTCAGAATACTGGGCTAGATGGACCATTGGTCTGACCCAGTATGGCTGTTCTTATGCTCTTATTGTACAAGTAGCCTGGGCACCTAACTCAGAACCAAGTTTTCCCAGAGAGGTACTTGCTAGTGTTGGGAAAGGCTAGATATCTTAGCATGACGAGAGACTTCTCCTCTAGCCTAGGATTGCAGCTCTGAAACACCTGCCAACACAGCTGTAGTATGGATGTGATGCATAGCTGTGAAAACACTTCTAGATTGCAGCATCAAGAGAGGTCAAGCTCTCTAGGCTATTCTTAATGGAACTTGGATGGGGGAGACATCAGTTCTGAAAGCTATTAAAAAAGTTACCTACCTTTCATAACGGTTGTTCCTTGAGATATGTTGCTCATGTCCATTCCAATTAGGTGTGCACGTGCTACGTGCATGGCAGCTGGAAGGTTTTTCCCCTAGCAGTACCCGTTGGGTCAGTCCAAGCACCCCCTGGAGTTACGCCTCCAGGGCGCCAAATATAGGGCCCTGCCAACCCGCCACCACCTCAGTTCCTTCTTGGCAGTTTGCTCTGACAGAGGGGTAGGGGGGTGGGTATTGGAAAGGTAGGTAACTGTTTTTTCTTCTTTGAGTGATTGCTCATGGCAATTCAATTAGGTGATTTCCAAGCCTAAATTTTGGAGGTGGGGTTGGAGCTCAGAGGTTTGCTGACTGCAGCACTGCTCTGCGAAAGGCTTCATCATTTCTAGCCTGCTGGGTAATGGCGTAATGCGAGGTGAAAGTGTGGATTAAGGACCATGTCGCAACTCTGCAGATTTCCTGGGTCAGAACCTGGGCCAGGAATGCCCTTGTGGAGCATGCTGTAAGTGGAGGGGCAGGTATCTTCGCCCAATTGTAACATGCCCAGATACAAGATGTGAGTCACAGCAAAATTCTTTGGGAAGAGACTAGAAGCCCTTTCATTACATCTGCTACTGCGACAAACAGCTGAATGGACTTCCAGAGTGGTTTCATCCATTTGATATAGAAGACTAACGCGTGGCAAACGTCCAATGAGTGAAGTTTTTGCTCCACACTGCTTGCGTGCAGTGCAGCTTAGGGTAGAAAACTGGAAGATAAACTGGTTAACATGAAACTGGGAGACAACTGTAGGAAGAAAAGCCAGATGTGGTCTAGGTTGAACCTTGTCCTTATTGATGTGAAATGAGAGCTCCACTTGGGACCAGAGGCCCTGAGTCCTGCAGTCTCCCAGGTGTATGCCCCAACCCAGCACTGACGTGTCTGTCACCAGCGAAAGCAATGGCTGTGGTCTGGCAAAGGGGACACCCACATACACCACCTGTGGGTCGAGCCACCGTAGAAAGGACTTGAGGACCGGTCGAGGTAAAGTGACGATTTTGTCTAGACTGTCCTGAATAGGCTGATACACTGAAGCCAGCCATGCCTGAAGAGGTCAGAGTCTCAGTCTGGCGTGCTATACTACATAGGTACAAGCAGCTAAGTGGCCCAGAAGCTTTAGGCAATTCCTTGCTGTGATGGTAAGGAACTGCCTGAGACTTCGTATGATGTCACACAGGGACCGGAAACACGACTCTGGGAGGTATGCCCTCGCATGTGTAGAGTCCAATACTGCCCCTATGAACTCTGTCCACTGAACTGGGGGGCACGGTTGACTTCTGTACATTCAGTAGAAGGCCCAGGTTGTCAAAAGTAGCCCTTAAGAAGCTCACTTGCACCTCCACTTGCGCCCTGGAGCCGCCCTTGATTAGCCAGTCATCAAGATATGGGAACACCTGCACCTGATGCTAGTGTAAGAACGCAGCCACAACTGCCATGCACTTAGTAAACATTCAAGGAGCTGCTGACAGGCCGAATGGAAGGACTGTGAACTGATAATGACTGTGGTTCACCACGAACTTGAGGTACCTCCTGTGGGATGGCATTATTGAAATCTGAAAGTAAGCATCCTTCAAGTCAAGGGTGGCGTACCAGTCCCCCAGATCCAAGGGATAATGGAGGCTAAAGAGACCATGCAGAACTTCAGTTTCTCTATGAACTTGTTGAGCTCTCGCAGGTCTAGGGTGGGCCTGAGGCCACATTTGGCTTTCGGTATTAGGAAATACTGGGAATAGAAGCCCTGCCCTTCAGCTCCTGAGGAACCTCTTCCACTCTCCCCAGCGCTAGGAATGTGCACCTCCTGCGTGAGGAGCTGTGCGTGAGAAGGGTCCCTGAAGAGGGGTGGAAGGGAGGGAGGGAGGAGAACTGGAGGGAGTATCCCCTTTCTACTGTGTGGAGTACCCAGTGATCCGATGCAATTTGCGCCCACGCAGGATGGTCGGCACAAGAAGGTAAGAGGGGAATAGATCCAGAGTCCAGACTGGTATGTTACCCCCAGGCGCACCTTCAGAAGTTCTGCTTCTGGCCTGAGGACGTTTTGCCTGCCCAGAGCTGACGAAAGGGGAGGCCTCTTTCTGTTGTTTCTATTATGCCACTGAGAAAAATCCTGCCTGTTCTGTGGGTGGTAAAAACGAGGCGGGGGTTGCGACTTAAAGTGCCTCCATTGTGTAGCCAGAGCATGCAGGCCCAGGGACTTGGGGGTGGCCCTCAAATCCTGAGGCTATGAAGCTGAGAGAGTCAGTCTTTTCTGAAAAAAGGGCCAAGCCCTCAAAGGAGAGGTCCTGTATAGTCTGCTGGACCTCAGATGAGAGCCCTGAGACTTGCAGCCAGGAGCTCCTCCTCATGGCTACCCCAGAGGCCATGGTGTGGGTGGCTGAATCAGCCACATCAAGGGCTGCTTGGAGCAAGGTGCGGGCAATGAGCTTACCCTCCTCTACCAAGGAGAACTCTGCCCTGGAGTCCTCCGGGAGAAGCACTGTAAACTTCACCATCGCTCCGCACAAGCTGTGGCTGTACCTACTGAGGACAGCCTGATGGTTAGAAATTCAGAGCTGGAGCCCCCCGGTGGAATGAATTTTCCTCCCAAAGAGGTCCAGCTTTTTAGCCTCCCATTTTTTTGTGGAAGGGCCCTGGTATCCTTGGTGGTCCCGCTCATTTGCCGTTGCTACCGCTAGACACTCTGGCGAGGGATGGGTGTACAAATGCTTGAACCCCTTAGAGGGAACAAAGTATTTCCGCTCATTCCTCTTCGCCGTTGGTGGTAAGGAGGCGGGGGTCTGCCACAGTGTCTTAGTGGTGTCCTGTATGGTCTTAATAAATGGCAGGGCAATACAAGAGGGACCAGAGGGGGCGAGAATGTCCACCACGGAATCTGATGTCTCGGCGACCTCCTCCGCCTGGATCCCCAGGTTCTGTGCCACCCTGCTGTCCTCCACAGCTGGGGCTGTCGACATTCCTGCCGTCGCCTCATCAGGTGAGGATGAGGACGAGGGCCTAGCTGGGAGCAGATCCTGTTCTCCGCCCTCAGCACCAAGGGGATCCTGCAGTGCCTGGTCTTCCGGCGCATTCTGTCCCGGCATGGCAAATGATTGGTCCTGCCCCGGGTGAGGTGTCAGAGCACGTATGATGCTGAGGTCACCGACGCTGACCTCGAATGGGACCTCTGTCTCTGGCAGAACACAGGGGGTCCAGAAAGACCACTGGGCGGGAGCCTGCCACTGACCAGGCTCCAGCCCTGGATGAAGCTGCTGCCTGCATCTGTCAGATCTGGACTGCCTGCTTCTCCTGGATCTATAGGACTCCACTTCCAACTCTGAGGACTTGCTGTAAGATGACGATGGGGATGGTGACTGGCATAGTACAATCACCGGCTTGCCTCTGGATGGCACTGAGGGTCTCACAGGTGCTGCTGAGACAGAGCTTGGTGTCCTGTCTCGCCTAGGAGGGGAAGGTGGTGATGTGAAGGTGATGAGGTCCTTGGCAGTCTCGAACGCTCCAGCGTGGAAGGTAACTATAGATCGCGGCCTTCTTGGAGAGGGGAGTGTTGGGAGACCAGACTCAACAGGTCCGGTGCTGGGGCAGGAGATGATGGGACCGTAGTTGGAGGACTCAAACTCACATGACCTGCCATGGTTCTCACGGCAGCAGACTTCTGCATCAGTTTGGGCATGTGAGAGGCCCCTTTTGGGTCTCCTCTTCTTGTGGGGCACTGAGGATTGCGAACGGTGCTCCCCACTGCCCTGCATGAATCCCCTATGTGGGGAACTGTGCTGGTGCCGAGGGTCTCTGGCAGATCCCTACCTCAATGCCAGCTCATGTATCAGTGGTGCCAGCACACTGCACACCAACGTCAAGGTGCTCAGAGTCGGCTTGGCTGACCCAGGGCCCAAGTGGGGACAGAAGGCAGCCTCCATCAGAAGGATCTTGAGGCGCCGATCCCTCTCCTTCTGAGTTCTAGGATGAAATCCCCTGCAGATCTTGCAGCATTCCTTTTGGTGGCTGTCCCCCAAACGCTTCAAGCAGAAAGTGTGGGGGTCACTCCATGCTGCACAGGGTTCAAACCCTGGGGAGGGTGGGGCGTACCCCCAAACCAAAACTACAACAACACTATCTAACTATTTACAGAAAAAGTTCAAGACTGCTAAAGAAGCGCTTGCCGAAGCAAGAGATAACGAGCGCTCCGGCTAACCGTCAAAGGCGGTAAGAAGGACCTGAGGTGGCGGTGGGTCAGCAGGGCCTTATAGTCGGCAGCATGTCTCCAGGGGGCACCTGGACTGACCCGATGGGTACTGCTAGGGGAAAACCCTTCCGGCTGCCATGCACATGGCACACGTACGCCTAGTGAGCAATCACTCGAAGAACCTGCTCTAGACCAGGCATGGCCAAGCTGTGGCTCATGAGCCACATGTGGCTCTTTTACAGTTAAAGTGCAGATCCCAGAGCCCCCCCACGTATTCCCCCATCTTATTCTCTGCTTACAAGACTGGGCACGGAGGAGCTCAGGGCTTCTGCCCTGCATCGGGGTGGTGGGACTAGGGGCTTCTGCACTGCAGGGAGGCGGGCCTCAGGGCTTTAGACCAGCAGGTGGGCATCGGGGCAGAAGCCCCACACCCCAGCAGGCACCATCCTACGGGGCAGGTTGTGTGTGTCTTGCAGCTCTCAAACATCTGAAGATTATTGTGTGCGGCTCAGAGGGTCAGTAAGTTTGCACACTCCTGCTCTAGGTGAACACAATGAATAAAACCACCCAGACAAAAGAAGGAGGAAGCCTCATAAAACCTCCTTAAAAGGCTGACAACTCTCCTCTCAAGAGATCATCCTAAGAGCTTTAGAGAGGCAGCACTGCCTTCAAAGGCAGGTTAATTCAAATCAATTAGGCACAGCCATTGCTGCAGCTACTTGAGAGCAGCAGCCCACAGCTATGCCTTTTCAGTAGGCAGCTGCTCTAAATGGGATGCCATGGCTGATGGTAAGTGGGTATTGGGGTGCACAGATTGAGTTCATTAGTTTCTGCCCAGCTGGGTGGAGAGAGAAAACTTATGAGGACTGTCTGGACCTGCCTTGACGCGTGGGAGGGTGACGTGGGCAACAGAGAAATACTTCTGGAAAGGCTGGCAAGTCCAGTAGGGCATAGTGCCAAGACTGTCCTGTGGGTGCCAACTGGCAATGGGAAGAAAAGGGAGAGCATTTATATAGATCTCAGAACATTTGAAGACTAAGGGCTAGATTCACAAAGGGACTTGGGCATGTAACTGCCTCTTAGGCGTATAAGTCCAACATTTTGGCACTACTGGCATTCACAAAACCCCAGCTCAGCTGCCACTTAACCTGTAGGCCCCTCTATTTCCCAGGCACCTATGTTTCTGCGAGTAGAGTCCCCTACATGCCTAAGTTTCCACTGCTGGGCACGAGCAAAGCCACCTAAGCCTGATGCTGCTGAGCTGCCCGGAGCCCTAGCTCACGCCTAAGCCATGATGGGATTCTCAAAGCAGACATTCCCCCACCTGTGGGCCTGATACAAAAGATATGCTCTGAGCAGGACTAACCCCCCCAAAAGACAGCATGGATGAGAGCCTGGGAGCAGGCATGTACTTTTCCCCGTTAGAGTCAACAGTACAGTGGTTAGGGCACTCACCTCAGATGTAACACCCCAGGTCTGTAATCTCCACTCTACCTGACTTGGAGCAGGGACTCAAACCTGGCTTACCCCCACCCAGCAGTTAGTCCCCTGACCGTGAGATATGGGGTCACTCTCTCTCCCCCAACGAATGTTTAATTACGTACACAAAGTGGAACAGCGTCAACAGGAGAGCTCCAGCACAGAATGCTCAATAGCCAGATGGTTAGGGCCCTTTCCTGGGGTGTGAGAGAGCTGGCTTCAAGTCCCTGCAGCTACTGGTTATAAAGGGATGGTCTCTCTTTCACTCTGGTTGGTTGTGTTCTGCAAGAAAGGGCTGATCTGGCTTAGGTGCCTAATTCCAGGAATCCTGAGCGGAAATGGGCCCTTCTCTCCAGCCCAGAGTTTGGCGCCTGGTGAGCCTGCAAATTATTGTTTCTAGACAAAGCTGGTCCTCTGGCTTTCTATTTCTCAGCCTTTAGTAACGAGCCTCCTGCACCTGGGAAACTAAACCAAGGAAAAAACTCTGCAAGTTCTGAACAGAAGCTCAGAACCCTGAGAGGCAGATGGAAGGTGCTTGGACCCCTTCAATTTGACTGACTGCGTAGACCTGTCCAAGTCTGATATAACCCATCCAGCTGGAGACTGACCTCGTTCATTCTCAGCCTGCCACTGTGACATTCCCCTCATGTTATCTGGACCGGTGATCTGCTAGGTCACTCCAACCTTTAACTCTGGGAGCCAGCCTGACCCTGCTCTGCTGGGAGAACCTCCACCTCTGGGCTGTTCACGCACAGCCTTTGGCGTGTAAGCTGCTCCCAGCTACTTGCAACCAAGTGACACTAGCCAATATCTCTGGTCCCAGACACAACCCTAGGAACCTCCGTCTTGCAGTGTCCTGTTATGCCCACTGGACGCTGCAAGCTTATATGAGTTTGTCAATTTAACAAAGAAATTGATATGTACCAGGCTTGTTATCCCAAGGGGAGGCTCTGACAGGCTTCAAACCAAATACACTGCTTCAGATTAAATAAACAGATTTATTAACTACAAAAGATAGCTTTAGGAATTATAAGTCAAAGCACAACAAGTCCGATTTGGTCAAATGAAATAAAAGCAGAACACATTCTAAGCTGCTCTTAACACTTTCAGTGCCCTTACAAACAGATGTTTCTAACCACAGGCTGCCTGGTTGCCCTTCAGCCTGGCTCTCCCCTTTGATCAGTGTGTCAGTTGCTTGGTGGTGGTGTCTGTAGATGGAAGTGGAAGAGAGAGGAGGAGCCTGGCAAACGTCTCTCCTTTTTATCATGTTCTTTCTTCCCTCTTGGCTTTGCCCCCGCCCCCCTTTCAGGGTCAGGTGAGCATTACCTCATCGTAGCCTACAACTGACCAAGGGAAGGGGGGTGACTCACTCCAGAGTCTAACAGATCCTTTGTTGCTGCCTAGGGTCCAGTCTGCCGCAGCAGCGCTTTATTGTGCCGTGTGTGGCTGCAGCTCCCAGCGCTCTAAAAAAACCACCTCAACAAGCGGCGTAGCTCCCAGCGCTGGGGCACTGTTTACACTGGTGCTTTACAGCTCTGCAACTTGCTGCCCTCAGGGGGCTGTTTTTTCACACCCTGGAGCAAGAAAGTTGCAGCGCTGTAAAGTGTCAGTGTAGACAAGCCCTAGGCCAGTGTCCTTTGTTCCTGTGAGGCTGGGTTTGGTTTGCCCTGTACATGCCCTGATGAGGTGTGAACTGCCTCTCTGCTCCAGGAGAGTTTTTGCCTGGGCTTGTTTTAAGCCATGAGGATAAATTTTCAGCCTCATAACTTTATATATGAAATTACAACCTATAACATTACTAAGACATTGCCATAACAACAATTACTATAACAACAATGCTCAGTGCATCACGAGACTTCCAAAGACACCCGATCTGACAAACTTTGCACTGGACACCACACAATCATATTATAAAGATGAACATGGGGTGCAGGGTATTCCCCCAAGATCCACAACGTCACACTGGTCCTCTGGCTTTCTATTTTCTCAGCCTTTAGTAATGCCTGGTTGTTAATATCCTCCGCCTGGGAAACTAAACCAGGAAAGGAAAACTCTGCAAGTTCTGAACGGAAGCTCAGAACCCTGAGAGGCAGAAGGAAGGAGCCTGGACCCCTTCAATGTGACTGATTGCGTAGACCTGCCCAAGTCTGATATAACCCATCCAGTTAGAGACTGACCTCGTTCATTCTCAGCCTGTCAGCTCTTCAGGGCAGGGAGCACGTCTTCACACGTTTGTACGGACTCTGGCACAAGGGTGCTGCTTTCTCACTGGGGCTGGGGGAGCAACAGGAATCTGAATACTCAATAAGACGAGTTCCCCAAGAAAGGCTGATGCTTTGGGAATGACGAGAACAGATGCAGCGATCTCCCTGGGGTCAGACACCACAAATCAAGCAGAAACAAAAGAAAAGGCAACCTTGTATTCACTGACTGCTAATTAGATGCACTCTTGGTTTGGCTCCTTCCTTCAGGCTAGGTCCCCTAGTCTGGGATTACCGCCCCAGGGTGCCAGGCAATGAATGAACACAAAGAGACAGGCCCTGTCCTGAAAAGTTTACAATCTAAATAGAAGAGGTGACACAACAGGTGGATGCAACAAGGAGCACATGCAACGTGCCTGGCTCCCAAGAGTGCTCAAGAGAGTGGCACGTGGTACAGCTAATGGAATCTGGTTCAGGACCTCGGTGGTCCACATCAGACTATGAAGACAGCTGCCAGGCAGAGCACAGCGCCTACCTTTACGCTTCAGAGACATTAGGGACCGAAAGAATCCAGAGGCTGTGCCAATGCCACCAGGCAGCTTGGGGTCCTCCTCCCCCATCAGCTGGGCCAGCTCTGCTCCCGGCAGGTCGATGAGCCTGGTGATGTTGCTGACCACCAGCTCTGTGAACACTTCGGGCTTCTCATGCCGCAACTTCTCCACAAAGAAGTCAGGGTTGAAGATGACTGTTTGCCCACGGAGGGAGGAGTCATTGCAGATGACAAACCTGCAGATGGCATCACTGGGAAATAAAAGGAGACAGGTTGTAAAATATTTCTTCCAGAATTCACTCATACAGTCAGTGTCCCCCCAAATCCCAGGCCTCCGGAGCAACCTCACTCTGGAAAAGACATCTACTCGCACTGGAGCTGCCAGTGTGTTCTTCAAAACCACTGCCTGTCCCATGCTTGCTATGAATCAACAGCATGCGTAGCTTCAGCAGAGCTGGGACAACAGCTCTTCTCGGTTTTGTTTTTTAACATTATAATTAACAACTGTACCGAAGACAAGATGCACAAAACAGTACAACTGTCTTACAACTCTGTCTGATAAACCTTGCCAGCAAGATTTCAGATCACTAAATCTCAGAAAAAGGGAAAAAGCCCCCGAAGCAGCTATTTTAATCATTAACTAAACTTCAGACCTGAAGGCTCTAGTCACACTACCAGAGCAACTATTACTTGTGTGACTGTGAGCATATCCCCAAAGAATATACACCAGGTAACAGAAGCACAGCCACACATGGAATGCTACAATGTAGCCTGCAACTACCTTTATCTTTAATAGAAAGAAAGGCCACAGAAACTACAGGCCCCAAGTGTACTCAGATCAAGATTAGGGACTAAACAGTGGACTGGATTCTCCACTAGCTGCACCTCTTACCAAAGACAAAGGCAGTTGGAATGGGCTTGATTTTATCTCAGTTGCTACCTACATGCTCATGGCAAATTACTAGTGGGGCCCTATATTTAGGCAAAGGCGGGGTGTCTGCAATGTACACACACACCACTGACAGTCAGCATCCTGACAAATATCCAGACTTTCCTCTAGCTTTCACAAAGGTTCAAATGTAGCACAGCGCCAAATGTGCGCAGACATTTAACTCCTCAGTGGGGAGTGTTAAACATATTTTTTCTGCTGTAAACCAATAATTACAAAGAGCAACGAATGGAGAAGACAGAAAAAAAATCCTATACTACGCATAGAAAGGTAACCTCAATCTACAATCTGTTGTCTCCCTGTTATTTGTGAGCTTCCACAACTATGTGAACAACTATATGCATCTGTGACATTACTGACGAACTGTGATCCTATAGATCATTGTTACAAACAAGGTTCTAGAGTGGCACCAAATCTTGTACAAAGGAGATCAAGTAAGGTGTCTATGGGAAGGTTATGATTTGCTGGTTATGATGATGCTATCTGTGTGCAGGTATCATTGTATATTTAATGTTATAAGTATTGGCTCTATACTGTCTGTATTTCAAACTTGTGCTATGCTTCCGGGTGACACCCCAGACCATTTGGCATCAGCACTGCCTCGCCTTCTTGATGGCCCATTAAGAACCATCAGCTATACAACTTACCTATTGAGAGAAGGCAGATACACCTTATGACTCAGCAAGGCAGGCAGGGACATGCCTATGGACAGAACTCTGAGGCTTTCAAGCCATGTGCTAGGCAGCTTGTGTTTGAAATACAGGCCACATGGCAAGAGACTATAAAAGGCAGCTGCATCTTCTCCATTTTGCCTTCAATCCTGCTTCTGACCTCTGGAGGAACTATGCTTGAAATGAAGCTCTGAACAAAGGACTGAATGACCCATCCAAGCTGGGATGTTTATACTCCAGAGACTTAATTGGTTTAAAATGAGCAGTAATCCCATCAAGCCTGAAACAAGCCTGAACTAAGAACTTTGCAATTGTTGTATGTATTTGATTCCATTTAACCAGTTTTAACTCTCATCTATATTTCTTTCTTTTTCTGAATAAACCTTTAGGCTTTAGATTCTAAATTGGCAACAGCGTGATTTGTGGGTAAGATCTGACATGTACATTGGTCTGAGGCTTGGTCCTCTGGGATCGAGAGAACCATTTTTCTTTTTCATAACCATTCATCCCCACAAGGAATGGTGCTGGTGGTGATACTGGGTAACTGGAGTGTCTAAGGGAATTGCATGTCTGACTTCTGGTTAGCCAGGGGGGTGAGACCAAAGTCCTCTCTGTTTGGCTGGTTTGATGTGCCTCAGCTAGTAAAGGAACCCCAGTCTGGGGCTGTGACTGCCCTGGTCTAAGCAATTTGTCCTGAATTGATACTCTCAGAAGTGTCCCACCAAAGGCAGTTTCGTTACAGCATTTTTTACCTAAAAGGCAGAAAAAACGGTTACTCACCTTTTCAATAACAGTTGTTCTTCGAGATGTCTTGCTCGTGTCCATTCCATTCTAGGTGTGTGTGCGCCCACATGTGTGGTCATCGGAGATTTTTGCCTTAGCGATATCTGTAGGGCCATCCATGGCGCCCCCATGAATGCCACTCTCACGTGTTGGTATATCAGGCACCGCCGGCCCTACGCCTTCTTGGTTCCTTCTTGCTGACAACCCCGACAGAGGGGCAAGAGAGTGGGTAATGGAATGGACATGAGCAACACATCTCGAACAACAGTTATAAAAGGTAGGTAACCGTTTTTTCTTCGAGAGCTTGCTCATGTTGATTCCATTCTAGGCAACTCACAGCAGCATCAAAGGAGGTGGGCTCAGAGTCCACAGGCTTGCAGCTCTGCTCTGCCAAAGTTAGCGTCGTCTCGAGCTTGCTGGGTCAGTGCATAATGAGATGCGAATGTGTGGACGGACAACCAGGTAGCGTCTCTACAGATCTCTTGGCTCGGAACCTGTGCCAGGAAGGCTGCCAATGATGCCTGTGCCCTAGTTGAGCGTGCCATTACTATCACTGGTGGATGCAGGCTGGAACCTGTGATCAAGGATGAGATCCTCTGGGCAACCCTTCATCTTGTCTGCCACTGCAATGAACAACTGCATTGACTTATGAAATGGCTTTGTTCGATCTATGTAGAAGGTCAGCACCCTCCGGATGTCCAGGGTGTGTAGACTGCGTTCCTTATCTGATGCATGAGGCTTTGGAATTAAGACTGGTGCCAGTATGAAACTGGGAAATTACCTTGGTCAGAAACGCCAGGTGCAGGCACAGCTGAACGTTGTCCTTAGAAGACCGTAGAGCAGGGATCCCCAACGTGGTGCCCACAGGTGCCATGGCGCCTGCGGGAGCATCTAAATGCCCCTGTGTTGTGGCCGGTGGTCGAGCATTCGCCGAAATTCGGTGGCATTTCAGCGGCGCCGCCTCTGGATGACAACGCTTGCCATCAACAAGCAGCATCATCCAGAGGCGTCGCCGCCAAATTTCGGCGGCATTTCAGTGGATGCTCAACCGCTGCCACGGTCCTTTGGCACCCACCAGATGAAAAAGGTTGGGGACCACTGCCATACAGTGTGGCTCCGAAGCAAGGACCCTGATCTCAGACACCATACAGACCGACGTTATGGTGACCAGGAATGAAACCTTCCAGGACAGAAGCAGGAGAGAGAAGGAAGCCAAAGGCTCAAAGGGAGATCCCATGAGCCTTGACAGCACAAGATTCAGGCCCCAGGATGTGAAGAAGGGGGAGCTACAGACCCTTCAAAAACCACGCTGTCATATGGTGGGCGAAGATAGACCTGCCTTGGAACGGAGGATGGAACGCTGAAATGGCAGCCAGGTGGACCTTGATCGAAGAGAGGGACAAGCCTTGGAGCTTGAGGTGCAGCAAATAATCCAGGATATCCTGCAGCGGGGCCTCTGAGACCCGAATACGCCACTCCAAGGTCCAACATGTGAACCTTTTCCACTTCTCCTGGTAGGTTGCCCCGGTGAAGGGTTTCCTGATGCCTAGCAAGACCTGCTGAACACGGGTCGAGCATGCCTGTTTGTCCATGCTTAGCCACGCAGTAGCCGAGCCGTCAAGTGCAGCGCTGCCAGGTTTGGGTGCAACAGACTGCTGTGGTTCTGGGACAGCAGATCCGGTCAAAGTGGCAGTGATAGAATCAGAGAAGATCAGGATTGGAAGGGATCTCAGGAGGTCATCTAGTCCAACCCCTGCTCAAAGCAGGACCAATTCCCAACTAAATCATCCCAGCCAGGGCTTTGTTAAGCCGGGCCTTAAAAACCTCTAAGGAAGGAGATTCCACCACCTCCCTAGGGAACCCATTCCAGTGCTTCACCACTCTCCTAGTGAAATAGTGTTTCCCAATATCCAACCTAGACCTCTCCCAAGCAAGTTTGCAGATACACTAAATGGAGAGTGGTAGATATGCTAAGAGGGGAGGGACAGTATACTGAGGACCTAGACAAATTAGAGGACTGGGCAAAAGAAACCTATGAGGTTCAAGCAAGGACAAGTGCAGGCCTCCATTTAGGAAGGAAAGAATCATGCACTGCTACAACCTAGGGAGCGAATGGCTAAGAAAGCGTCTGCAGAAAAGGACCTAGGGGTACAGTGGACGGAGAAGTGGATATGAGCCGTCACAGTGTGCCCTGTTGCCAAGAAGGCTAAGCATTTTGGGCATGTATAAGTGAGGTGTGCAGGCCAGCAGATCAGAGGTGGAAATGATCATCCCGCGGGTATTTCGAACATGGTGAGGCTCATCTGAGTACTGTGTCCAGTTTGGGCTCCACACTACAAGAAAGGATGTGGAAATTGGAAAGAGTCCAGCGGAGGGCAACAAAAATGATTAGGGCTGGAGCACATGACTGATGAGAGAGCTGAGGGAACTGGATGTTTAGTCTGCAGAAGAAGAAGGAAAGAGGGGATGATAGCTGCTTTCAACTACTGACAAGGATTCCAAAGAGGATGGATCTAGACTGTTTCTAAACAGTGGTGCAGTGACAGAACAAGAGCATGGTTTCAAGTTGCAC
>NC_133784.1:6423574-6448305 GCF_003597395.2 Chelonoidis abingdonii
CTTGGAACACCATCCCATGGTCGAAGAATCCAAAGCCTTCTCTCCGACACCACCTGCATAGCCATTCGTTGACTTCCATAATTCGACAATCCCTACCCAGGCCTTTTCCCTGCACAGGGAGGATGGACAAGAACACCACTTGCACCTCACACTCCTTTATCCTTCTTCCCAGAGCCATATAGTCTGCAGTAATCCGCTCAAGGTCATTCTTGCCAGTATCATTGGTGCCCACATGGAGAAGCAGGAAGGGGTAGCGATCCGAGGGTTTGATGAGTCTCAGCAGTCTCTCCGTCACATCATGAATCCTAGCTCCTGGCAAGCAGCAGACCTCTCGGTTTTCTCAGTCGGAGAGGCAGATAGATGACTCAGTCCCCCTGAGGAGGGAGTCCCCGACCTCCACCACCCTCCTCCTCCTTTTGGGAGCAGTGGTCGTGGAATCGCCATCCCTAGGACAGTGCATCTGGTGCCTTCCAATTGGTGAATTCTCCTTCTGCTCCCTTCTCTCAGATGTACCATCTAGTCCATCTAGTCCACTCTCCGCAGTTGTAGCAGGACAGCTGCCGAAGTGGGTATTTACCTACGAAAGCTCATGCTCCAATATGTCTGTTAGTCTACAAGGTGCCACAGGACTCTTTGCTGCTTTTACAGATCCAGACTAACATGGCTACTCCTCTGATACTGAACTATGAACATGTAACAGCTACTGAACACTAACTTCTAAAGAATGAACTATTTACAAGGCCCAAAGGCACAAAGTCTGAAGACAAAAACTGCTAGCCCTTGCTAAGCAAGGAAAGGTGCTCTGACTAATCACCATGGGCAGTAAGAAAGAACTGAGAGGGTATAAGGCTGGCGGGCCTGATATACTGGCGCATGAGCATGGCTCTCAAGGAGGCGTCACAGCAGCCCTACGAATACCACTAGAGGCAAAAATCTCCAATGACTGCACTCACCTAGAATGGAATCGACATGAGCAAGCACTTGAAGAAGGACTGCGGTGTCATTTCTAGGATATGTGACCAGAATAAGTGACAAGAGAATCACAGAATCATAGAAGATTAGGGTTGGCAAGGACCTCAGAAGGTCATCTAGTCCAACCCCCTGCTCAAAGCTCTGTTGATCTGTGTACCCAGAAGCCTCCTACTGCAAGACAAACCCAAGAAAGAAACCAACAGGACTCCATTGGACATCACATACAGCCCTCAGCTAAAACCCCTCCAACGCATCATCAGGGATCTACAACCCATCCTGGACAACGATCCCACACTTTCACAGGCCTTGGGTGCAGGCCAATCTGCCACAGACAACCTGCCAACCTGAAACGTATCTCACCAGCAACTGCACACCACACCATAGTAACTCCAGCTCAGGAACCAATCCATGCAACAAACCTCGATGCCAACGTCCCACTATCTACACCAGCGACACCATCACAGGACCTAACCAGATCAAGGCCACACACCATCACCGGTTCATTCACCTGCAACGTCCACAATGTAATATATCGCCATCATATGCAGCAATGCCCCTCTGCTATGTAAAATCGCCAACTGGACAGTCTCTAAGAAAAGGAAAAAGGATAAATGGACATAAATCAGACATTAGGAATGGCATATACAAACCTGTAGGAGAGCACTTCAACCTCCCTGGCCACGCTAATAGCAGACTAAGGTGGCCAGTCCTGCAGCAAAAAACTTCAGGACCAGACTTCAAGAGAAACTGCTGAGCTTCAGTTCATCTGCAATTTGACCATCAGCTCAGGATTGAACAAAGACTGTGAATGCTTGCCAACTACAGAAGCAGTTTCTCCTCTCTTGGTTTCACACCTCAGCTGCTAGAACAGGCCTCATCCTCCTGATGAACTAACCTCGTTATCTCTAGCTTGCTTGCTAGCATATATATACCTGCCCCTGGAAATTTCCACTACCTGCATCTGACGAAGTGGGTCTTCACCCACGAAAGCTCATGCTCCAAAACGTCTGTTAGTCTATAAGTTGCCACAGGATTCTCTGCTGCTTTTACAGATCCAGACTAACACGGCTACCCCTCTGATATTTGACAGAATAGTGGAGACTGAAAGGATACAAGGCAGATGAGACTGGCAGAATCATATCGGAGTAACAAACTGTAAGGAGTTCACAGCTGCATCCTGTAGGGTAGCATAGGCAGCATGCTGCTGATTCCAGTATCCCCTGATGGGTTTCTCAGACATTTGTTGCACCTAAGGACTTAAGACCAAGATGCAGCAATTCAGTACCAACTGCCAAAGACACCTGCTGATTGATCTCCCCATACTCACAATGTTACAAGGGTTTAAAACCACACACAAGTGCCAATTCTTCTCAATAATGTGGGCCAGAGCTCTGTCCTGAAATCCGTAACAACCCACTTTGATCCAACACAAGTTCTCCCACTGACTGTGAAGAGTTACAAAGGGATCTCACAAAACTGGGTGACTGGGCAACAAAACAGCAGAGGAAATTCAGTGTTGATAAATGCAAAGTAATGCACATTGGAAAACATAATCCCAACTATACATACAAAATGGTCGGATCTAAATTAGCTGTTACCACTTAAGAAAGAGATCTTGGAATCACCATGGATCGTTCTCTGAAAACACCTACTCAATGTGCAGCGGCAGTCAAAAAAGCTAAGAGAATGGTAGGAACCATTAGGAAAAAAGATAGATAATAAGACAAAGTACCACAATACCACTATATAAATCCATGGTGTACCCACATCGTGAATACTGCGTGCAGTTCTGGTCACCCCATCTCAAAATATATATTAGAATTGGAAAAAGTACAGAGAAAGGCAACAAAAATGATCAGGGTATGGAACAGCTTCCATAGGAGGAGAGATTAAAAAGATTGGGACTGTTAAGTTTGGAAAAGAGAGGACTGAGGGGGGATATAATAGTGATCTATAAAATCATGAATGAGGTGGAGAAGATGTGTTATTTACCCCTTCACATAACACAAGAACTGGGAATCAACCAACAAAATTAATAGGCAGCGGGATTAAAGATAAACATAAGGAACTACTTCTTCACACAACACAGTCAAGCTGGGAACTCATTGCCAAGGGATGTTAAAGACCAAAAGTATAAGTGGGTTCACAAAAGAATTAGATAAGTTAATGGAGGATTGATCCATCAGTTGCTATAAGCCTAGATGGTCAGGGATGCAAACCCACGCTCTGGGTGTCCTCAGACCTCCGGCTACCAGAAGATGGGACTGGATGACAGTGGATACATAATTCAAATGTCCTGTTTTGTTCATTCCTTCTGAAGCATCTGGCACTAGCCACTGTTGGAAGACAGGATGTTGGGCTAACTGGACCATTGATCTGACCCAGTCCAGCCATCCTTATGCGGTGGTTTAATATTTAGACCCAGCTACCTTGCCTGCAATGACCCTTGCTCTGTTATTCACTCACTAGCAGTTTTTGTTCTGCACACAGTAGATATGCAAATACTTTCTAACAGGTACATCAAGCAGCACAAACTATCTGCTCCCTCCACTGCTAATTACATCTCTAGATTCGCAAAGAGAAAACCCACTGCGCTAACATCAAATCTCTCCAACCCAGAGCAACCAACAGAATCACTAGGCATGTTCCACAGATTAGCTTCACTAAATTCAGTAATCTCTAATGCAAAAACAGATAGAAAACCAAATCTCTTACATGAATGCCGAGAGCTTTTGGAGAGGCATTGGGAAGCAAAGACACTGAGAAAAGAACTTGCTCCTTGTTTCCAGCAACAAAGACACCCGCCTGCCCCAGTACAGCCTATGCAAATTCCATGCATGCTACAAGACACAAGGGTGCATTATTGGGTCTGAAGGGCCCCCTTTGCACACACTGGGCATCAGCCGTCATGCAGAGACAAAAGTGAAAAGAAAAGCTGGACAAACTGATTATGTCACTTCCCAAAGGTCAGTGTAGCTGGAGTCTCATGGCAAACAATTCCATCTGCATGGAAACCAGGGATACGAATTAGGGACACGTTGGGCTTAAGTAATCTAACTAACAGGAACCTACCAAATGGGCCCCAGTTTAACTCATCTACACGACAAGTGAAGCCATGTCAGTAGGTCCCCTGTGCGGGCTGAAGAATGGTTCCATTTTGTCGTGATTACAGAGCCGTCACCGTGTCTCTCAATCATGCTTAAGCCATATCCTTGGACCAGTGGTTGGCATCCTGCACCGTCAGGGTAATCTGCAGGTGGGGCACAAGACAGTTTGTTTACACTGGCTGTCTGCAGGCACGGCCACCCACAACTCCAAGTGGCCACAGTTCGCCCCTTACAAATATAGATTTTTTTTTTTTGTTACATAACTGCTCTCAAAATCAAAACAATGTAAAACTTTAGAGCCTACAAATCCACTCAGTCCTACTTCTTGTTCAGCCAATCGCTGAGACAAACAAGTTTGCTTACATTTACGTGAGATAATGCTGCCCTCTTCTTATTTACAATGTCATCAGAGGGTGAGAACAGGCATTTGCATGGCGCTGTTATAGCTGGCATTGCAAGGTATTCATGTGCCAGATACATTTAACATTCAGTAGGCCCCTTCATGCTTTGGCCACCATTCCAGAAGACATGCTTCCATACTGACGACGCATGTTAACTCTGTTAATTCAATATTAATTTTATTAAAATGTTAATGCCAAAGGTAAATTATAGAGTAATTTCTAATGTCTCCATAATAAATGTTCATGAGGGCTTCCCTAATCCTTTCTTAAATAGGAGAAGATACATTTAGGTACCAAAGGACTAGAAGATAATGTACTTCACATCATTTCACTATAAGGTCCTCCATTGTTTTCTTTGTCCCTCTTCCCCACCCCCCGAAATCTAGGATGAATCCTGTCTGACCCTGGAACTTTGTCTCCAGACATTCTCATTGCTTGATTTTTGTTCTGGGACAATCTGTTTTCTGAGATATTTCTTCTTCCTCCCTGAAAAATATGCCTTTGTGGCATCTATGTCCCCATCTTCCTTTGTGAGGACCCAGGCAAAGAATCCATTACATTTTTCTATTTAGTACTGTCTGCGTCTCCCTCAACTGTTGATATCTCCTAGTGACCTCACCGTTTCCTTCATTAACCTGTGTCTTCTATGTTCTAAACATTTCTAATTTATTATTACTTGTGGAGTTGTTCTTCCATTTTCTGCCTAATTGTGTCATAAACTTTAACCCTTTTACTGCTGAATGTCAGGGCGTTCCCACTGTGCAATGATTCTGATGGAACACCGGCACTTCATTAAGAACTCAGGCCATGGCTACACTGGCGCTTTACAGCGCTGCAACTTTCACACTCAGGGGTGTGAAAAAAACACACCCCTGAGGGCTGCAAGATACAGCGCTGTAAAGCCTCAGTGTAAACAGTGCCGCAGCACTGGGAGCACGGGAGCACTCCACCCGTAGAGGATGTGGAGTACGTGCAGCGCTGGGAGACCTCTCTCCCAGCACTGGTGCTGCGACCACACTTGAAACTTCAAAGCACTGCCACGGCAGCGCTTTGAAGTGCAAGCGTAGCCATACCCTCAGGCAGGAGGTACACAGCATAGCACTGGAGATGAACTTTTCCCCATCGCCAGGTACATCAGATAGCACTCAAGTGGTTAACTTCCTTCTGGCCTTCCAGCATCCCAGTTTTCACCCCTCTCCCAGCCAGGAGGGTCTGTGCTCCATGCCTTCCATCACTGCTTGCAAATCAATTCCTGATTTACCCATGTTGACGTTCTGCTCTGGCTTTACATTGTCTGGGCTTGCTTCTAACTTCACAAAAAAGATTTTACACCCATGTAAGTCCATTAAGTCAACAGAACTTACTTCTCGTGTATCCCACTATAATGGCAATGCTCAGTTGCACATCCCATCTCTTTCCTGGAGACATTTTCCATTCACTTCCTTACTACATTATCCCATTTGTTTGCTTCCCAAACTTTCTTTCCATAAACTCAGTAACCTTAGTTTGCTAGTTTAGGTCTCACTTTAGTCCGGATCTTCAAGACCTCCATAGGACTGACTCAGGCTACACAAGGGATCAACTCATCCTGCATGATTGTGACCTCTGACAAAAGCTGCTCTCCACTGAAATAATAGAACTGTTACCCCTAGAGTGAGACTTGTGTGCCTGATAGCTTTTTCTGCAACTTGTCCCTCATGGCGGAACTCACTCCCAGGTGCTAGGCTCACCATGAATCTTCTGAGTAAAATTACAGCCCACTGCTTTGTCCAAGCTTTCTCCATAATAACAAAACCACCCCCCAACCAAACATTAAAACCTCAGGCTAATTAGGGGGAGGGGAGTGGGAAAGGAGAACAAGCCATTTGTTCCTTTATTGTGTACTTTGATATGATGTAAGGTACTCAGATACCATGGTGATGAGTAGTCTATAAAAGCAGAGATGAAAGAAATCCTTATTACAAACAAGGCAGAAAATAGAAATAACATGTCTGAGCAAATGTCTGTCTCCTCTTTGCTGCTGTTCTGTGAACTGTGTGTAGGTGAGGCACATTCATTCGCCCTTTTTACCCTGGGTATAGCAGGCAGGAACACTGGGCTTTGTCTGAAGGTTACACACACTGCGGTGTTGCAGATTAACAGGATTATTGTGTGAAATGCCTGTGAAGACTTTATTTCTGTGCAGAAATGGAGTCCTGCTTTACATTTGCATTTTGATTAGCAATAACGATACCCAGGCACCTTTGTGTGCGAGGAAGGGTCATTAATAAAGTTACCTTTATACATTAAAAGGCCTATTGAAGTGCAGGAATAGGAGACTGGGGGCTGTTTCCAGCTGTGTCAGTCAGAGATGGCCAGACATCCAGAGAAACATGGAACGGGGAACAGAAAATAGAAGAACTGCAGATGGGTTCATAGGAATAGGTAATAGAATACTGCAAGGGTGTTTTGGGAAGGCCTCAAAAATATGCTGTGATGGGGAATGCAAACCCCACACTGGACACCAAAGGGTTAACAAGCTGCTCTGGGCTAAGCAGCCCTGCCCCACATGCAAGAGATGCTCAGGGAGCAGAGCAACTCAGCTGGGGGTAGGTCTGGAAAGAGAGCCCACCTGCAACTCACAGCCCCTCAGGGAAGGGAGCACCTGCTTGAGATACCCCCTGGGAGGGAGGCATTTCCTTCACTCTCTCTCACATTGACTCCCTTTGTTTGTGTTAATTCCCCTTATGTGGTTTATGGACAATGCTGGATCACTAGGCCAGGCTCCACATGAGCACAGACCATCACCTATCCCAAAAGCCCACCTGGCCACTCTGAAAGCTGGCACTAGGGGAGTCCACTAGCAAAGTCCAAGGCCGCACGCAGCCCGTCAGGGCAATCCGCTGGCGGGGCCCGAGACAGTTTGTTTACATTGATCATCTGCAGGCACGGCCGCCCACAGCTACACTTCTATGATTCTATAGAGCAGGGGTGGCCAACCTGTGGCTCTGGAGCCACATGCGGCTCTTCAGAAGTTAATATGCAGCTTCTTGTATAGGCACCGACTCCATGGCTGGAGCTACAGGAGCCAGCTGTCCAGTGTGCTGGGGGGTGCTCACTGCTCAACCCCTGACTCTGCCACAGGCCTGGTCCCTACTGCACCCCTTCCCCTGGGCCTGCCGTGCCCTCGCTCCTTCCCCTCCAGAACCTCCCGCACACAACCAAACAGCTGATTGGGAGGTGTGGGAAGAGGGGTGGGGGTGCGTCAATCAGCAGGGCTGCCAGTGGGCATGAGGTGCTGGGAGCGGGCGCAAGCTGATGGGGGGGTTGCTGATTATTTCTGTGGCTCTTTGGCAATGTAAACTGGTACATTCTGGCTCCTTCTCTGGCTCAGGTTGGCCACGCCTGCTATAGAATAACTTATTTTTCCTATATACATTTAAAATATAAATATTTAGTAATGTTTACATAGATTATAAGTTCCTTGGGACAGGAACAAGCTTTCTGTTGTGTCCCCCAGATGCCTTGCACAATGAGGTGCCAATCCCTGACTCGTATTTCTAGAGTCTACAACAATATAAAGAATAAATCACAATGGAAAATGCTTCCTTGCCCTGTTTTCCTCACATTTATTTAGGATACTCTTAATTTAAAAGATAAAATGTTGTACAGGCTTCAGATTTCACCAGTAACTCATCTTAGCCAACACCCAAAAGTTTACAAAGTCCAGAATTTAGAATATTCAAGTTATTGCTATAAACAGTCATAATCAAATTGAGTTTCATCAATTACAGCAAACAGACCTGACAAGCATCATCGACCACAATCTGCTGCGGATCTAGAGACGTAAAGAAAAGTGCCCTTACTTGGGAAAGTCAAATTGTCTGTTGCTTTAATCTGCTCTTTAACTGCAACACCACCGGGTATCAACTAACACTGCAATGGCAAGACTGCTTATGGCTGACATGGCATTTTCACTGACCTCCACTATTCAGGTGCTTAGAACTTTCTGAAAGAAATTTACATTTTATAGAGTGAAGTTGCTCAGGTTTGGTCTGAGCCCAGAAGTTAATCAGTTCTTGAAAAATGTTAATAAAAGTCCATTTGTCCCCAGAGGAAAAAGGCAGCTGTGTTACATCAATAAAGTCTAAGGAAAAGGACAAAAAAGGAACATGGGAGGGAACTGCACAGTGCATTGTACTGCTCCTCCAGTCAGACTGACCAGTGAATAATCTGTTTAATGCTTAAACTCTCCCTTTCTGTGTAACCTGACGTAGTTCACACAGCACGTGCATGTGCTATAATCAGATCATTACAAACCTTATTGTAACATAGCCATGCGATGGGGCAAAAATAAAGCTATCAGGGGAACCCAGATTTCCCAGATTGTTGTGCGATTAAAATCTCACCCTTCACACCACAGTGGTGCAACACTGTATATTTAAAAATGAAAAACAACAGCCTCAATTTCCTCAGCTTTCAGGGCTGCACAACCTTTGTAACTGGCTCTAATTATTTTTATTTAAAACCCTTAGAGAGGCAGAGCTGGGAGGCAGGCTTGGGCCCAATCCTGCTTTCACAGACATCCATCCAAACATCTCTTTCCATGGAACCATAACATTCACTCCCTCTCATTGTCTAATTGAATGGCAAGTAGCCAAGCAAACTCCAAATGATGTGGAGACACACTGCCTCCTTCAGAAGGGAGGGGCAGGCAGCCAGAGCACTGGGACATGCATCACATGCCAGGGCACACATAAGAACCCGGGCTGTTTTCATCAGTCACAGGATTTAATCTCTCACCTTAGAGAGGCCACTCCTCAGAGGAATAGGATTTCCATAGCTTCAGTGCTGCAACCGCTATGAATAATTCAAGTTGTGAATTTTTAAAGAAAATATGGTTTGTTCTAGCACTCTTGGGATGCATCTACATTCGTGGTGGCACATCAAGTACAGATACTGCATGCCCAACTAGCACAGGTATAAAGAGCAGTGTAGACAGCGAGGCACAGCTTAGGCAAGTAGAGTGCGCTATATGTCTGAATCCACAGGATAAGTTTATGGAGGGGATGGTATGATGGGATAGCCTAATTTTGGCAATTAATTGATCTTTGACTATTAGCGGTAAATATGTCAAATGGCCTGTGATGGGATGTTAGATGGGGTGGGATCTGAGTTACTACAGAGAATTCTTTTCCACATGCTCAGGGTTTAGCTGATCCCCATATTTGGGGTCGGGAAGAAATCTTCCTCCAGGGCAGACTGGCAGAGCCCCTGGGGGGTTTTCACCTTCCTCTGCAGCATGGGGCACGGGTCACTTGCAGGAGGATTCTCTGCACCTTGAAGTGTTTAAACCACAAGTTGAGGACTTCAGTAGCTCAGACATAGGTCAGGGGTTTGTTACAGGAGTGGGTGAGATTCTATGGCCTGCGTTGTGCAGGAGGTCAGACTAGAAGATCATAATGGTCTCTTCTGACCTTAAAGTCTATGAATCTATACCCTATCCAGCTTTCTACACATCCAAGCAGCACCTCCCTCATCTACACTGCTATTTTTACTAATGTGGTGGTCCGCTACCAGAGCCTGCCATCTCCACCCTGGCAGAGCCTTTCCTCGCCACAGAGAGAGGCTCCGGCAGCTATGTAGACATAGACTTTAAAGAAAATGGTGACTGCTCACAGCTCCCCTTCAGGCTCAGGCTTGGAAACGTTTTCTTATGCAGACAATACAGTATTGTATGTTTTTCTACTATAACTATCCCAAAACTACACTTCCACCACTTTGTTTATGCTGGTTTAAGCTACTTCTCACGTGAATAACTGCGTCCACACCAATCTGCACTGCTTCTGAAATAGCCAGTCAGATATCCCATGGTGTAATGTTCCAGTGCTAGATTCTACGCATTCTAGGATTTTTCTTGCAGTGTATTGTGAGATACCTACCAGAACCTACAGGAATTCTGGCACTCAAACTCCCATGATTCCTTTCTTAGTATCCCATATTTCATCTGGTTTTAGTAGGCCAGCACCATTTTCAAACTTGTCAGAGAGCATGGAGGAAGCACTGCTGAGTGCTGCAATCCTGACAGGCATCAATATAAACAGGGTGCTCCAAATGTATTGGCGGTCATGCAGTCAGATGGCTTTGGACGAGTTGGGAGACAGCCGTTGCATAATGTTGCGCAGATATTGCTGGAGGAGAAGAAACCAAGTAGTTACTTCTGCATGACATTTTCCTAGAGCAGCTTCACTCCACCGAGCGCCACTTTTGTGTTTGGCCACCCAGCACCAACTGGTGGGACAGGACATTGCTACAGAACTGGGATGACCATCAATGGGGCAGAACTTCAGGATTTGGAACGCTACTGTCCTTGAGATCTATGCAGAGCTGAAGCTGCAGAACACCAACATGCCAGTTCCCATCCGTATGGAGAAGTGTGTGGCCATCATTCTCTGGACGTTAACACACACCCACACCCTACTTGTTATTGACCCTGTGATGGAGTAGGGACTGTCTGTGTGGGGAACGGGAAGGAGTAGGGACTGTCTGTATGGGGAACGGGAAAGCAGGGGATGTCTTTAGGGAAGGGACAGGTGCTCAGCCTGTAACCCGAGCCCAGCAGGGGGGAGGGGGGAGCTCCTGGGCGGAGGAGAAGGGAACAAAGGATTCGGTCGACAGGAGAAAAGGCAGGACAGTTTGGGTTTGGGGCTGTGGGGCGGAATTCAGGGTATCCTAGCTGGGATCCAAGCACCCTGAACCCCCAGAAGGACTGGACGGAGGAGTCCTGACTGTGCCTGCAAGCTCTGCTGTAACCTGTGTTCCTGTTGTCCAATAAACCTTCTGTTTTACTGGCTGGATAAAAGTCACTGTGGGGTCCAAGCAGAGGGGAGAAGGGCTGGAACCCCCAGACTCCGTAACAGACCCGTAGGCTAAACAGTTTAGTGTTGGTAGATCAGCTTCTGGGGCTGCTGTCAAGGAGGTTTGCACTGGTGCTAAAAGGGTGCTGTTGCCTTAGTTACAAAGCTAGGAAATGCACAGGAATTGATGGATTTATATGGTTAGGGTTCCCAGATTATGCAGAGGCTATTGATAGGACCCATATGCTTGTAATTTCCTACCCCCTCAAAAAAGACCAAATACACCACATCGGGCCTGGGCATTCACCAACAGAAAGGGGTATTTCTCCAATGGTGCAGAAAGACTGTTTGATCACCATGGCAGTTTGATGTCTAGTTGGCTGTGGTATCAAGAGGAGTGCTCCAGGGGTCGGTCCTGGGGCCCATTTTGTTTAACATCTTTATTAATGATCTGGATGATGGGATGGATTGCACCCTCAGCAAGTTCATGGATGACAGTAAACTGGGGGGAAAGGCAGATACACTGGAGGGTAGGGATAGGGTCCAGAGTGACCTAGACATATTGGAGGATTGAGCCAAAAGAAATCTGATGAGGTTCAACAAGAACAAGTACAGAGTCCTGCACTTAGGATAGAAGAATCCCATGCACTGCTGCAAGCTGAGGTCTAACTGGCTAAGCAGCAGTTCTGCAGAAAAGGACCTGGGGATTGCTGTGGATGAGAAGCTGGATATGAGTCAGCAGTGTGCCCTTGTTGCCAAGAAGGCTAAAGGCATTTGGGGCTGTATAAGTAGGAGCATTACCAGCAGATCGAGGGAAGCGATTATTCCCCTCTATGCAACACTGGTGAGGCCACATCTGGAGTAATGCATCCACTTTTGGGTCCCCCACTATAGAAAGGATGTGGACAAATTGGAGAGTCCAGCAGAGGGCAACAAAAATTAATAAGGGGCTGGAGCACATCATTTATGAGGAAAGGCTGAGGGAACTGGGGTTATTTAGTCTGCAGAAGAGAAGAGTAAGGGGAGATTTGATAGCTGCTTTCAACTACCTGAAGTAGAGTTCCAAAGAGGATGGAGCTCGGCTGTTCTCAGTGGTAGCAGATGACAGAACAAGAAGCAACGATCTCAAGTTGCAGTGTGGGAGGCCTAGGTTGGATATTAGGAAAAACTATTTCACTAGGAGGGTGGTGAAGCACTGGAATAGGTTACCTAGGGAGGTGGTGGAATCTCCATCCTTATTGGCTTTTAAGGCCCAGCTTGACAATGCCCTTGCTGGGATGATTTAGTTGGAGTTGGACTAGATGATCTCCTGAGGTCTATTCCAACCCTAATCTTCTATGAATTTCACCAATAATAAAGTGGGGTGGTCTGGAAAGGTCCATGGTACCAGGATCTCTATGAAAAATGGAACTTTGCTTTCATCATCACCAATGGACATTGATGGTGACAGAGATGTGCTTCCTCCAGTCATTGTGGCAGACTCAGCTTACCCTCTGCTCCCCTGGCTTATAAAGCTTTTTAGTGGACACTTTGATAGGCAAAAGGAGCTGTTTGACTCTCCCCTGAGCAGCTGCAGAATGACAATGGAGAGTGCATTTGGAAGACTGAAGGGAAGATGGAGGTGCCTGACATTAAGAGCAGAGGGCATCCGAGAAATACCTGCCTTGTCTTATAAGTGCTATGATTTGCACAACCTCTGTGCGAGTGAGAGCGCCTCCCTAAGGACAGGGGGGCAGAAGGACTTGTGGAACTTTGTGAATGCCAGAGAAGCTGCTGCCTCAAAATCCCCCAACTAGTCAAGGAAGTGCTGTGCTCCCACTCTGAGGTATAGGGGAGGGAAACGAACATAATATAACCAAGGACATTAATATGCTTTGTGTAATGATAGTAGGAGCAGTGGATGTTCTTAGGTAGAGCAGGACCTAGTCGAATTTCTTTTCGGCCAAGTTGTGAGAAAAACATGTATTGACATTGCAAAAGTTAAAACCACTAGAAAAGGGGCAGACCTGCCCAAAGCGCTGAGAATACATCTTTGCACCAATACAGGCTCAAAACCACATACATGGCCTTGTACTGCTCTCCCTGCCTTGTGGGGCGAGGCGTGTGGAATGGCTTGTCCCAGAGTCCTTGACAGGGTGCAGAGAGCAATTGTGTTCTCCAGTAGGTTGGTCTGTTTCTATCACATTTGGCATCTTTTCCTGAATGTCCCTTGGCCCAGCCATGCAGTCCCTTGACTGCTCCCTGACCTCTCTCCTTCTGAGCCAGGCACGTGGAACCTTCCCTCCACTCTTTTATTTTGCTGGTATGCAGAAACTAGGCAGGCACATGTCCTCGCTCTCGACCCTTGGACTTTTGCCAGGCATTCAGAGATTGAGAACACTCCTCTCTGCCATGGCTGTGGTGTGTCAGGTGCCAGGAGAACAAACAAGACAAGAAGTTGTCCCAGTATGGTTTCTGTGCCAACAGTGATGAAATGTCACTCCTCTGCACCCCAATTTTGGAATTCCCTTCCCAGTCTGGGACATGCTTGGAGATGGTATGAAGTTTTCCACCTTTATTTTCCCGCTTCTCCAGGACCTCTGTACTATTGCAAAGTAGGGGGAAAGCAGCAGGTTGGTAATTGCATGGGTACCTCTGCAGGCTATTCTTACAGTGGATGATGTTACTCTGAGGCATGTCCCCAAGAGTCAGAGAAGGATGCTGTCTCTTGTTTAAAAACAAATGGACAAAGCAGGAAGTTGCCGCTTCATCTTGTGTAGAAATGGAAGGAAACCACTGCATAGATAGGAAGTCCTAAAAAGGCCACATTATCTAATTAAGTGAATATATTACCATACCAAGTAGGAGCCTTAGCCCCAGCCAGGACCCAGCTGTGCAAGGCACTATACGAACAGGTGAAATGCAGTATATTTGCTGTAAATTCTCTCTTATACCTGCTGCTGAGCACCAGGACTTTTGCAATGATTGTTCTGAACCCATTTGGCTACAAAGGGACTAACAGTGCTGTCCACTGTAACAAACAAAGGACAATAATCACGTCCTTACGTAGGCACAAATGCCATATCTCTGTGCGTATGAAATGTCTCATGTGGGCAATTACGAAATGCCTATATAGCCATATCTAACCAATTTAGATCATTCCAGTGTATGTCTGAAGACTTCAGGTCGCTAGAAGTTCAGAGCAATGATCAAACTGCGATGCAGAGTATGTTTTCTATTGCTATTTCTCTTTCTGTATTGGCTGGTACAATAAAAATAGCCAGCCATGGGGTTTTTTGTCTGTTTTTTAAACTAAAAACCACTGCAGTTCTGCCATCTGGAGTAGGGGAGGGTCTCAAGCAGCACAGGAAGGGGATTCAGGGCCAGCACAGTTGTTCCATGGTTGGTGGAGTCAACATTTCAGGGAAATCATCTTTGTGCATAAAACTTGTCAGTGCAGACACTGTTCTGAATCATTAGTGGGCGAGTGACATAAAAGCCCAATGAACAGAGAACTAGGGCCATGTTTCCATCCTCTCACATCTCAGTATGCTGCCCTGGCAACGGGTGATGAGGAATCACCTCCAAAAAGGTGGAGGAGGAGGAGAAGCCATGTACCCCCAATGCTGGGAAGATCACAGACACCACTCCCAGGAGAAAACATAGGGTAGTGGTGGTTGGAGACTCTCTTCTGATGGGGACAGAGGCACCTATCTGTCACCTTGACGTGGCATCCCGGAAGGTATGCTGCCTGTCAGGGGCCCATAGAGACATTACGGAGGGACTGTCAGTGATCTGGCCCTCTGACTACTACCCCATGCAGGCAGTAATGATACTGCGAGGTATGACCCTCAGTAGATCAGAAGTGACTATAGGGCTCTGGAAGTAAGAGTGAAGGGGTTGGGAGTGCAAGTGGTGTTCTCTTTGATCCTTCCGGTCAAGGGTACATAACATAAGAATGGCCGTACGGCTCAGACCAAAGGTCCATCTAGCCCAGTATCCTGTCTACTGACAGTGGCCAATGCCAGGTGCCCCAGAGGGAGTGAACTTAACAGGCAATGATCAAGTGCTCTCTCTCCTGCCATCCATCTCCATCCACTGACAAACAGAGGCTAGGGACACCATTCCTTACCCATCCTGGCTAGTAGCCATTTATGGACTTAACCACCAAGAATTTATCCAGTTCCCTGGGTAGAGGCCCAGGCAGAGACAGATGCATTCACCTCCACAATGTCTGTCTGCAAGGATGGTGTCTCCAGGAGGGCTTCGGCTTCCTCGACCATGGAATGCTGTTCCAGGAAGAAGGATTGTTAAGCAGATAGATGGACCCCCCTATTGAGGAAGATGAAGAGCACATTTGGATATAGACTTGCTAACCTAGCGAGGAGGGCTGTAAACTAGGTTCAAAGTGGGCAAGTGACTAAAGCCCACCAGTACATGAAGAACATGGACACCTGGTTCACAATTTGGGGAGGGGGGAGCATGGGCTGTTATAGCAGGGATAAAGAAAGGACAAGACAGACCTCAGGGGAAATCAAATCAGTATCGTGGATGTCTGCACACTGTGAAAGTAGAATTATATTGTAAGAATAGAAAGGATTAAAGAAATGTTGTCTGTACCTTTAAGCAAAGATGTTGGAATGTTGCAATCCAGGTGTCAGGAATACAGACATTAACATAGAACAATTGCACCATTTAAGGGCAATTGGTGAAGTATTAGCCTTAGATCGATAACTGTTAGTAAGGAAGTAGGATATGGATGCTGTGCCCCAGGTGGTTTTCACTGTCTTGTGCTTTCTTTGTCCCTTTGTCTAACTCCTGCTCTTTTATCTGTATAAATAAGACTGTTTAAGCCCTGCATGGTCACTCACGTATTCTGCATGTTATTGGCGAAGCGCTATGCTAATAAACAGAGTGGTCTGACAAATTGTGAGTCCTGATTCTAACTTCGACAATTTGGAGGTTCCACCGACATGGCACCCATCTTCACTGGGGGTGTGTGATTCCTGACCATTTTTGTAGGATTACCATGGCAGCCGGCACCTCGGCACTTGGCCCAAGCGGTCCTCCACTAGAACGGAAAGGCACACGACCACAGTGGAGTCTACGCCACCAAAGCTGTTGGTTCCCACTCTGTTCTGGTAGGGATCCTGGGATCTGACATCAGGAATCTGGTCAGGTAATTATTTCTGTGTTTTGTCCGGACTGAGGACTGTCCTGTCTCTGTGTCTATCCGTCCTCCCTGTGGAGTGTTTGAGTCTGGGTGCCGTCTCCGTCCAGTGATCGGCCGACCAAGGGGTTCCTGTCCCCGGTCCGAGTGAGTGAAATAATGCACAATCGCAGCCGCACCACACCTGGGTAAAAACCCTTAGTGTGAAAGCAAGGCGAATTGAGGCAGTAGCCTGTGGGCTCCTTTTGTGTGTTGCACTGGGCATCGCTCTGACGAACCTAATTTCCTTCTGTGTGATGGTGTGTGAAGTCCTCCTGTATGGTAACCAGACGTCTAAAGCGGGGGGCAGTTCCCTAAAGGAACCCCGGCTCATTTTATGTATTTTAGGAAGGTCTGGGACTTCCTGTAAGTTTCTGGAAAAATGGTCTAGAGCTAACTCAGGAGATCCCAAAACTCAGCTCAGTGGCCACTGTTAGGATCTTGGGACAAGGATCGAGTAGATGTCTTAAAAGACAAACTCGGCCAATCTAAAACTAAATTGGCAAAAGGAGAGGTCGATTGTTTCATGCAATGGTGGAAGAGGCAAATCGTAGATGGACAGAATCGAAACTCGCCTCTCTTAAAAGATTCAAATGATAAGTTAAAAGCTTTATTGGAAACCTCCTCTCCCACCACTAGAGACCGAGCGCTCCCTTTACCCTGTTCTCCAAGCAGACCCCCTTCATACTCCTGTCTCGGAGTGGAAAAAGATGAAGAAAACCCCTTGCTAGATTCCGGGGAGGATGAAGAAGACGCATTAATTGGCCTGGCAGCCTTGCGTCGAATCAATAGACGGCCACCCACGCCCCCAGCTCAGGAACAACTGTCAGCAGATCTCCCAGCTCAGACACAATCCCAGAAAATCTCCAGTTCAGACCGTCCGGACCATCCGGACCGAAGGCCCATTCCTCTGGACACTCTGCCTCGTAAAAGCTCGCGCTTGGGCCTAAAAAATATTCAGGCTCCCCTCCGAATCCTGCATACTGGGGGCCAGGACGGGTCCCACTTGGAGCTATAACCCTGGACTCGCACTGAGCTCCTTTCAATTGTAAAAGGCTTTCCAAAGCCCTGAGAAAATCCTACCAAAATTTGCAGAGGAATTTTTGTTAGTGTGTGATACCTATGAACCCTCTGAGGCAGACCTCCTGCAGCTGTGCAAAGCTACTTGTAACTCTCCTCCGCCCAGGTGCTCCCCCCTCCCCCCTGCCGGGTCGGGTTACAGCCTCAGCACCTGTCCGTCACCTAAAGACATCCCCTGCTCTCCCATTCCCCATGCAGACAGCCCCTACTCCATCACACTATTTGAAGCCATCCCTCGGGTATAGATTCCTAAAACCAACTGGACGGCCATAAATGGCTGTAAGCAACGACAGGGAGAATACCCGGGCGACTATCGCACCCGGCTAACTGATATGTTTCTGCAGCATTCTGGTATACAGCAACCGGATACAAATGGACAGGGTGCCCTGGCTAGTGCATTTGTGAATAGCCTCCTCCCTGCTATTGGCAATCTGCTAAAACGAATAAGTGTTGGATGGGAGACCGAAACCATGGACAAATTGCAAACAGTGCCACAGCACTGCCAACGTACTTTGAAAGGAAAGGAAGAACAATCAGCTCAGCAGTTAATGGCCTTGCAAATACAGCATTATTCAGGGCAGGGCAAACAGTACCAGAACACCAGGGATGGGGACGGGGACGTGGATTTTCGGGTTATGGGGATGTTTGTAATTACTGTAAACAGCCAGAACATTGGAAGAATGAGTGTCCAAGCTGGCCTGGTAACTCTGAACAACCAGTTAAATTCCCTGCCAGCACAGCCAGTCAGCCCCCAGCCTTACTTTGCCCCACAACAATGACGGGATACCAGGGAATCTCAGGAAATTTTAGCCCCTTTACTGCCTCTCACTCCCACGGGTGTGTGTGGGTTAACTATCAATGATCTTTCTCTCCCTTTCCTTGTTGATACGGGAACTTCGCTCTCTGCAGTTCGTACTGCCAACCTGCCTGAGGTTCCCTGCTCCGGAAAAACCGTATCCACTGTGGGCATTACGGGAGTCCCAAGCCCTTATCCCCTTTCAAAACCTCTACCAGTCCAGGTTGGTCCCCTTTCTGCGGATCATGCCTTTCTTCTCTCTGATTCCATTCCGGTAAACCTTTTGGGTCAGGATCTGTTATGTAAGCTTGGCTGCACCATATACTGTTCCCCGGATGGGGTCTATTTACAAATTCCCCAGTCTTCCCTGAGTGATTCTGTAGCCTCCCTGCTGTCTGAAACGTCCCTTTCTGCTCCGGTCCCTTGTTGCCCACTGGTCCCATCCCTTGAGCATCTAATTTCGCAGGTCCCATCCTCTCTGTGGCCAACCCATCCCTCTGAGGTGGGCTGCTTAAATACTGATCCTGTCTGCATTACTGTTGACTCTTCCAAACCACTGCCTTGCCTATCCCAGTACTCTTTAAACCCTGAGGCAGAGGCTGGCATTGTTCCGATCATAACTGCCCTGCAGGAGCAAGGCATTATTGTTCCCTGTTCCAGTCCCTGTAACACTCCTATCCTCCCCATTCGAAAAGCTGATGGCAAATCATGGCGATTGGTTCAGGACCTTCAAGCCATTAATCGTATTGTCATACCTGCTTTTCCTGTTGTCCCAAACCCAACAACGATCCTGGCTTCTATCCCACCAGCTGCAACTCATTTTACTGTTGTCGATTTGTGTTCTGCTTTCTTTTCTGTTCCAGTTCACCGTGACTCCCAGTACCTCTTTGCCTTTTCCTATAGGGGACAGCAATATACATGGACCACGCTCCCTCAGGGGTATACAGAAAGTCCATCTTACTTCTCCCAGGCATTAGCCTGAGACCTAGCTGACCTTGTTTTCCCATCCGGGTCCACTCTAGTCCAATATGTAGATGACCTGCTTCTCTGCTCCCCGTCGTTATCTGCCTCAGAAACTGATTCTTTAGTGCTCCTTACTGCCCTAGCAAAGAAAGGTCACAAGGCTTCTCGCTCTAAACTACAGCCTGGTCCAAACCTCTGTCACATACCTTGGTTTTCTCCTCTCCCAGGGTTCCCGTACGCTTTCTCCCACCCGTGTCCAGGCTATCCTTAGCTTTCCCCGACCCTGCACTCCATGCCAGGTCCGAAAATTTTGGGCATGGCTGGATTTTGCAGGCAATGGATTCCCCAATATGCCTCCCTTGCAAAACCTCTACAGGAACTCACTCGACTCTCTGTGCCTAATCCCATGCCATGGCCACCTGAAGCTGACTCTGCCTTTGTTTCCCTCAAACAAGGTTTGGCTTCTGCCCCGCTTTAGGGCTGCCAGACTATTCTAAGCCTTTTACCCTTTTCTGCCATGAACAATCTGGATGTGCACTTGGAGTTCTCACTCAGGTGCACGGAGGCAAGAACCGCCCAGTAGCTTATTTCTCTGCCACTTTGGACCCTGTGGCCCAAGGCTGCCCCCCTGCCTGCGTGCTGTGGCTGCGCAGCACGCCTAGTCGAAATGTCTGAATCCCTTGTCCTTCGCTCCCCCTTACTCTTATGGTCCCTCACTCTGTAGAAACTCTGCTATTACAACGCAATACAAGCCACCTCTCCTCCGCTCGCCTACCCAGGTATGAACTTCTACTGCTGTCATCATATATCACTATAAAAGCGCTGTTCTCAGTTAAATCCTGCCACTCTCCTTCCTTTTCTAATGACGTGATCCTCACGACTGCCTTAGCAACTGTCTCTGCTATCACCGTCCCGCGCTCTGACCTTTCTGATGTCCCTCTCCCTAACTCTGACTTTGTTTTGTTTACTGATGGTCCTGTTTTCGAGACAACCAAGGTCGTCTCCTTGCAGGATATGCTGTAGTATCACTCTCTGAAACTCTAGAAGCTGCGCCTTTACCTTCTGTAACCTCAGCACAAGTTGCTGAATTAGTTGCCCTTACCCGTGCCTGCTTTTTGGCAGAGGGACGCTCCGCCACCATTTACACTGACTCCCGCTATGCTTTTGGGGTTGTACATGACTTTGGTACCCTCTGGCAAGCTCGGGTTTCCTTACATCTGCCGGTACCCCTATTAAGAACGGCCCCTATATCGCTGCTCTCCTGTATGCAGTTTTACTTCCCTCTGCCCTGGCTATTTGTTAAGTGCCCTGGTCACTCGATGGCAGACACTGATGTGCTAAGGGTAACGCATTTGCTGATGCCTCTGCTAAACATGCTGCTGCCATAGAACCTTCCCCAGATGCATTTCTAGGTTCCCTCTCTGTTTCTATTACCACCACCGTCCTCACTGACCTCACCCTGCTCCAGGACTCTGCCCAGAAACTGAAAAAAAGACTCCTGGGTTGCCCAGGGTTGCTCTCTACATCCTGATTCCCTTTGTCATTCGCCCGCTGGTGCCTTTGTGGCCCCCTTTTCATCTACTCATCGCTGGCCGCCCTGCTACACAGTGTTTCGCATGTCGGAAAGGAGGGAATGGTCTCTGCTCTAACTAAGGCGGGATGGTGGGCTCCCCATTTCAGCTCTTTTGCAGCCCGCCACTGTGCCGCCTGCACCACTTGCCAAAGCCACAATATTGGTAAACCTGTAAAAGTGGCTCAGGGATTCCGGGGCTTGCCCCAAGCACCCTTCTTGCATTGGCAACTTGATTTTGTACAAATGCCTAAGTGTCAACGATTTGAATTTATTTTGTTATGGTATGTTTATTTTCTGGTTGGATTGAAGCCTTTCCTTGTCGCAAGGCTGACTCACTGTCCGTTGCTAAATGTTTGTTAAACTATATTATGCCTGCCAAGGGAATTCCTGCCACTCTGTCCAGTGACCGGGGTACACACTTTTACTGGACAAATTGTGCAACACCTGGATCGTATATTACATGTCACACACCTGCTGCACTGTCCCTACCACCCACAAAGTGCAGGTGCTGTGGAAAGGCGAAATGGTGTACTTAAGAATAAACTTGCTAAGATTTGTGACTCCACAGGGTTAAGCTGGCCAGCAGCTTTACCACTAGCCCTTATGGAAATGCGATCCACTCCATCCCAAAGGCATAAACTGAGTCCTTTTGAAATCGTTATGGGGACGCCCTATGCGAACTGTGGCTACCATTACTCCAGTCCCAGACTTGAATTTGACTCACAGTACGCTCCTTCAATATTGCAAGGGATTAATGCAAGCTGTAAGTCACTTCCATTCACAGGTTCAAGCCGCCTGGCCGACGGAACCACCTCTGACGCCTGCCACAACCTTGAGCCAGGTGACTGGGTCTACGTACGGCATCACCATCGAAAACACGCCTTGGAACCTCGGTGGAAGGGTCCTCATCAGGTACTGCTTACTACCCAGACAGCTGTTAAGCTATCTGGCAGAATCCAGCGTGGATACATGCTTCACAGTGTAAGAAGACACCTCCCCAAACCAATCAACACCTCAGGACTGCGCAGAGTCAGTTTTGACTCCAGAAGAAGACGTAGAGGAACAGCCTGCAATACCTTACAATCTACGCTCTCGTAAGGGTTGCCAGAAGCAGACGACAACTTAAAGCAAGGCCCGAGAAGCAGCAGTAGTGAGCCTAGCGCCTGCGCCTGGTGGACATAAAACTGCGAACTGCAGTTCCCTCAGTTGAGGTTGTCAGAACCAGAAGGGCCTTGCCTCCAACATGCACCTCTGGTGGCGCCTGTTTCTCGGCTGCTGGTATCTTAAGATCTGGGAAGCCCACAATGACAATTCTTTTATCCAGCAGCAAGTGTGGATAGCTCAGACCCTTAACATTTCTAAATGCTGGGCTCTGCAGCCACATCCCAGCCCACTCTCAAGCTGGTGTTCCTGTCCTGGCTATCCCACTCAATTCCCCAGACCTTACTGGAGGACCTCGTCCATTTAACAAAACAATGGAACAGTAATGACACTTGGAAACAGTGGAATAAATGTATCTAAATGGATAAGTGTGGTGGTGGGGGGAAAAGTCATTGGTGTTGGGTGTGTAATGGGACAGGGCTGGATCTGGGAAAAAGCCATTGCCTTCAGCATATTGTGGCAAATGGTGTATGGGATTATTCAAACAAAACTAAAGAGTGGCTGGACTGGGTATGGGGATATGAATTTTTTCTCAACCTGGGATCAAACAGAAAAATCAATCTCATGTTCCCCCTACAGTAATCTTAGTAAAAATAATACAATCTTCCAATGCCATACAAACACTACCACTCCTCGTAAGGAGGATTACCCTGTGCCCTTTGGAGGATATTACTCCTCATTTGTAGATACCTATGTAACAAATGGATGCAATCGACCCTTCCCGCCTTAATAGGCCATCATTGGGTTGTGGAACCAAAGCTTATACTGTATTACCAGCTCACTGGTCAGGTATCTGTTATCCAGCCCCCAACTCTTCCCACAATTCCGAGTACTAGAGTCCCTCCCACGAGAACACCTCCGTAATTTCAGGCGAAAAAGAAGGGACTTAACAGATCCCCAATGGTATATACATAACATAAGCCCCTTAACTTGGGAAGAGACCATTGGCACTTCCTTTATTCCACTTGGGGGAGTAATACACAATGCAAAAAGACTCCTAAGGTTACAAGCAGTGGTTGAAATAATGGCAAATGAAACCGGAGAAAAAGTTTAAAAACCCTGGCCACAGAAACAGGAGTAATCAGACAGGTGGCCCTCCAAAACCGTCAAGCATTAGACATAGTGCTGGCGGCCAAAGGAGGGACCTGTGCTCTCACTGGGAAAGAATGTTGTGTGTTTATACCTGACCATACCAATGAGGTGATAGATCGCGCTAGCCACTTAGAACAAATCGCATACCTTCCTCATGAAGAGCCGAGTTCTTTATGGAAGTGGCTAAGTAACCTGTTCAATTTCTCTGGCATAGGAAGCTGGTTGTTTCAGGGAGCCCTAACTATCCTGTTTGGAATCTTAGTGATTTTTGTATGCTTTCAGTTAATCTCCCCTGTTGTATCCAGAATTGTGTCACTCAGATGACCGCCCCAAAACAGTGCTAATATGATGATTTTGAATATCACTGATGAACAAAGAGATAAGGAACAGTTAATTTGTGGAACCCAGTGATGGTTGGTCATGGCGTATGCCTGACCAAAAGGAGGGATTGTGAAAGTAGAATAAATTATATTGTAAGAATAGAAAGGATTAAAGAAATGTTGTCTGTACCTTTAAGAAAAATGGTTGGAATGTTGCAATCCAGGTGTCAGGAATACAGACATTAACATAGAACAATTGCACGGCTTAAGGGCAATTGGTGAAGTATTAGCCTTAGATCCATAACTGTTAGTAAGGAAGTAGGATATGGATGCTGTGCCCCAGGTGGTTTTCACTGTCTTGTGCTTTCTTTGTCCCTTTGTCTAACTCCTGCTCTTTTATCTGTATAAATAAGACTGTTTAAGCCCTGCATGGTCACTCACGTATTCTGAATGTTATTGGCGAAGCGCTACACTAATAAACAGAGTGGTCTGACAAATTGAGAGTCCTGATTCTAACTTTGACAATACTAATGCAAGAAGTATGGGGAATAAGCAGGAAGAACGTGAAATGCCAACACACACACACACACGACATAGTTGGCACCACAGAGACCTGATGGGATAATTCACAAGACTGGAATATTGGTATAGAAGGGTACAGCTTGCTCAGGAAGGACAGCCAGGGAAAAAAGGGAGGAGGTGTTGCCTTAGATATTAAAAATGTACACACACTTGGACTGAGGTCGAGATTGAAATGGGAGGGGTCATGGTAGGGGTCTACTGCAGAATGCCTAACCAGGAAGAAGAGGTGGAGGAGGCTTTTTTTAAACAACTAACAAAATCATCCAAAGCACAAGACTTGGTGGTGATGAGGGACTTCAGCTACCCAGACATCTGTTGGGAAAACAACACAGCAGGGCACAGATTCTCCAACACATTCTTGGAATGTATTAGACAATTTTTTATTTCAGAAGGTGGAGAAAGCTACTGGAGGGAAGTTGTTCTAAATCTGATTTTGACAAATGGGAAAGAACTGGTTGAGAATTTGAAAGTAGAAGGCAGGCTGGGAGAAAGTGATCATGAAATGGTGGAGTTCATGATTGTGGCCTTGTCTACACTACCTGATTAAATCGAATTAGTTTAAATTGATTTTATAAAACCGATTTTATAAAATTGATTTAGTGCGTCCACACTAGGATTCTAAAATCGATTTTGTGCGTCCATGGCCCACGTCTAGCGTCG